>NW_020954577.1:34280161-34383620 GCF_900497805.2 Vombatus ursinus
ATCTATCTATCTATCTATCTATCTATCTATCTATCTATCTATCTATCTATCTATCTATAACTAACCATATAATTTTTTTCTCTCCAACTACCCTAATCCTAACAAAGGTCTCATGAGTTACAAATATCATCTTTCTATGTAGGAATGTAAACAGTTCAAGCTTAATAAGTCCCTTATGATTTCTCTTTCCTGTTTACCTCTTCATGCTTCTGTTGAGTCTTGTATTTGAAAACTGAATTTTCTATTCAGCTCTGGTCTTTTCATCAAGAATGCTTGAAAGTCCTCTATTTCACTGAATATCCATTTTTCCCCCTGAAAGATTATACTCAGTTTTGCTGGGAAGGTGATTCTTGGCTGTAATCCTATCTCCTTTGCCCTCTGGAATACGATATTCTAAGCCCTCTGGTCCCTTAATATATAAGCTGCTAAATCTTGTGTTATCCTGCTTGTGTTTCCACAGTACTTGAATTGTTTCTTTCTGGCTGCTTGTGATATTTTCTCCTTGACCTGGGAACTCTGGAATTTGGTTTCAATATTCCTAGGAGTTTTCCTTTGGGGATGTCCTTCAAGAGGTGATCGGTGGATTCTTTCAATTTATATTTTACCCTCTGGTTCTAGAATATCAGGGCAGTTTTCCTTGATAATTTCCTGAAAGATGATGTCTAGGTCCTTTTTTTGATCGTGGCTTTCAGATAGTCCAGTAATTTTTAAATTATCTCTACTGGATCTATTTTCCAAGTCAGTTGTTTTTGCAATGAGATATTTCACATTGTCTTTTATTTTTCATTCTTTTGGTTTTGTTTTACAATGTCTTGATTTCTCATAAAGTCACTAGCTTCCAACTGCTCCATTCTAATTTTTAAGGAAGTATTTTCTTCAGTGAGCTTTTGGACTTCTTTTTCAATTTGGCCAGTTCTGCTTTTAAGGCATTCTTCTCCTCATTGGCTTTTTGGACCTCTTTTGCCATTTGGGTTAGGCTATTTTTTAAGGTGTTATTTTCTTTGGTATTTTTGGGTCTCCTTTAGCAAGGTTTTGACTTGTTTTTCATGATTTTCATGCATCATTCTCATTTCTCTTCCCAGTTTTTCCTTTACTTCTCTTCTCAAAATCCTTTGTGAGCTCTTAAATGGACTAGGACTGATTCATATTTTTCTTGGAGGCTTTGGATGTAGGAGCTTTGACTTTGTTGTCTTCTTCTGGTTGTATGTTTTGATTTTCTTGGTCACCAAAGAAAGATTCTATGGTCTGACTTTTTTTGCACAGTTTGCTCATGTTCCCAGCCAATCACTTGAGTTTTCAACTCTTTGTTAAGGTAAGGGTCTCTTTCCAGTGTGGAGAATGTACTGTAGCAACTTTGGGGGCTTTGTGCAGCTGTTTTCAGAGATACTTCTAGGGACTTGTAATTTTTTAGTTCTTCCAAGGTGGTGTGATCAAGGGTGAGGTGTTTACTTCCTTCCTGGCCTGTTCACTGGTCTATGAGTGACCACAAGCACCCTTTTCTGCCTTGGAACTGTGAGAAGGATTTCCTCTCCACAGCCACTACAAGTTCCACAACTCCAGCACTCCTCCTTTGCCCCAGGATCACCACCCAGAACTGCAACCCAGATCCAAACATGGGCAAAGCAAGAGAATCCTGCCTCAGTGCCAGCAAAGAGATCCCTGCAATTCCACTTTGATCAGACACTCGATTTGCCCTCGGTCTGTGCGTTGGAAGTAGCTGCCACCCTGGGGCTGTGTTGGGACTGGGGCTGGGACCGAGCTTTTCTCTCACCATGGTCACAGACCTTTTCTACTGACCTTATAAGTTGTCTTTGGCATTTGTGGGTTGAGAAGTCTGGTAACCACCACAGCTGCCTGTGATTCAGTCCCTCGAGGCCTGCTCCAGGTTTGCTGAGCTCTGGTCTTTGCCTGTGTGCCTACACTAAACTGCATTCCTCTCCCAGACTGCTGTAATAGACCTTTCCAATCAACCGTCCAGGTTGTCTTAGGCAGGAAATTTGTTTCCCTCTGTCTTTTTGTGGGTTCTGCTGCTTTGGAATTTGTTTAGAGCCATTTTTACAGATACTTAGAGGGGTTTGGGGGAGAGCCCATGCAAGTCACTGCTTTTACTCTGTCGTCTTGGCTTTGTCCCCCAAAGTGACTTTTCTAAAGTGCATGTCTGACCATGTCACCCTGTACTCAAACTCCAGCGGCTCCATGTTGTGTCCAGGATGAAATACAAAATCTTCTGTTTAGTACTCAAAACCTTTTATAACCTAGCACCACCCCACCCCCACTTTTCCAGTCTTCTTAAGTCTTACTCCTTACTTTATCCTCTTTAATTCAGTGACACTGGCCATCTTTCTGTTCCTTGAAGAATACATTCCATTTCTCAGCTCTGAGGATCTTCTCTGCCTTTCCCCCATTTCTGGAATGCTGTGCCCCCTCATTTCCACCTTCTGACTTCTTTGGCTTTCTTTAAGTCCCAGATAAAATCTTAACTTCATAGGAATCCTTTCCCAAAGCCTCTTAATTTTAGTGCCTTCTCTCTGTTATTTCCTGGCTATCTTGTCTATAGATCGCTAGTACATATTTGTTCACTTGTTGTCTCTCCCATTTGATTTGTGAGCTTCTTGAGGGCAGGGACTATTTTTTGCCTCTTTTTGTATCTCAGCACAGTGCTTAGCACAGTGCCTAGCATGTATTGTCAATTAATATTTATCAATTGATTGATATTGAATGTATTTGTGTCACTTTGGGTATGTCACTAAAAGTCTCAGTCCCTAGGCAACTTCCTAAGGCCATCATTGGCAGATAAGATGCTGATCTGTTTTGAAAGAGGAAGTACTTCTCTGGGTTGTCCCTATACCTCTGAAATGCCAGGTTTGCTTTCAAAAACATTTTTATTACTTCTCTCACTACTTTAGGACCCAGAATTTACATTTGGAATTGATTGGCGAGACATGTAGGGTGGAAATCTTGCTTCATAGAGAATGCAAGTAAGCATCTTGCTCCCAAAGATGGAGGTTGTTTGAATATATTCAGGAAGACCTTCCTGTCCATTGCTAAAAACAAATTCATTGGGAAATTTTTCTGTCTTGTTCCAGGAGGGGAATATAAAATTCCTACAATTTGTGTGTTTGAGAGAGTGAGTGTTTTGAACACTTGGTTTGTCAATAAGGGGAACATCTGGAAGCAGTGTGTTATGTCTTAATATGTAGGTTGGTAAATATCACCCAGTCTTTTTCTGCTTCAGTGACAGCAGCCCAGCTGTTCTAAGAGATTTGATCTAATTTAGGAGAAGGAAATCATATATGATAGAGATCAAACTAAAAATGCATAACAAGGACAGATAAGATTATTGCATCAATGAGTTTTTCAACAGCACAGGAGGGGAAAAATACTAGCTATCACCTAGAAAGAGCCTTGGAGCTTGTAAGACTAAACATTATTTCATTAACCCTATTTTATGGAGGAGGTAACTGAGACTCAGTGAATTTGAGTGACTTGACCATGATGAAGCAGCTAGGGAGTGTCTGAATTGGGAATCAAACCCTATTTGACTCTAATTTCAGCTTTCTGGCCACTTCGTCATCCTTCTCTTCTCTGGGAAGAAGAACATTTGACAGTCTTTCATACTGAGTATTTAAACAGAACTGTTTCTTTTTGAATACTAAAAATTGTTTTGGGGGCAAAAGATTCAGGAGGAATTTAGTGTTTTCAGAAAATGATTTACAATGTTGTATTATGTGACCCAGGGAAAAGTTGTGTTGCCACTTCCTGATTCAATTCCCCCAGTTGCAAGAGTTAGAGGAAAGGCATATGCCTCTTACTTGAAGAATAAGTCAATAAATGCTTTTTAACATGGTGGACTCCTGGAGAGTGAACTAGCAAATAGTACATTGGCTCGATTAGTCAATGTGATAGTTCTCTCTGTATTTGTCTCTCTGTTTCTGTCTCTTTGTCTCTGTTTCTGTCTCTACCTGTCTCTCTGACTCCCTCTCTGTCTCTATCTCTGTCCCTCTGTCTCTGTCTATCTCTCTGACTCTGTCCCTCTGTCTCGGTCTCTCTATCACCTTCTGAAGACATAGGGCATCTAAAAGATTAGCCAGCAGAATGCTGATAGGCTCCTACTCGCGCACTTACATGTGCCCAGGCCTCTCTTTTGTCTGTAGTCAGTAATGTAGCCAAACTGAAACAGACAGCCCACAATGACACCAATACATCACAGAGCTGTTTGGTATTCATAACTTTTCAATGATACCACCTTTCTTTAATGCAGTATTGATTCCCCCCAGGAATGCTTCTCCATTACTTTGTTGCACAGCTGAGCTAGGTTAAAGGGACATTGTTATGGTTTTAACCTGGGATTTGAAAGGTTATTATGCTGGGAGCCAAAGACAAATTCTCTAAAGGACACTGACCAGAAAGTGGCCTATTCTATTGGGAGGAGGGCAGATTAGATCAAAGAATCAGCAAGTATTTGTTGTGTATTATGTGCAAAGCCTTGGGGATACCTGGAAAGAGATAAGATTGGTCCCTGTCCTGAAGGAACTTACATTCTACTGGTAACACGGTCGATTTCAGAAATCAAAAAGTTGAATGGGAGAAGAGGGGGGCATATTTTAAATCAGAAATCTTCCTGATTCCCTTTAGGATCTAACAGTAGCAGCTACTTACACATGCTTTATTTAGTTTCAATCATTTGGTTATTTTTCTTTTCATTTTACAGATGAGGGAATGAGACTCCAAGAGATGAAGCAAGGTGCCAGTAGCCAGTCAGTAAGTGGCTGAGGTGGGATGTGAACTGAGGTCTCCTGCCTTGGGAAATATCTAGAAAGGGAAGCAGTGATCAAAAAAAGTCAGCTTGCCTTCATCAAGAACAAGTTATGTCAGATTGGCTTCAGTGACTTCTCTGACAGGAATAACTAGCAGATGAGGGGAATATTGTGGATATAATGTACTTAGATTTTAGCAAATCTTTTGAAAAATTATCTCATACTAGTCTTGTGGAAAAGATGGAGAGATATAAATCAGGTAATCATAAAATCAGATAGAACTGATTGGATGATGGATTCAATATTTGTTATTCACTTAGTGTCAACATGGCAGGAGGTCTTCAATGAAATGACCAATGGATTTAGATGTACTTGGCCCTGTGCTGCTTAACAGTTGCATCAATGATTTCTATCTATGAGATAGTATCAAATGTGTAGATGATGCAAAGCTGGGAGTGGTAGCTAACCCAGTGATCACAGGGTTAGGGTCCAAAAGGATCTT
The DNA here is from genome assembly GCF_900497805.2 of Vombatus ursinus. Classification (NCBI taxonomy): domain Eukaryota; kingdom Metazoa; phylum Chordata; class Mammalia; order Diprotodontia; family Vombatidae; genus Vombatus; species Vombatus ursinus. The sequence continues at coordinate 34,285,421 of NW_020954577.1, forward strand.
GACAGTCTAGGGCATTGGCTATTGTCTGATGAGATAAATTCAATAGGGGTAAATGTAAAGTCCCACACTTGGAGACAAAAATTAACTCCACAAATATAAGATGGAGGAGGTATGGATAGGCTGCAGTTCTGTAAGACTACAAAGTAAGTCAGCAGGGTGATTTGGTAGCCAAGAAAGCTAATGTAGTTTGGGACTTCATTAAGAAAGGTGACATTTCAGGAATAGGGAAGAGATAGTCCCATAATATTCTGCCTTGTCAGGTCCCATTTGAGTATTATGTTCAGTTTCAGGCATCAAAGACACCGATACCTGGAAAGTGATCAGATGAACAAATTCAGAATGGTGAAGAACTTCAAGTTCATGACTTATTGGTGGAAGAAATGGGACAAGTTTGATTTGGAGAAAAAACAATGCGTTAGGAGGACATGAAAACTGTATTCAGGTATTTGAAGGACTGTCATGTGGAGAGGAGCGCTTAAGCATGTACTGCTTGGACCCAAAGGAAAGAACCAGGAGCAATGGGTGGGAAAGTGGCCAATTTGGGCTTGACCTCATGAACATCTTTCTAACAATCAGAACTGTCCCAAAGAGGAAAGGGTTCTCTTGAGAAGTGGTGATTTCTCCTTCTTGAAGAACCTCAATCAGAGGTTAGATATCACTTGTTGGTTATATTTATAGCAGGAATTCCTTTCTGCATAGATAGCCATTGAGGTTTCACACAACCCCCAATGTCTGTGATTCTGTGATACCCTGGTCATCTCTTAAAGGCAGCTAGGAGGTGCAGTGGATAGGGCAGTGGAAATAGAGTCAGGAAGACCTGAGTTAAAATTCAGCCACATATGGCCTTTGGAAAGTCACGTACTTTGTCTGCTTCAGCTTTTTCAATCGCAAAATAGGGATAATAATAACACCTTCCTTGTAGAGTTGTTGAGAGGATCAAAAGAATTGATACTTATAATTTCTCCGTGCTCTCGCATCGTTGCCTTGTTGTGGAGTAGGCATTGTCATGGCTCAATAAACTTTATGTTATGTCATGCAGGGTTACTCAAGATGGAGAGGTCATAGTGGAGAGTTCTGACAAAAGGTGATGTGCCGGAGAAGGAAATGGCAACCCACTCCAGTATCTTTGCCAAGAAAACCGCATAGACGATATCAAAGGGCCTGGCTTGCTATGGGCCATGAGGTCACAAAGAGTCAGACAGGATGGAATGACTGAACAAAAATAACTTTGTACTGTGCCAGCAAATACTAGACACTTAATAAATTCTTATTTTCTTCTTTCTTCTCTACTTACAAACCTCTAACTGAGAAAAAGATAATCATGGGCTTTTCATGAAGATTAATGATATTTCATTGCTGTGTCCCTAATTTTTCTCCTCTTCAGCTTTGTCATTAAGTGAAAAAGAACCATGGAAGTCCAGAGAACCATTAGTAGGAACTTCCTAAATCATTTGACATACTAGCATTGCCAACCAGTTTTGTCCCTTGTTAGCTCACAGCTGAAGAAGAATGAATAATTCCTTGAGCTATTCGGAACTGGCAGACAGAAGATCAAATACTAGAGAAGAGTTTCCATAGGGACTTTGGTGCTCAGAGAATATTGGGGACGTGTATATGTTGGAATAGTTTTTGGTAAAAAGGGTCATTTTAGGAAGGAGTAGGGGATTTTATATTTGATAGTAGAAAGAATAAAGTCTCTTGAGTTTATTGAATAGAGGATTGATAGAGCTGTGCTTTAGGAAAATCTCTTGGGCAATTGCCTTGAAGATGGACTAGAGACTTGAGGCAACGTAGGACAATTAGAAAGCTGATGGAATCGTCCAGGTATGAAGTGATAAAAAGCCTATATAAGAGTGTTGGCTGTGCAAGTGAAAAGGAGAGGTACAAAGAGATGTGAAAGTAGAAATGTCAAGACTTGGCAACAGATTAATTGTATATGTGGAGTGATTGGGAGAGGAAAATGAAGGATGACTTTGAGGTCTTGAGTCTGAGTAACTGGGAAGCTGGTGGTACCTTCTACAGTAATAGAGAAATTGGGAAGAGGGGAGGGTTTTGAGGAAAAGATGAGTTCCATTTTTGGCATGTGAGTTTAAGATGTTCATGTGACAGTCTGAGATGTTCAATATGGAGTTGGTGATGTGAGACTGGAGGTCAAGAGTGAAGTTAGAGAGAGGTTAGGGCTAGATAAATAGATCTGAGAATAATATGCAGAAATGATAATTGAATCCATGGGAGTTGATGGAATCATCAGGCAAAATAGTATAGAGGGAATAAAAGAGGCTCAGAATAGAGCCTTGGGGGATCCCCATGTTTAATGGGCATAATCTGGATGGATAGTTAATGAAGAAGACTGAGGAGAACTCAGACAGGTAGGAGAACTGATAAGAATCTGATGTGTATAGAAAATTAATGGCTGCATATCGATTTAAAGCTATCCTCAATAGATAAGTCTTCAAAGGATATAAACAAATTGTTTTTGAAACAATTCAAACTCTAACCACCTGAAAAAGTTGAAAATTCCCTATTATCAGAGTAATATTAATGATAATAACCTTGAGGTATCAACTCTCATTCATTAAGCTATCAAAGATGGGAAACATTGAGGTGCCACTGCATGACATGATGCAACCATTTCGAAAAGACTGTGGAATTAGGTGAGAAAAATTATTGATGGTTTATACTCTTCAACTCAATATTAGTAGTTCTCCTACTAGGGCTTTATTCCAAAAAGGTTTTTTTTCTTTTAAAAAAATTAGTATTTTATTTTTCTCCAATTACATGTAAAAACAATTTTTAACAATCATTTTTAAAACTTTAAATTCCAGATTCTTTCCCTTCCTCCTTCCCCACCCCCCTCATTGAGAAGGCAAACAATTTTATATAGGTTATACATGTGTAGTCATGCGAAACACTTCATAATAGTCATGTTGTGATAGAAAACATAGACCAAAAAAACTCTCAAGAAAAACAAAACAAAAAAAGTATGCTTCATTCTGTATTCACACACCATCAGTTCTTTGTTTGGTGATGGATAGAATTTTTCATGAGTCCTTCAGAGTTGTCTTGGATCATTGTATTGCTGAGAATAGCTAAGTCATTCACAGCCGAATATTACAATATTGCTATTACTTTGTACATAGTACATTTCACTTTGCATCAGCTTTGTAAGCCTTTCCAGGTTTTTCTGAGAGCATCTTGCTCATCATTTCTTATAGTATATAAGATAGTGCAATAGTATTCCATCATAATCACATAGCGAAATTTGTTCAGTCATTCCCCAATTGATGGGCATCCTCTCAATTTCCAGCTCCCTGCTACCAGAAAAGAGCTGCTATAAATATTTCCATACATATAGGTCTTTTTCCCTTTTTTAAATCTCTTTTTGGATACAGACCTAGTAGTGGCACTGTTAGGTCAAAGGCTATGCCCAGTTTTATAGCCCCAAGGAAGTTATTGATTAAGAAACAAACTACATGTACAAAAAATTCATAAGTCACTTTATCTGTGATAAGGACCCTGAAATAAAACGTGATCAGTGATGGTAGAGTTCCTCAACAAATTATGCTGTGTCAATTTAATGAAATATTATTTTGCTCATAATGAACATTATATTCATTGTAAAGTAATAAGAAGGATTTAAAGAAACACGAGAAGCCTTGTACAAAGTGATGGAGAGAGAAGAAATAGAGGCCAAAGGATAATACGCAAAGTGGCTTCAGCAATGTCAACAATGTCAACAAAACTCAGATCAAATACAACGGCCAATCTTAGTACCACACTATCCAAATTAAAGAATACATTCTTCTTTTCTGCAGTGAAAAAAGTGCTGAACGTGGACAGGAGAGATCTGGATTTGAATCACAACTCTTACTAGCTGTGCGTTGATGGTCAATCCACTTGAACTGTCTGAGTCTTAATTTTTTTCTTTTTCTGTAAAACAGGAATAATCCAATAGTTCTACCTCACACAACTGCTGAAATGCTCCAATGAGAGTGAGTGTAAAGATCACCTGTGGGAACGTGAAGGCACCATGTCAGTGTTTGCAATTATTATGTGTGATTGTCGAGGGCAAGAGTTAGTATCTTTTCCTATTGTAACTCCTACCTCAGACATTTAATAGCTCTAAAGTCCTTTGGAGACCTCAGTTTCATCATCTGTAAAATGAGATAGTTGGACTTGATGGGGTCAGTTCCCCATTAAACTATGATTTTCCCCCATAGTTCTCAATAACAATAATTCACACTTATTTGATGATATAAGATTTAAAATGAACTTTCCTTATAATAATCCTTTGAGGTCAGGAGTATGTGAATTGTTATCCCCATTTTACAGAGGAGAAAACTAAGACTCGAAGAGGTTAAGACAGCTAAGTGGTGGAGTGGATAGAGTCCTGGACTTAGAGTTCAGATCCTGCCTCAGACACTTACTAGCTTTGTGACCCTGGGCAAGTCATTTAACCTCTGTCTGCCTCAATTTCCTCATCTGCAAAATGAGGATACCAATAATAGTACCTACCTTCCAGGGCTGTTGTGAGGATAAAATGAGGTGATATATGGAAAACACTTTGCAAACTTTAAAATGTTATATAACTATTAGCTATTAAGTGACTTGCTCAAGGTCACTCAGGAGGTAAGTGAAAGAGCTGGTGTTTGAACCTCTGACACTGAATTCAGACCTTCTTTTGTGATCCCACATTGCCTATCCCACTGCCAGTTTAGTTCAGTTGTCTATTTGAGCCAGGACTTAATCAATATGTTTACTGCTTTAGGACAAAAATGGTTTGGGCAACCTGCAGATGCTGATTCCCTAAAGGAAACAACTTTCACTTTATTCCCAGTGATGGAATTTTGCCTCTAAGATAAGGGCTTCAGAAAATGGGAGCTGGCACTATGGAATCCCTGTAGATTCAACATCTCCTTTCTTCCTCCTTCACATTGTAAAGATTTTTCTTTTTTTTTATTAATTTATTATGATTTATCAATAATCACTTCCATATGCTTTTGAGTTTAAAATTTTTCTCCCCCTTCCTCCTCACTACCCTCCCCTAGACAGTGCATAATCTGATATAGGCTATACATTTACATTCATATGAAACATATTTTCACATTAGTGATGTTGTAAGTAGAAATTAAAACCAATGGGAGGAACCATCAGAAAGAGGAAACAAAACTCAACAGAAGAGAAAAAAATTAGCAATTTGGCTTCCATAGTTCTTTCTTTGGGTGTGTAGAGCATTTTCCATCACAAGGCCTCTGGAGATGTCTTAGATCCTTGTATTTCCAGGAAGGGTTAAGTTTTATTAGTCATCATGCAACGTGGCTGTTATTGTGTACAGCATTCTCTTGGTTCTGCTCACTTCACTCAGCATCAGACCATACAAGTCTTTCCAGGTTTTTTTGAAGTCAGCCTGTTCATCATTTCTTATAGCACAATAGTATTCCATCACATTCATATACCACAACTTGTTCAGTCATTCCCCAATTGATGGGCATCCTCTCAATTTCCAGTTCTTTGCCACCACAAAAAGAGCTGCTATGAATATTTTTGTTCATGTAGGTCCTTTTCCTGTTTGTGTGATCTCTTTGGGATATAGCCCTAGACATGCTATTGCTGGGTCAAAGGGTATGCACATTCTTATAGCCAAGATTTTTCCACGTAGGCACAAAGATCTGCTTCTGCTCTATATAAAAGGAGATAATCCTCATCTGAGTCCATTGTCACCAAAGATTCTCAGCTTGAACCTTCATGTTGTCTGTAGGTGACTGAGAATTCACCTTCTATTGTATGAATGGTGCTTTTGGTCCTGGGGAGCGATTAGCCTTTTTTCCCGTCTCACACTGTGTGTTAAGCATTATGGTAGAGGAAAGAGGAGGTGAATGGGTTTCTTCAGGTGTATGGATTTCTGTCCTCGGTAGTACTGAGGAAGCTCGGCACTCTCAGGTGTTGGCGAACTGTTATCACGGCAATGCCCTGGTAACAGCTGGGCATGACTGAAACACCTTTTGTCATGAATAACTAGCTACACTCTCTAAGGTATCTGAGGAAGGAGTTGGGGGAAGGGAGCTGTCCAAAATGGTAGTAGCTTCTAGCCTACATGATTGGGAAAATGGTGGTATCAGAAGAGAAACAGGGAAGTATCTCTGAATAATCACACTATTGCTGATGTTTGCGTGGTGCTTTGAGGTTTACAAAGGATTTTACACACACAGTCCTAGCAATTAGTACTGAAATAAAGAGGAAATGGGCTAGTCAACAAATATTTGCCTAATAAATAATTTGATTCTCACGGCAACTCAGTGAAGCTGCTCCTCTACTTTTTTTTATTTTGTATTTTTTAGGCAATTTGGATTAAGTGACTTGCCCAGGCTAATTAAGTTTATTAATAATAGCTAACATTTATAAATTGTTTCTTTAAGACCTTTGAAATTTTATACAAATATCTTATTTGAGCCCCATAACCATCTCATGAGGTAGATATTATTATCCCCATTTTATAGGTGCAGAAACTGAGACTGACAGTGGTTAGGGCAGTAAATATCTGAGGCAGGATTTGAACTCGTTTATTCATGACATCAAATCTATCCTTCTATCCTATGTACTATCTAACTCCAATAACAATAGTTAGCATTTGCATAGCTCTTTAATGTTTGCATCTGTGATCAGGGAGCTTGATGACTATGTTGTCCATCGTTCTTGCAGCCCGGCCTCCTGTAAGATCTTTGGCGCTTCCCTCCCCAGGTGATGCTCTTTTCTCCTTCTTTTTCTTGTGAATTAGGTGTGGGCTGGGCTGAGCTGGTGGAGGTCCTGGCTGTTTCTTGCTGTGGCTTGGGCTAAGGATGCCTGCCTCCATGCTGTTCCACTTGGGTGCTGGTCTGGCCCTCTCTCCTCCTGTAGATTTAGTTACTTGCACACTGTGTTTTTAGCCTTCTCTGGCTTGGGTCCACTCAGAGCTTCTGCACTGGAAGTCTTCTGGACTGGATATCAGAGTTTATCAATCAACCAATCAATGAATCAGTTAGGATTTATTTATCACTTACTACATGTCAGGCACTGTGCTCTTCCTGGTATGTTTGTAGAGTATAACTGGAATGTTTTGCAGATATCTGAGCTATAGTTCCTACTATGCAGCCATATTAGCTGGAAGTCCTTTCCAACCTTCTCATGCTACCTCCTTATATGCACTCTATATTCCAACCAAACTGGAATTACTCCTCATTCCCTAAACACACCCTGTGCATACCAACCTTGGTGATGTTGTTCATATTATTCCCAATTTGTAACTGCCCCATCCCTCCATCTCTGCTTAAGGAAGTCTTATTCACCACTCAATATTCAGCACAAATGTTACTGCTTTCATAAAACCTCCTTAGCTTCCACTCCAAGCACAAGACAATATTTCCTTCCTTAGTACACTGAAGAATTTTACCTCTCATGTGCACTTACCATATTCTTTTTTGTATCGTAACTATTTATATATGTGTCATGTCTCCTCCATTAGACTGCAAGGTCAGTAGTCATGTCAAATTGATAGTTGTGTCTCCCTAGACTAAAACACATTAGTTGAATTTTTTTATCTCTTAGTAATATGCTAATTTTCAACTGGTTGACTTTGCTTTTTGTTTCCTTAAATATACTGGAGTGAGTGGCTCATATTTTTTAAATAGAGAAAACAGTGATGTTTAAGAGGGAGACAGGGAGGAGAGAGAGAGAGAATCATTGTGGCAGAAGCATTTTAAGTAATAGAAAGCACACAGTCTCTCAGGTTTAGACTAGCTATTCATCACTGAGTGTAAGAGAGAGAGAAGGAAAGAGTGGAAGAGGAAAGGAGGGGGAGATGGAGAAGAGAGAAGAGGGGATAGAGAGAGAGAGAACATGAACTTCCAGGGTAAGCTAAAGTGTTTTAGCAATTGGGACTAGAGTTGGCCATAACTTTTTAAGAAGTGGAATTAATCTATTCTGAGGCTACACAGGGTGGCTGTTAATTAAATGATACCGTATCTTCTAATCTTCAGGCATTCATAGTCCTAAAGCCAAGTGCTGAACTTGCAGGCTTTTAAAAAACACACTGATAAGACTTTTCATTGGTAGTTACCTGTAACTTTGATCAAAATTTTTAAGCTAAAACCAGTTTAAAGCTGCCCTTTTTATTCACTTACTAAGGAAGCATAATTCATTTAATTTTGCTGACTAGAGAATCATTCCATGAACACAGGCAGTAATGGAAAAGATTAAGAATGATTTGATTTTTTAAAAAAAGACTTTTCCAAGATCTAGAGAGGAAAGAGAAAATTCAAGGTGGTTATTTCATCTGTAGTTGTTGGTAGACACTGGTGTTTGATGTGTGTGATTTTTTTTAATCCTTTCCTCTTTGATTAACCATTTGTTCAGTTTCAATGCCTATGACCTGCTGTAACAATGGTGCTTCCTGTAGTCTTTCTCCAATCTCCAAGGCAAGTCACTAGGGGCCGAGAAAACATGCCACCTCTTAATACTTATCAATAATCCACATGGAGACAATGTTCTTTCAAACCTTTTATTAAAGGTCACAGAATCAGAGAATTTCTGAGTTGGGAAGGAGATCAGAGGTCATCTAGTCCAGGACTTTTTAAACTTGGCAACGTTCATTGGCATTTCCTGGCCTGAGGGCGTGCACTGTGCAAAGTGTGCATGCTTTGTGTTGAGAACCAAGACTGCAATGAAGTTGCGCAATGCAATGCTGGGCAAGGGCTGCCAGAAACACCTTGCATTCATTACGCATTTGATTTTTAATTAATTTTCGGTCTTTGTGTGTTCAGAAACTGTTTACTGTTGCCAAATTTTTCATGACCCCATATGGGGTTGTGACCCACAGTTTAAGAAGTGCTGAATTCTAATCTATCTCCTATCTGACAAAAAAATACTGTCTTCAACATCTTTAACAAGTGGTCATCCAGTCTTTACTTGGCTTTCATGAGGGGAATATGCTACCCACCAAGGTCACCCATTCCACCAATGGGTAATCCATTGGAAGGAAGTTTTTCTTTCAGAAAAGGATGAGTGATGACTGTTAGAGATGTAGGATTCTCCTCGGGAAACACAGACGTTGCCATCACCATCACCATTAGAACTGATGTATCACTTCTATGTTTGCAAAGAGCAACAATAACCTTCGTAGTGAGGAGGGCAGGGAACGGAAGGAGAGTCTGAGAAACTGTTCTATTTCAGCTTCTCCTTCTGCTTTTACTGTACTTCTTACATTTTACACCCTGGCCTAATCAGGTGCCTTTTCTCATTCTACTTTTCCCCCAGGATAGGAGGTATCTACTTTCTCTGTTACCAGGTATTTATTGAAAGACAGCATGGTATAGTCCAGGGGCAAGGAACCTGTGGCCCTCTAGGTCCTCAAGTGTGGGCCCTTGACTGAATCCAAACTTCACAGAACAAATCCCCTTAATAAAAGGAATTGTTTTGTAAAACTTGGAATCAGTCAAAAGGCCACACTCGAGTACCTAGAAGGCCACATGTGACCTTGAAGCTGCGGGTTCCCTACCCCTGGTGTAGTTAGTGGTTAAATAGAAATGGATCCATGCAAACCATATATTGACTCAGATAACCTCAAAATAGCATCACCTGTGTTTTATTGCAGTTTTATTTATTTTGTTCAACAATTCCAAATTGCATTTTAATCTGATTTGGGCCAAACTCGGGAGTTTTGCTGCTGCTTGTGGACCATGACCATGATTTTGCCATGTCTAGGGCAGTGGATAAAGAGTTAGCATTGGGGTCAGGAAGACCTGGATTTTGCTTTGCTTATGACAAATACTGACCATGTGTCGTTGGCTTCTCAAATACTGTGCTAGGAGAAGACCAGCTCTAGCAGGTTCTATGATAATAATATCTAACATTTATATAGCACCTACTATGTGCCAAGCACTTTACAATTATTATCTCATTTGATCCTCACGACAACCCTGGGAGGTAGGTGCTATTATTATCCTCATTTTACAAATAAAGAAATTGAGGAAAACAGAGGTCAAGTGACTTGTCCAGAGTCACATAGCTAGTAAGTGTCTGAGGCAGGATTTGAAATCAGTTATTTCTGACTTTGGGCCCAACACATTATCCACTACAGCATCTAGCTGCCTATGAAGCTGGCAAGACATATAGGACGGGCCCAGAAATAAGCTAGGCTCCTCATTTCCCTACTTTACTAGGTTAAGTGGAGGGAGGGACATAACTAAAAGGTTGGTGATGAATCACTTCATAAGATCATTAGATTGTAAGTACCTCAATTAGACTGTAAGCTCCTGAGGGTAGGGCCAGTCTATTTTTCTTATTTATAGCCTGAGCACTAAGCACAATGCCTGGCACATAGTAGGCACTTAATAAATGTTTATTGAATTGAAGATCATAGATTTAGAGTTTGAAGGTGCCTTCAAGACCATCTGGTTTAGTACTCTCTTTTTACAGATGAGGTAACTGAGACACAGATAAGTTAAGTGATTTGACCAGGATCACACCTAGCACATATCTGAGGCATAGTTTGAATTCAGGTATTTCTGACTCCAAATCCGGGACCTTATCTACTAAACCACACTACCTTTCCAAACTTTGTCGTGACAGCCAGTGAAAATTCAGTCATGTTGAAGACCTGTTTGTCTCATGGCTATATTACTCATTTCAGAAAAATCCTTTAATTTCCCTAGTATCAATTCAATCCAACAAACATTCATTCATCTCCTGGTTCAAGGAACAGTACTAGGCACTATTGGGGTATATGAAGAAGTATGACACCTGATTTCTCCTCTTGAGAGCTCACAGTATTGTTGAAAAGAGAAGATGTAGAAAGCTAGCACTGTTACAGCTTATTGCAGCAGATACATAATATTAAATGGATTGGGAAAAGGAGGGAGAAATACATTATTGAGGGTGAGGGCACACAGGGAATGCTTCATAGAGAAGGTATGACTTGGACTGGGTCTTGATGGGTGGGTAGGATTCAAATAAAGAAACAAGGATAACATTCCAGGTGACAGATTTTTTCCATGGGGGTGTGTGTGTGTGTGTGTGTGTGTGTGCGTGTGTGTGTGAAGGGCACATGGGGATCAAAGGAAATCTAAGATACTTTTTACTCTGGCATTTAAGACTCCAGGATCTGTCCCACGTGACCTTTCCAGCTTTGTTTCCCTTCATTCTCTCACACAGGCTGTGAAAAGGCAAACTAGTTTTCCTTGATCTCATGTTGTCCTTCCTTCCCTCACCCACATCCATTCATTCTTCCCTTTCTGACATTCATTTATTCTTCTCTTGCCCACATTCATTTGTTCTTCCCTTTCCCAATCCATTCATTCCCCCATCTCCCACATCTACTATTCTTCCTATAGTTATCTCCTCATTCGTGGAACTTCTTCCCTCCCTCCCCATCTGTAACTGTTGAAATCTTCTTTATTCAAGGCTCAGCTCAGATGATTCCTCCTCCCTGAAGCCTTTCCTGATCACCTTTCTTCCTCTCCTCCTCATCCCCAAAATGAAAATGTTCTCACTTCACATTTCCATACAGAACTCTGAGTAGCTTTCTCCTCAACCTTGTATCCTTCTTATTTGTGTCCAAATCAAAGAACATCACATCCTAGCTTTATAGCTAGAAGGGACCTTACAGAATATCTATCCAACACTCATTTTACACATGGGGAAACTGAGGCTGAGAGACTAAGAGACTTGTTCCAGATCATATTGGTTTTAAGTGGCAGAAAAGGGATTTGAACTCAGGTCTAGCTTACTCTAGTTGCCTGGTTCCCCCCTTCCCTCCTTCCTGACATATTGTAACCCCTAAGATGAAGAAAAACATGTTTGTATTCCCGGCACCTAGCACGATGTCATGATCAAGGAGGCACAGAAACATTTGTTGAATTGAATATGCACAGCATCTTAGGGAGATAGTGAGCAGGCCATCCAAGCAGAACAGCAGCTGATGTGCTGTGCATTTGATTCAGAATATTCCTGAATACAATCCAGGGGCACATGGAAAAGGTAAGTTTCCAGTTGGTATCTGAGAGCTTTCCTCTATATCCTCTACCTAGCTTTGTTCTGCCTGCACTTTGTATTTTAGCTGACTCAGCTCAAGTTCTGTACTGAAATGCATTTTCCAGCTACCTCTGGGCATCACCGAGAAGAATTCTTTTGCTAATGGGAAAGTATTAACCCCTGTGAGCTTATTTTTGAAGTGACAGCTTCGTGCCATCTGATGTCCAGATCTCTTGAGGGTATGAATCTCAGATGGTTTACAGTTGTGGCATCCTATCTAATTAACTGGGTCACATTGAGGGGCAATGGAAGGGCAGCCACAGCATCATGTGTTTTTGAGTCATATCCTTCATAGGAAACAGGTCGTCATGATTTAATGACAGATAGGGATAGGGCATCTGACAGCAATTCATGTGGAGTTGCTCAGATAGGCAGAAAGAGGAAATTGATGAACCAAAATGGAACAAAGAAAAGGAAGAAAAAACAGATAGGTGTGAGCGGTGATTTCCTAAACCCTTCAGGAACCACAGTATTCCAGAAAACTGGCAAAGTGTTCCGAAAGAAAGATAGGTTGACTTTCCTCTTGAGGGTAATATACATCATTGCAAATGGCTTCGCCAAATTCATAATCACTGTCATAGGGTGTAAATTGGTTTCTTTGTCAGATGGCAGTAGGCCCATCCAGTGGTTCAATGTTAGGCTGTTAAAGGTATGTTTGCTTGGTCTACACGTTGGATCCAATGAAGTCTGGTAAATTGTAAGCAAGTGGAAATTTATTAAAATGTGATGAGAAAATGACATGCAACAAAAAAATTGCAACATAGGAAAGGCATGCTAAGTGGAGTGGAGCCTGTAAATGCTGACAAAGTGAGCATGGTTCTCCAAGCCTATGGGTTTTTAATTTCAGGAATCCCACAGAAAAAAGATGGCATCTCATAATGTGCGCTGTGATAAGCACATATTGGCAAGAGCAACTGTGCAACATGAATGTATTCAGTGAACATCTGCATAAACTAGGCTCTGTAAGGCTCCCTCTCTTCTCTGGGGAAGAAAAGGTACACTGAGAATTTAGCTCTGTAATTAAGAGAGGCTTATTTATGGAGATTAAAAATATATGTTCTAATGCCACATACACTTGGTCAAGATCTTATTCTGAAAGTGCTTATGGGAAAGAGGCTAGAATGATCACCTGAGCAACAACTGTTGGGGTAACTCACTGTCTTTAAGATGCTACACACTCCAAGCCCTCGGCTCTTTGCAATGAGCCGTTATATGTAAGTAAAGGACCACAAGTTTCCAAGGAGTAAGGAGTTGCCTGCTTCATCCCTAAGACGTAGATGTCTTTATTTTGAAAGTTTTTTGACTTTCAAACTTTACCTAATATTGGTAGACAGTCTTAGTCTAGCAGTGTCAGAGATGTGTGTGTATTCAGTCACTTTTCAGTCTTATCTGACTTTTTGGGACCCCATTTTGGAGTTTTCTTGGCAAAGATATTGGAGTGGTTTGCCATTTCCTTCTCCAGTTCATTTTACAGATGAGGAAATGGAGACAAATGGGGTTAAATGACTTGCCCAGGGCTAGTAGGTGTCTGAGGTCAGATTTGAACTTAGGAAGATGAGCCTTCATGACTCCAGGCCTGTCATTCTATCCACCGTACCACCTAGTTGCCATCAGATTTTACCTTTGGTTAACTCAAGGATCATCATGAACTCTGCTTTATACCAAAAAGATTGATCTCAACTAACTGGGGACAGACCCTATGCAGTCATCATGCAGAACACTCCAGAGGGGATAGGGAAATGCCAATGCTACTCATATGATTCCCTAAGCCATCTTCTCAGATTTGCCATGGCAGGAAAGACACATAAGTAGGTACTCATGGAAAGAATCTCCAGAGAAGTCTCCTGAGGCTCCATAATGCAGCCACACACACCCCAGATCCTGAGACCTTTTCATGGTCTGAACCCTCTTCTCTAGACATCTGGTAAGAGAGACTCCACCATTGCAGCTGGTTTCAGACTCCTAAAAGGGTTGCTCATCTTCCTCATTCCTTCCTCATCTTCCTTAAATTCTCTGCTGCATGATGCCTCTGACATTTTTAGCCTTAGTCATTGAAGGAAGGAAGGAGGGAAGGAAATAAACATTTATTAAGCTCCTATGATGTGCCGGGTCCCATTCAAATATCATCTCATTGGATTCTCACAACAATCCTGGGAAGTAGGTGATATTATCCCCATTTCACAGTTGACGAAATTGTGACCAACAGAGGGTAAGTGACTTTTCCAGGGTTACATGGCTAGTAAGTGTTGGAGGCCATATTTAGACTTGGGTTTTCTTGACTCCAGGCCTTGTTGCTCTATCTACTGAGCCACCAAGCTCTATCCACTGAGACTACTGAGAACATGATGGTGTCACTCATGAAAATAGAGAAGTTAGGCAGTAGTTTGTGATGGACTATAATTTCTATTCAATTCTATTGAATTCTATATTCAATTCTCTAATTGCAATTCTATTCAAAAAGTGATTAAGTCAATGTGCCTGGAACTGAACTAAGTACTGCTGATAGACCAAAAATGAAATAGCCCCTGCTTCAGCAATCTTAAGTTCTAGTGGGGAATATACTATTTAAAGATAAAGACAAACAACATTATACGAAAGAATACAAGTAATTTCAAGCGAAAATGAGTCTTAACAACAGGGGTGCTTGGGAAGAACCTCATGTAGGAGATGACATCTGAGTTGGGCATTGAAGGATGCTAGCAATTCTTACAGTTGGATGAGGGAGGGTGCAGATGGGGGGACCACCTGTGTAAAGGCAAGTTGGCAAGGGGATGGAATGCCATGGATTGATATGGGGATTTTTTGTAATTGATTTCAATTTGGGATAGGCTAATAAGTATGTCTGTACTTATTATGTCTAATTTATATATTAGATATCTGATGTATATATTGAATATTAAATATATTAAATAATGTGTGTTTTGAATATATGGATAACCTTGATCTCCCACTTTAAGCCTCTCTCTTTTAAATTTTGTTGTTTGCTTTATCTCCAGAGTGTGACTAGGGAAACAACTTGGAAGGTTAGATCTTGGTCATTGCCTGGCAGCTGAAAGGTGATGATCCCAGGGATCTAAGACTAGTGTTGGGCTTCTGTAGGAAATCTGGCAGCCAGTGTCATAGAACCCTTGACCATTGATGGCTTTTACTAATTTTTTTTCTATACTTAAAATATGCTGGAGATGGCTAGATACTGTTGTTTAACAACTGCTGCAAAATGTATGATTTACATTCTGATTTACATAAAGAGATCAACAAGAAGAATCAATCAACAAGAATCTATGAAGGGTCCACTATGTGCTAGGCATTGGGTCAAGTGCTGGTGATACAAAGATGCGAAGGAAATAGTCCCTGCCCTCAAGAAGCTTGTGTTCTCATCTAATTTGGTTTATGCATATAAAGCATTGTCATCATATGCGTATTTTGGAAACCCCAAATAACTAAACACTACGCTGTCCAGGACTTGTTTCAATTAGAATTAAATCTGAATATTTTGGATCAGTTTTAAAAAAAATATTGTTGTTGAACTATGCTTGTGCATAGCATGGCATGGGAGAAAAAGCACCAACTTGTCAGAGGTCTTGGGTTCAAATCCTGGTCTGAACTTACTACCTTTGTGACCTTCAGCAAGTTACTTAACTTTCTTGTGCCTTGGTTTGCACAGCTGTAAGATAGAGGGGTTGGCTTTGCTAGGCTCTCGGTCTAGGATCCTCTCATTTCATTGGCCTGGAGAACTCCTGATGTGGAAACTCTACTCCAGTGTATAACTGCAATTGCTTTGTAATTTATAGTCTTCTAGTTGCCTGGGACATAAAGAGGTTGTTATGTGTCAGAAGCAAGACTTTAATCCCGGTTTTCTGACTTGAAGGCAGGCTCTCTACCCACCATATTGTGCTGACAAAGAATCGTCTTTATTGTTATTTTTGTTACTTTGTCCAGTGCTTTTTATAATTCTTTTAGATTTTGAAATCCCACTTGTTTTTCTTATAAGATTTCCCACTCTATTTGTCCTCGTTGAGTCACCTGCACAACAACCCTTTGATTTCATAAAGAGCTCACTAGTCAGGGAATGGGGATCATGCATCCAGCTCTGAAGAGTCAGGGGATGGGGAGAGACTTGGCACACACTGGACAGAGAACTCCTTCAACTGAAGAGGAACTCTGTGCTATTGTCAGTGATTAAATGGAGGGAGGGCATTTTATGGCTTTGGAAACTGGAACAGCTTCCAGGAGCTGAACAGATAGTGGTCTTAAATCATTCAAAGTGTTTTTCATTACATTCTGGCCATGTCTACACAATCAAAGTGAATCATAGGTGGATTTGGGCCATGCAATTCCAGTCAGAAATTCATTGTTGGTTTCCAAGTGGTTTATAACAAAGGCATCCCACTAAAGGAAATCCATTTAAGTAAGTAGGACTGGCTGTCAACTCAGCTCCTGTTTCCCAAATACGTGCTTAGTTTTCCCTTAACCACACGAGAATGCTCCAGTTAGAAAGCCAACCAATGCTTTAAATACACATCAGGATGTCCCTTTGGAAGCCAATCAAAAGGCTGCTATTTGGAACTTTTTTTTTTTCTTGCAGACTGAGGTGGCTTACATTACTAATCTTCATTCCATGGAAAGGTACTCAACTGCAGGAAAGTCAGTGTTCTGTATGTGACAACAATGTAGCTTGATATTTTAAAATCAGGACATGCTTCATTTTAGAAGGGAACAGAGAATAAATGCTAAAGGATGTCCAGTTCTCAAAGAATAGTGTGGTGAGGTTAAAGCTCAGATAAGCTGAGGTTGGCAAGACAAACTAAGGGCAAAAAGGCTTTGGTATTAGACAAGAGAAGAGAATCAAAGGGAGGATGCTTAGGATAGGTACAGCAATGATAATGCTTAGCCAAGAGAAGGCAAGACTGTCCAACTCATATTATTTCTATTTTCTCTGCCAAGCAGAAAGATCTTTGGGCTAGAAAGGGTGGAACAAAATAGTTAATTAGCTGATATCCAAGATAAGTAGGAATATAGTAAGAGAATCATTAGCGGCCCTTGTAGGGTTTAATCAGTCAATCAACAAGCATTACTCAAGTCACCAGGCCTAGATAAACTACATCCCAGGGTACCAATAGATCTTACTGATGGGATTGCTGGGCCATTATCAGTAATCTTAAAAGATTGTTTAGAATAGGAGGACATGCATCAAGATTGAAGAAGGACAGATTCCTGGTTTTCTAAAAATAAAGGGAAGAGAATGAAGTCTGAAAACTCTAGGCTAGGAAACTTGATTTCAATTTCTTGCCAAATTATTAGTCCCATTATTAAAAGATGCAAAGTGAACAGCTGGAAAAAGACAAGGTGAAAGATACAGCATGGTTCCAAGAACATGGCATGTTGGATTAACTTTATTCCGTATTTTGACTGGGTACTAGACAGATCAGAAGAAAAAATACATGTACACATGCATGCATATATATATTCATATATCTACACATATGCATATGTATACATATAAACATATAAACACATATACATCTTCATATATACCTGCATATATATGTATACACATAAGTATGTGTGTCCTTGTGTGTATAGTTTATACACATTTTAGGAAAAACTATTTGACAATGTCATATTCTCATGGAATAGATGTAATGATATGTGGACCAGATAGGTGGTATCAAATACAAATAGAAATAGTTCCCTGTGGGTTGCATATTGACTTAGAAAACCATAATTTAACTTTATGTTTTATCATATTTTTGGTGTTTTGTTAGACATTTCCCAATTACATTTTCATCTGGTTTAGCCTGCCCTTGGGAGTTTTGAAGGCATTACAAATTTGATACCTCTGGATTAGATGATAACACACCTAGATGGGTATGAATGACTGCGTCCAAAGAATGGTTATTCATAGTCCTTGGAAAGAGGGTTTTAACTGGCCCCGTGGTACTTAGCATTTTTATCAAAAACTCGAATAAGTCCGTAGCTGACATACTTTTCAAATGTCTGAAGTTGAAGGCAAGAATAGCAAAGATGACATAGTCAGGATCCAAAAAGGTTTTTGATAGACCACAGTGATGGACTGCATCTAATAAAATTAGTACTGCTCGTACCCACAGGGCCGGACTCAGGGAAATGGGAGGAAGTTAGTTATGAATTAGGCTTGACATTAGGAAAAGCTCTTAACAATAAAAGCTGTCCAAAGGAAGACGGGGCTGCCTCAGAAGGTGGGCATTTCTTATTGGAAATCTTTCTGGACATTTCCAAACACATCCTTTATGGTAGGTGTAGTACCTTTCAAAACATTTCCCCCTTTAGGGAGGCCCCAGACATGAACCATGATATAATTCACTAAAATAAGAATTGTCCCCAAGTTTTTGGGATTGAGGACTTAATAAGCCAATGGGTATGTGAGAAGGGAATCCCCTTAGATTAGAGGCAGGATTTCTCATGATTTAACCCTATATAAACCATGTACAGGATATGACATGGACCTGTGGGCCTAACCTCAATGTTAGACTTCTGTTTACTCAAAAGAAGGAAGAAATAAAAGCAGAGGATTTGCCCTGTTTAGCATCCAAAGTATTTCTGCATTCGCTGTCATTGAGTAGCTGACCTGTCAATTAGGATTGGGTAAATGATATTTGCACGGAGATTTAGATTCAAAAGGAACCTTAGAAATCATTTAATCCAACTCCTTCATTCCTTCCCCCCCCCCCCAACCCCCGGCAACAATTGCTTGCCCCTCTCATTACCTCATTTATTTTACGTGTGTGTATGTGCATATATATATGTATGTATAAATATACATAAATGTGTATATATTCTTTCCCCAATAGAATGTAAGCTCTTTGAGTCCAGGGGCTATTTCTTTATTGTCTAGGTAGCTCCAGCACCTAGAGCAGCTTGTAGTATATGGGAAGCATATAATAAATGCCCATTTATTTTTGGTATCCTAGGCTTCTAGATTTAGAGCTGGAAAGGATCTTAGAGTCGATTGAGGCCAACACCATAATTTTACAGGTAATGAAACTGAGGCCGAGAAAGAAAGGTTAATTGGCTTGGCCAGGGTCACATCCCTGGGAATTGATAGAATTTGAACTCAGGCTTTCCTGACTCCAAGCCCAAGGTCACAAAGGTAAGCAGCAGAGCTGGGATTCCTAGAGAAGCTTTGTTTCTTTTTCTGAGGTTGCATGAAACTGCTCTGGTCACGTTTAATTAAAAATACCTTCGGAATGAGTAGAAAGCACTAATGGAGATTAGCAGAAGCAGCCAATTTACTTCATCCATGAGGAGTGGGTTTGTTTTCTAAATTGCTGACTGTTATCAAGCTGCTTTTCTCCTTTGATGATTCAGATAAAAGGGCTGCTGTCACATAACACTGCCTGGAAATGTTCCTCCATCTGCCAGACTGATTGCACAGTCCTAGCTATGATTACTTTGCTGTTACATTAATTTAGATGTATCCAATAGTGATTGAAGCAGGCATTAATTTATCAATGGCATTATGTGGGTGCAGTGCTTTGCACACAGTGGGTGCTTAATAATAAATTCTTGTTGCATTGAAAGGAATTGAAGACAAACAAGGTGAGATGTTGATCAGCCCTTACCAGCTCAGCTTTCTGTGGATTAGTTTTGTGGGCAGCTAGGTTGCCCAGTGGGTAGAGCACTGGGCCTGGAGTCAGGAAGATTTGAGTTCACATCTGACCTCAGAAACATATGAGCTATGTGACCTTGGACAAGTCACTTAACCTTTCTTTCCCTTAGCTTCCTCAGCTGTAAAGGGAGGATAATAATAGCACCCACCTCCTAGGGTTCTTGTGAGGATCAAATGACATGATATTTGTAATGTGCCTGGTGCGGTGCCTGGCACATAGTAGGCACTTAATAAATGCTTGTTTGTTCTACTTCCCTTAATCTTTCTTCTTGTCACAACCAGGGACCAGGACAAATCTGTACCTTTAGTAGAATTTTAAAAAATCATTTATTAAGTGATCAGTCTATGCCTAGAGCTGTGCCAGGATGCAAATAACAACACAAGACAGTCCCTGCTATCAAGGAATCATATTCTAACAGGGAAAGGAACACATATTGAAGAATTCACTTGTAAGTCAGATGGAAGGGCCCAGTGGTCCTTGGGGCGCAACAGCCAAGCGGACAGAAACGCATCTTCCTTATTGCTGTTTCCATTGCTAAAAGTATGACTGTCAGACATTGAACCATGTGATAGTACCAATGGCTTTGGTGATGAGGACTTTCTTTTCTGGCTCCTCCATAGCTGTGACTGCTGAGGTAGGGGTCCTGAAGCACCAGAAGAAGCAGTTGACCTATCACATCTCCAAGGGTTGCTTCCCTAGAAAAGGTAAACATCTTGAGGGCAGGAACTGTTCTTTTTTTCTCTTTGCCTTTTCAAGGCCTAGCACAGCATCTAATACATAGTAGGAATTCAATCAATTTTGGACTTAAGTTAATTGAAGTCTTTAGTATCTTGATTATAATGAACAACACTGAGTTTCTGGCTACATCCTTGCTCTGGGATCAGATTAAACCTCATTCGGTTGAACTGTTCTCCTTAGCTCTTGTATCTCCTGGGCTGAACCCTGCTTTCCTCATCTGCTTGACTACCTAGACATAAGTTAATTGCTTACTTTTATCTAGTCTAAACTCACCACATTGATTGGAGTTCTTGCTTTGGATATGTGCCACACCATCAGCTCAACCCTTATCTCTGGTCAACACTGTCCTTTTCCTAACCGTGTCCTGATGTGACAGGCAAGTTGACAAGCATATATTAAGTA
Source organism: Vombatus ursinus (assembly GCF_900497805.2). Lineage (NCBI taxonomy): Eukaryota > Metazoa > Chordata > Mammalia > Diprotodontia > Vombatidae > Vombatus > Vombatus ursinus. The sequence continues at coordinate 34,306,273 of NW_020954577.1, forward strand.
TCTATGTCAAACAGTCTCAAACATTTGAGGAATTAGTCAAGACTTCATCCTTCCAGAAATTAAAAATAAAATAAAAAATAACCTATGATAGTCCAGGCAACCTTTATGATGTCCTATGAATTGTAAAATCTTTTATAAGATTTGAATTTTAACTAATTTAGGCAGCAGAGATATAGATATCTTCTTTTCTAGTCCTCCTTAATCTTAGTATTTTCCCTTTACAAGTGTTCCCTGTTTATCCTGTATTTATCTTGTTTGTGCATAGCTGTTTGCATGGTGCCTTCTTGATTAGACTCTGAGATCCTTGACAGTTGGGACTGGTTTTCCTCCCCTGCCTTTGTATTTCCAGCATTTAACACAGTGCCTGGCACATAGTAGGTGGTTAGTAAGTGTTAGATGATTGATTAATACAAAAGTAGAACAAGGGAATTTGGGGGAGGGGAGAGGTCTAACAAATCTTCTAGGACAATTGAAGCCTCAATTCCTACCATTCTGGATCAATCATCCTGATGGTTTAGCCTCTAACCCTCAGTTTCAGTGCATCAGCATGCAACTCCTCTCCCAGGAGGATAATGAAATGTTTTTATTGGTTTGTTGTATCACCTGACACCCCCACTCACCAGAACCAGATTTTTTGTGCTCAGCTGTAGGGTAGCTCACATCCTCTGGATTTCAGGGCAACAATTAGAAGAAAAGAAAACAATGTCAAAGAAAATGTGGGCAAAGTCTAAGAATAAAATGGCACTGGTCCTTCCATTGAAGTAGTGGAAGGTAGTAACTATATATTTTACTTACTCTGGAGAATGGGGGAGCAAGTAGACTATATAATCTTCTCTTCCACCCTTTCCTCCTGTGCCTTTCCCCTCTGTTTTCCATTTCATTTGGGCTTGTGCCTGAATGATTTGGAGATTATCCTTGTTGTAATGTATAGCCAAGGGGAAGGAAAACAGGATTTTTTCTTAAGAGATTGATGTGGATGTACAAGAAACTAACAAATAAACTTAAATTTGAAAATAAAATGTACAGAAGATTGCAACAAGGCCAGGTAGCAGAAAATGAATATAAGAGCAAAAAGTAAAAATAGTGTCAGGAATGCTAAAACTCAGAAATAGCTCAGGCTGTCAAGGGAAAACTAAAGAAGGGGAAAAGGGTTGTTTTTAGCTCTACGCATAGGAAATAAACCAATGATTTCTTTGATTGGGAACTCTTAGATGAGGAAACTCCAACCAAATGATCAGTGTGGGTCAGCACCTTTCCGGCACTTTAGAGAGTTGTTTAGAGCATTCAGAGGTTGAGAAACTTGCCTACGGTCACAAAGCCAGTAAGTGTGAGGTGGGTCTCTATCCCAACTCTTCCCAATTCTGATGCCAGCACTCTAGCCATTTATTACACTATTAACAACTTTGGCAGCAAAAGGAGAGTGGTAGATTAAAACAGAGAGAAAGCAGAAATACTCATCTGTTCTCATTTCCCTTGTTTTCTCTGCCAAAATGAATCATTACCTTTGACTTGGAAATGGTGGAACCAAAATGACTAGCAAACTAGAGTTGATATTAAAGATAAGGAAAGAGAGATCGAGAAAGCCCTTAGATACCCTGGATGAATTAATATCACCGCCCCAGAGGAAGGAAGAATGAGCAGATGGTATTGATTGCTGAGCTGTGGATTATGGAAGCTCAATTCAACTTTTTACTATCCATGTGACTGTGTACAAGTCATTTTTACCTTCATAGGCTTTATTTTCCTCTTCTATAAAATGAGAGTCTTTGAAATCTCTTCTTGCTCTAACATCAGTGATGATAAGATCTTTGAAAAAATGTTGAGAGTGAAAGAGATGTTTGATTGGAGAAAAGAAAATGTAGTCCCAGGCTTCAAGAAAGAAGAAAGTTTAGGGGCAGTTAGGTGGCACAATGGATAGCACACCAGCCCTGGAGTCAGGAGGACCTGAATTAAAATCTGGCCTCAGACACTTGACATTTAGTAGCTGTGTGACCCTGGGCAAGTCACTTAACTCCATTGCCTAGCCAAAAGCAAACAAATAAACAAAACAAACCAAAAAACAAAACAAAACGAAAAAGAAGAAAGTTTGTTCTCCAAAGCATAATCTGGTGAGCTTCACTCTGATTCCTGCCAACTAAAGCATATTAATAAAATGTGGATTCATGAATATTTAGAAAAGAAAATGGTGATTGTTATGAACCAGCATGAGTTCAGCAAGAACAAGTCATGCCCGACTAGCCATATTTTCTTTTCTTTTGACAGGGTTACTAGACTGGTTGATAAAAAAAAATGCCACAGACATATCTGGATTTCAGGAAGGCATTTGAAAAAAAAAGTCACTTGGGATAACCTTGTAGGAAAAAAATGTGGGCTGAATAATAGTATGGTAAATTCAGAACTGATTGAATGACCAAACTGAGTATGGTGATTAATGAATTGATGTCACCCTAGAAGGAGGTTTCTAGTAAACTACCTTGGGGATCTGTCCTTGGTCCTGTTCTGTTCAATATTTATATCTTTCACTTGGGTGAAGGCATAGATAGTATGCTTATCAAATTTCCTGATAACATGAAGCTGGGAGGGCTAAAAAACACTGAATAACAGAATCAGCATACAGGCATGTCAATTAGATGAAGTATTACAGGAATAAACATAAGGTATACTTGAGTAAAATATAAATAGCTAACATTTATATAGTGCTTTAAGATTTGCAAAAAACCCTTTATATTAACTCAGCTACTCAAGTCTTAGACATTGGAAGTATTGCTTGATAATTTTGTATGAAAGAGACCTGGGTATGACATGAGCCAAAATACTACTGTGAACTTAGAATGTATTGCGAGGTAGTGTCTAGACCATGGAATGTGTTAGACCCACTGTACCTTACTATGGTCAGATTCCAACTGTAATGCTGAAATCAGTTATGGGTACCAAGAAAGTTATTGGTAAACTGGATTACCCTGAAGAGGGGGAGCAGGATTGTACGAAGATTAAAGACTGTGCTGCATGAGGATTGGTTGAAGGAGCTGGAAATATTTAGCCTGGAGAATATAGTGCTGGCATTGGGAAAGACATTTTTAAGTTTTTGAAGGATTGTCTTGTAAGGGATGGAATAGGCATGTTCTGTTTGATCTCAGATGGCAGAATTAGGAGCAAAGGGTGGGAGTAACTGAGAAGCAGCTTCTTTTCGCTATGAGGGAAAATTTCCTAACAATTTTCTTAATGATGAAAGCTAGTCAATAATAGAATAGTCTGCAGTATTAATGATTGTTATTGTAATAACTAGCATTTATATAATAGCTTTAACATTAGCAAAATGCTTTATATATGTCATCTTATTTGGTACTCACAACCTAGTGAGGTAGGTACTATTATTATTTTTATGAGTAATTTGAAGCTAAGAATTGTTAAGTGACTTGCTCAGGGTCACATGGACTATTATGTGTCAAAAGAAAGCATTTGAACTCGGGTCTTTCTGACTTCACACCCAACACTCTACCCATTTTACCGCCCAGCTGCCTCAGGAGGCAGTGAATTCCTTGTTGTTAGAAGCAGAGGTTGAATGACCACTTGTCAGGGATATAATTGAGGGATTCAGGAAAAGGTTGGCCAGATATATTTGAAGGTGGTTTTAAATGGGTTGAAACTGTGTGTTTTGTTATAAAACTGGGGATTAAAACATTTTCTTCATGTGTACACTTCTCTGTTTTTCTTTTTGGTCTGGACCTGAGATTTTGCCAGGGTGGAGAAACTTGAGTGTGGAGACTTCTTCCACTAATGCATGTCACGAAATCTGGCAAGTCCTTTGTAATTTATACTCTGAGTGTTTTCTAGAGTACTGTGAGATTAAATGACTTGCTCAGGGTCACAAAACCAGCATGTGTCAGAGGAATGACTTGAATCCAGGTATTCCTGACTTCAAGGTCAGCCCTACCTCAATATTTAATTCTCATCCAGGCTAATAACTGAACAAGCATTGGGTAAGGGCTTATCATGTGCCAGGGACTGTGCTAACTTTTGGGACAAACATCGAAACCAAACCAGCATCTGCCCTCGAGGAGCTTACATTCTAATGGGAGAGACAACATGTTCGTTGCAAAATATGAATTGATGGAAATCAGCCCTTGATGAGAAGGCATTAGAAGCTGGGAAGGGGAAGCCTTCTTCAGAAGGTGTTATTTGAGTTGTGCAATCAAAAAATCCAGGGATGCCAAGAGGTGAATGTGAAGAGATTGAGCATTTCAGGAATGGGGAGCAGCCAGTATAAGAGACGGAAGAGTGAGAAAACTCAGAAAGGAGAGAGAATCCAGGAGAAGAAGGTTGTCTGCAATGTCAAATGCTTCTGAGAATTCAAGAAGGATAAAGACTAAGGCCATTGGAAGTGACAATTAAGAGATCTCGGAAAACCTGGGAGAAAGAAGGTTCATTTGAGTGATGAGGTCAGAAGCCAGACTACAAAGGGTTCAGAAGAGAGTGACAGGAGAAGAAATAAAGGTTCTCCATGTAAATGGCTTTTTTTAAAAGGAGTTTTGCTGAAAAAATGTGGAGGGATATAGGATTATAGCTAGAAGAGATGATACAATGTAGTGAAGGATTTTTAAGACTGGAAAAGACTTGGATGTATTTTTTTTCCCTTTGTGCTCAAAGAGGACCAAACTCACATCACAATGTTGGGGTCAATGTACAGTGTATCCAGTTGTGACTGATCATGCCAACATGAGAGCTCAAGGCTCTGCCACAGCTTGGACACAATTAGTTCATGTGACCATTTGGGAAGGGGATGTCCCTAAATTTGTATAACTCATGTTGCCTTTGAGCTACCACAATTCTGCTTTGCTCATAGAGCACTGTGCCTTCTTTGAAGCAGGCGTGCTATACTAGATGCTCCTGTGTCAATGTCTCCTATGTCTCACAGTTGAAACCAAAGCTCTACAGAGAGACCTTGAAAGTGTCCTTGTATCTGTAGGAAGCAGGGAAGGAAGCAATAGAAAGGGAGAAATTGAATATGGGGGTTAAAACAGCTAATAATAATGGCTTGCATTTATATAGCACTGTAAGGTTTGCCAAGTTTTATATGTATATGTGTGTGTATGTGTGTATATGTATACACACATATTCTGATTCTTATAACAACACTATGAAATTGACATTATTATCTCCATTTTATAAATGGGGAAACTGAGGCTAAGGGAGGTTAAGTGATTTGTCCAGAGTCACACAGATAGTAAGTATCTGAGGTCAGATTTAAACTCAGGTCTTATTGAATTCCAAATCCAAGATTTTATGTACTGTGCTACCCAGTTGCATGATGAGTTGAGCATAATTGTGGGGGAAATTTCTGGAGAAGACTGAAGGGGCTGGGGTTTAGGGTATATGTAAAATGGTTGGCCTTGGCAAAGAGAATTGCATCCTAATTATTAGACTGGAATAAATGAGGAAATAGTGGAGGGTGATATAAGAAGAGAGGAGTGAGAAAGAACTTGAGGTGAATAGCCTCACCAAAAAAAAAAAATCAAACAGCCTCCTGAAGCCTTTGGTTCAGTCTAAATAAGGCCAGAGACAAAGATGGGATGTGGCTCATATCACGTTAGCTTTCCTAGTTCTTACATACTAGATTTATTCCCCTCCCCGACTCAACTTTTGAAAAAGTTGTTGGCCATTCCAAAAGAAGGTAGACAGATAGAAAACTACATGCAGAACCCCAAAGAAAGGACAGACAGCCCCTAGCTGGGCATGTTTTGGAGTCTGCAACTGGGAGTGTTTGTAATAATTTTTAAAGACCCTTGGGAGTGCTTAGAAGCAGGCAAATTTATTCTCCTAGGCTGATGGAATGCTTTTAATGGGAAAGGAAAGGAGGAAAGGCGCAGAGAAAAGATCTGTTCCCTAGCCCTGCAGGGTTCTGGCAGAACATTAAGCATCTTATAGTTGCTTTAGACTCAGGTGATTTTGTTTTAAAGTATATACTATGGTGACCTGATATTATCCAAGACTCTCTTTATCATCGACATAAAACTATACACAGGATGGGCTGCACATTTTCAGTGTCATACTCACAGTAATGGGAGCCCTGTGCCTGGCCTCCGCTAATGGTGTGGTGTGGCCCTGAATGCCAATTCCATATCCCTGAGTAGCAGTAGTGACATTACCTGCTTCTGCTACCATTGGCTGAGCTCTTCACTTTGGAATAACTTGCTTCAGTCATAACAGTCTTGGCTTTTAGTCACTGTGGAGAATACCTGTTATGTTTCCAAGGAAAGGTATAGTTCTTGGTCACAGAGATGAATTTTTGCTTCAAAGCTACAACCCCCCCCCCCCCCATGCTGCAAATGTTAACATGTTATCAGGTATTATGGAGGTGAAGAAAGACACTGCTATTTGATAAAGATTTATAAAAGCGCTGTTAGTAGCTATACTGAACGTGTTAGCTGGGTATCCATGGGGGAAATCATGTAACTTCCTAAAGCCTCAACTTTTTCATCTATAAAATGGGGAAGATAATATTGCTTACCTCACAGCATTATTACAAGGAAAGCCTATTGAAAACTTTGAAATTCTTAATTCATGAGTTGTTAGTGTTACTGTTTTTACTCAGAGAGAAGCTCCATTTGAATTTGAAAGTCATTGTATACTTTTATGGATTCACTTAAGGTCTGGGATTATAGATCCATTCTTTGGAATGACCCTTCAAATCAGTCTTTCTTTTGCTTATTATGCCTCTACCCAGTTCTACTCTGAAAAATCTCCAAATCTAACTCATATCTAGGTCTCCATAGAGGTGAACCATAGGGTTCCCAAGAAAAGAGAGCATTGTCCACTAAAAGAGAGCTGGATTTGGAGTCAGAGGACCTAGGTTTGAATCCTGCCTATCAGACTATTGTGTGACCTTGTGCAAATTATTTAGCTTCTCTGGTTCTCAGTTTCCTCATGTGTAAATGAGCATATTGAACTAAATGACCTCTAATGTCTCTTCCAGTTCTTCATCTGTAATCTACAATCCAATAGAAGCACTAAGGTTAACAATGCATATGCTAGTGACAGGGCATTATTAATTCTGCTCCACAAAAAATTTCAGAGAAAACAATACAGATAATAAATAAACCAGGCAGTATTGCACCCACAATCAGAATAGCCTATATACAATTAAAACAACTCTCCTCCCAGTGTAGTGGTTCCTTCTTTTCCTAAGGTCTAAAATTCCTCCATTCTCATAGTACTTACCTATGTACTAGACTTCACTCAGAAGGGAAACAAACACGGGGTTGCTAGTGGAACAAAACTGATATTTCAGTGAATTTTCCTTTCTTTCCCCTGGGGCACTGTTTAATTTGTCACACGTATCATTTTGTGGATTGGGCTCTTCTCAAAGGAGAAATTCACTTTGAACTGTGAAATGGGCAGTTGTCTTCCTATTGGAACCACATCATCAGAAAAACTCATAATAAAATCTGAGGACATTTCCCTTGTTTCATCCCATGGCTTTAAGTCTTTTGCTTCTTCTCCAATTTTGGAGTACATATATACCAGAGGCTGGAAATGTTCAGGAATTCCCCTTCTTTGATATAAGGCTGGATTCTGGAACTCTAAAATTGGGGATCACTAGAGAAGTGATGCCTAAGCTTGGCACTGCTCAATAAATGTCCCTTCTCTGGCTCAAAGACTGGATTCTGAAGTCAAGATACCCAGGGAATCCTCCATTCTGTATTTAGGCATCAAGAACTCTCATTACTTGGGCAATGTGTTCCCTTATCAACAACTGCCACAGGACTGAGAAATCATCCCCTCACCATCTCACCAAAGCTGGGGCTAGGTATTTTTCTTTTAGGCTTCATGGGCTAGAGCCCAAATAACCCTCAGATTCCATGTGCCTTTATCTAGGGCAGCCATGAGTCACTCCTATCAATCAGTAAAGATTTGATAAATACCTACTATATGCCAGGTACTATGCCAGTGCTGGTGATATACATATAAGGAATTCAATAATCTCTACTCAGGTAGCATCACAGTGAATAGAGTGCAGGACTTGGAGTCAGGAAGACCTGAGTTCACATCATAATTCAGACATTTACTAGCTGTGTAAGCATGAGTAAGTAATTTAATCTGGGTCTGTGCCAAGCATGGCAGATTAAGGCAGCAACCTACCTGAAATTTCTCAATATTCCCTTCCAAACAACTTTAAAAATAGCTCAATTTAAATTTTGAAGTGGCAGAGCCAAGAAAAGGTCAGGGTGAGATATTTTTCCAGCCTAAGAAAACTTAGGAGATCCACAGGAGAGATCTGTAATACTAGGATGGAAGCCTGTATGGAGTGCACAAGCACTGTGCTTGTGCACAGGCTGCAACAGTGGCCACAGCAGCAGTAGCTTTGAATGCTTTCAGACAAGAGATAGGAAGAGGTTGGACAATGGTCAGAAAAAGTTTATAGAGGATCTATTACCAGCACTGGAAACAGCTGGTGATGATTGGAAACTATATGCAGTTCTGGGTCACAGTACCAGGGCAGAGAAGAGGACTTGTGCTTGGTCACAAGGGAGCAGAAGCCTTGGTCACAGTTCCAGGACCAAGAGGACTGTTAGTGCTTGCAGCTGCACTGAACAGGTGCCTTTCCTGGGTAAAGACCAGAACATAGACTAGGAAAACAGAAACCATACCTCTCCCTGGATCATACTACCTTGGGAGCACTGAAAACTTGCAGACCCCAGAACTAGCTCTGAAAACAATAGTTGAAAAAAAATCCTGAAGCTTGGGACAGTGCCTCCCCTCCCTAAAATGAGCAGAGCCCAACTTTAACATAAAGTTCAAAGACAAGAAAGAGCCTGGAGAAATAAGCAAAAAATGACCAAAAAAAGAACTTGGCAACAAAAATCTACTCTGGTGGTAGGGAATACCAAGACAAACTCAGAACAATAAAACAAAAATAGGTACAACCAAAGCCTCAAAGCAAATACTAATTGTACACAAGCCCAACAAGAATTCCTGGAAGTTAAAGTGATAAGATTGGTAAAGGAAAAATTCGCAAAAGAAATTAGAGTGATGTAAGAAAACTATTAAAAGACAATTAACAGCTTGGTAAAAAAAAAAAGACACAAAAATTCATTGAAGAAAAGAATTCCTTAAAAATTAGAATTGGGCAAATGGAAGCTAATGGCTCTATGGGACATCAAGAAACAATAAAACAAAGTCAAAAGCCTGAAAAAATAGAAGAAAATGTGAAATATCTCATTGGAAAAAAAACTGATCTGGAAAATAGATCAGAGAGATAATTTAAGAATTATTGGATTACCTGAAAGTCAAAAGAGCCTAGACATCACTTTTTAAGAAAACATCCCCAATATCTTAAATTCAGGGAGTAAAATAGAAATTGAAAGTATCCACCAATCACCTCCTGAAAGAGATCCCAAAATGAAAACACTCAGGAACATTATCACCAAATTCAAGAGTTCTCAGGTTAAGGAGAAAATATTGTAAACAGCCAGAAAGAAAAAATTAAAATATCATGGTGCCCAGTCAGGATAACACAAGATTTACTGGCTTTCATCTTAAAGGAGCAGAGTGCATGGAATATGATAGTTCAGAGGGCAAAAGAGCTAGGATAACAATCTACCCAGAAAAACTGAGTATAACCCTTCAGAAGAAAAATGGATATTTGATGAAATAGAAGATTTGCAATCATTCTTGATGAAAAAAAACTGTTGAATATAAAATTTGACATTCAAACACAAGCAACAAGAGAAGTATAAAAACGTAAACACCAAAGAGAAACCATAAGGGAATCAACAAGTTTAAACTGTTTATATTCCTATATGGGAAAGGGATTCATGTAACTCCTAAGAACTTTATTGTTATTAGGGAAGTTAAAAGGAATTTACATGGAGGGAATGGGTGTGAGTCAGTTATGTTGGAATGATTTTTAAAAATGAAGGAAGGGGCAAGAGAGATGCACTGGGAAAAGGTAGAATAGGGAAATTTATCTCACATAAAAGAAGTATACAAGGAAGAGCTTTTCTGGTGGAAAGGAATATGGGGATGGGGTTGGCAGGCAATGCTTGAACCTCACTCTTATCAGAATTGGTTCAAATAAAAAAGAATACACACACATTCAGTTGTATATAGAAATCTATTTTGCCAAATGGGGAAATAGAAGGGGAAGGGGATAACAAAAAGTGACTGGAGAATGATAAAATAGTGGGTGGATAAAGAGTTAAGTGGTCAGAAGCAAAATAAACTTTTGAGGAGGGATAGGATAAAAGAGAGAGATGAATAAACAGAAGAAATTGGGATGGAGAGAAATATACAGTAATTATAATTGTGATTGTGAGTGGGATGAACTCACTTGCAAAATGGAAGCAGATAGCAGAATGGATTAGAAACCAGAATCCAATATATGTGGTTTATAAGATTCACACTTGAAACAGAAAGACCCAGAGTTGAAATAAAGAACTAGAGCAGAATCTAATATGTTTCAGCTGAAGTAAAAAAAAAAAAAAGAGTGGTAGCAATCATGATCTCAGACAAAATAAAAGCAAAAATAAACCTAATTAAAAGAGATAATAAGGGAAACTACATTTTTCTAAAAGGTACCATACAGGATCCCTATCCCCAACCCCACAATCCTTGTTGTGGCAGAAGGGCTTGTGCAGCTCAAAGAAACTATGAGCTATGCTGTGAAGGGTTGCCCAAGATGGACGGGTCATAGTGGAGGGTTCTGACAAAAAAAATGATCCATTGGAGAAGGAAATAGCAACCCACTCCACTATCTTTGTCAAAACCTCATGGGCAGTATGGTCCATGGGTTCACAAAAAGTCTGACATAACTGAATGACTCAATAACAACAACAACAATAATAGCAATAACAGGAAATACAGTAATATAAATTTTTTGGAGCATTTTTAATGAAAGCCAAATTTCTCAATTATATAGAGAATTGAGTCAAATTTTTAAAAATAAAAGCCATTCCTCAATTGATAAATGGTCAAATGATATGAACAGGCACTTTTAAGAAGAAGAAAACAAAGTTATCTATAGTCATATGAAAAATGCTCTGAATCACTATTGATTATCGAAATGCAAATTAAAACAACTCTGAGGTATCACCTCAGAGCTATCAGGAATGACAAATGCTGGAAAAAATGAGGGAAGAATAGATACACTGATGAGTAGTGGTGGAGTAGTGAACTGGTCCAACCATTTTTGAGAACAATTTGGAACTATGCCCTAAGGGCTATAAAACTCTGCATATTCTTTGACCCAGCAATATCACTATTAGGTCTTTATCCTAAAGAGATCAAAGAAAAAAGGAAAATGACTTTTCTGTGCAAAAATATCAATTTCATTTTTTTTTTGTGGTGGCAAAGAACTGGAAATTGAGGAGATACTCATCAATTGAGGAATGACTGAACAAGTTGTGGCATATGATTGTGATAGAGTACTATTGTATTATAAGAAATGAGGATGGGAGTGGTTTCAGAAAAAAAAAAACATGGCAAGACCTTTATGAATTGATGCAAAATGAAGTGAGAAGAACTGGGAGATCATTAGTACATGGTAACAGTAATGTTGTAATGATGATCAACTGTGAAAGACTGGGCTATTCTGATCAATACATTGATCCAAGATGGTACCAAAGGAATCATGATGAAAAAATGCTATCTGCTTGCAGAGAGAGAACTGATGAACTCTGAGTACAAATTGAAGCATTATTTTCTAATTTTCCTTGCTTTTTAAAAACATGGTTAATGTGGAAATATGTTTTATATGATCTCACCTGTATAACTGATATCACATTGCTTGCCTTTTCAACGGGTGAGGGAGGAAGTGGGAGGAAGACAGACAATTTGGAACTCAAAATTTAAAAAGGCAAGAGTGTTAAAAATAAATATATAATAAATTAAAAAAAAGAAATAAGTCACATTAGCATGGCCAGCTGATCAGCATAACTATTTGGAGCTAATTTATGTACATTTATTAAGTGCCCCTTCCTCTCATTGTCATTAAGCCTCTCAATAGGAGTTGCATATGGGATGAGGAAAGACAACAATGAAAATGTTCCCGGTTTAGCATCTTGGTGTCCTATGACTAATACGGAAATATGTTTAACGTGATTACACATACATAACCTATGTCAGATTGCTTGCCATCTTGGGGAGGGGAGAAGGGATGAAGGGAGATAGAAAATTTGGAATTCAAGATCTTATAAAATGAATGTTGAAACTATGTTTACATGTAGTTGGAAAAATAAATTACTATTTTACAACCCCCCCCCCCCAATTGTGTTACTATCATTGCCTTTTGAGCCTCCATGGATGGGTTTGATCAATCCACATAAATGGAGATCTTGAATACAGCATTTGAATACAACATACTTATTATTAGAGGTGGCATGGGGGAGCAGTAAGGTTTTATAAGGACCTTTATCTCATTATCTTATAGATAATGAGCAGGGTCCTATATTTCTAAGGGAAAATCCCATAGTAAAGAGAAAAAGGGATTTCTTAAAGATATTGATGGAGAGGGCTTACTCAGGAAAGGATATATTTGTGATGTTAAATCCAGATATTTTAGTTCAAGCTATAAGAAGGTTATTTACAGATGCTTTGCTAGCAAAAAATCTAAGATCATTTCAGAGCATGATCATGGATAGGAGGAAGTGAGCGAAGATGTGTTGACAGGTTAATTGGCTATGAAGGTCATGGTTAATTGCAAGTAGAAGAAAAAAAGGAATTAGAATTTGGAAAGAGTGGAATGAGTGTCTCAAAGATTTGTTATGCCTTTACACATTGATTTGCAACATCCCAGCAGATAACTAAAGGGATGATGTGAGATTTTAAGGAAAATTTGGAAACCCATTATCTGTCCTTAAGATAGACACAAATAGTGTAAGCTTGGAAAGCATCAAGAAATTATGAAGAGTTAATCTTGACTTTGAGAGATGTATGTGCACTCTCTCTCTCTCTCTCTCTCTCTCTCTCTCTGACCAAGCAATGGGGTTAAGTGAATTGCCCAGGGTCACACAGCTAGTAAGTGTTATGTATCTGATGCCAGATTTGAACTCAGGTCCTCTTGAATCCAGTACTGGTGCTCTATCCACTGTGCCACCTAGCCGCCCCTGCAATATCTCTTATACAGACTGTGGTTATGGTTACTGTATCTTCAAAAGCCAAATGGAATGTTGTAGAAAAAGAAATTTTTGCTGATATTTTGGAGCTGACATGGAGAATGCCTTTCTATTAGGTGCTTCTCCCTATGGAGCCAGGGAAAATGTGTTTTTGACTTTTGATCTATGAGGAATGAGTCTGGTAAAGAGCCTCTTTTCCTTTCATGATTGAAAGGAAATTAGAGAAAACAGGGAGAAAGGCGATGGGGAGGTCTTTTGCTATGAAGCCATTTTAACCTTCATCATATGAATAGAATTTTTAAGAAGAGAATTTAAACAATATTGAGAGAAATGGAATAGTGTAAAATTGTATTTCCAGAAGTGAAGTCAGTTACCAGTTGAGTGAGTGTTTGAAGTGAATCTGGCTTTGATTTTTCAACATTAAAATATTGTAAATAATTTTCCATTCCTCTGTTTATCATTGATTTAATTTATTAATTGGCATTTACTCATTTTAATAGGTACTGAATTATAGCACATTGAGGTATTTTCTAGATAAAGGAATAAAAATAATGACTCTTATAAAAAACCTCCCTGTGCTTTTGTTTCATTAGCTGTAAAATGGAGATAATAAGAGAACCTACATCACAGGGATGTAGTGAGGATCAAATTAAATAATATATGTGAAGTACCTTATAAAGCTTAAGGTTCTATATCAATGCTAGTTACTATTGTTCTTATTCAGGATTTCACAAACTTGGTGAAATAGATAAAAAAGAACTCTAATTTGAGATGAAGATTTCTCGTATAGGATAGCACAGAGTTCATCCCACAGTAGTCCCAGATCACTGATTTGCTGCCAGAACAAAGTGGGTGCTAGGCCCACCCACAATGTCCACTGACAGGACTGGGAGCCAACCAATTTGTCTTGTGGCCTTTGTAGTCATAATGGTTTAACAAATGGCTGTCATTATTTCTCTCAATGAAGTACCAGTGATTATATTTACATCCTCCAAGGGACAATGTTTTTCAGTCCCAATCAAAAACTCACCTTCCTCTCTCTCCTTAATAACTTCTGCCCTTTGAGCACCTTCTTGGCATATAAATGAAGAGCCTACCCATCTGATCTGATTGCCTTTGGTACTAATCCAGTAACTTGAGCATGGGTTAGGCCACTGAGAAATTCCCTAGCAGGCACTAATAATCCAATCATAAGTGAGATATCCCTTCTTGGGAAAAATAAGCTGCAACAGAAGGGTGACAAAATCAGGTGTTGAAATGCATCAAACCATTAGACATGAGGCACCATTTTGGGAAGCAATGTATGGCTTATTCCTTCACTACATACAAAGCAATTTGGTTTTTCTTTACAGATCATCATACTATTGGTGATATCACTACTACTCTTTGGGAGGATTTCTCCCTGTTCTTTCCTCAGTCAGTTACATGGATATAGGTGCATTTGACAGGTTTCTTGAGTCAACCAGGGTATTATTCCCATCTACCAATTCTAGATAAATCAAAATGAACATAAACAATTCCATCATTTAAAAAAAAACTTGGAAAAGCATTATCAATAAATGATATTGTCACCATGAAAAGTGTGTAGTGTAAATGCATTTTCTGTCAGCCATACATTAAAATCTTGCAAGGGCAAGGGAAACAGAAACTATCTTCCTAATGGATCATAAATCCTAGAAATGATTTGAATTCATGGATTAAATGTCAGATTTGAAAGCATTTGGTGATTTATTTTGCATCTTAAAGAACATTTCAATGGCAAATCAAATTATTGTATTTTCATATTTTGCATTAGCTCTCTTTGGAATAATAGTCTTCAAAGGAATAACATGATGTATTTCTACTTTTTTTGTTTGCTTGTTTCCCTTCAACTAAGGAGGTTTTTTTTTTGTATCAAGCTAGATCACAAGCTGCTTTTAGCTCTATATCTGTGAACTAGTGGGTCCAGGAAGACTAAGGGTCTAAGAGTTGGAGATTACTTCAAAGAATGAGTTCCAATCACAAGACCACAGAAAGATTTTATATAGATTTTATTTTAGATTATTAGATTATGTAGATTTTTTTGTAGATTTTATTTCACATGACCCAACCAGGGGCTCATATTTCTTTAAACACTTGAAGGACCAGTGATCTTGTCATGAGTATACTGTCACAAATATCAGTGAGTCAACTATCATATATTAGGCACCACTGAACTAGGTGCTAGGAATACAAAGAAAGACAAAAAATAGCCTCTTCTCTCAAGGAACTCAGTTTAATGGCTTAGGTAGTAAAATGTTTGAGAATTGATGGGGTTAAAAAATTCATTACCCTGTGGCCAACTTGCATCTGAATTTCATTAGATTGGTCCTCAAACAACTGTATTCAATTCAATAGGTACTTATCAAGTGTCTATTATGTGCCAGTTTCTGGAGTTACAGAGACAAGAACCAAACAGTCTCTATCCTCAAGGAGCTTGGGGTGGGGGTAGGAAATGAAAGCATGAACTTAGAAAATCAAGTGGTAAGGTAGATGGAATGTTGCCCTCAAAGCCAGGAAGACCTGTCCTCAAGGCCTGTCTCTAATGCATAGTGCATAGCATTTAATATCTTAGGGCTCTAAATAATCCTTTAAGACTTTAAGTTCAGAGGGCCCACCAGAATTGGTAGAGGGAGTTACTTAAACCAATGAAGTCATGGTTCTAGTACATCTCTCCTATGTCAAAGTCATTTCTGGAGGAAGGACAGAGATCAAGTATGAAGGATGGTTTATGAACAATTGAAGGCAAATTATAGAGGGCACAATGGAAAAGCAGGGTAGAGTGGCCTAGAAAGGACTAGGGATGGCAGGGATGGGTATGAGAGACTGAGGATCAGTAGCCAAGGCTGCCTAAGCAGCCCATGCCTCAGAATCACAGGGATTCTGAGAGGAGTCATAAAGAAATAGTAGATTGTCAGGCCCTTCTAATAAGCAATGGCAGAGTTGATTACCATAGGTTATGACAAACACAGAGTTCATCACTGGTTTGATATTGAAAGTTTTGGCAGGATATGCCAGAACTTGTGTTCTATTCGCCTAGACTTCAAGGACTCAGAGTCACCTCCCTTTTCCCCAATCAAAAAGGATTGGAAGGAGGCCTTAAGTAAAGGACATGGAAATAGCACAGCAAATCAGGGAGTCAAGGTTTCTACTGGCTATTGTGATGAAGGAAGATGGTCATGGTGGTAGCAAATTGGATGGACTGCTTCAGTTCTGCCATACTGTGGTCTATATTTCAGGCATATATTCCTCCTACTTCTCCTTTATTGTAGGCCAGGCTCAGGATAGGCCATTCCAGCAGATTCAAGGTTTAAAGTGCAATAATAATCCGTGGATTATAAAATCTAGTTAAAAAAACACTTTTGCTAATAGAATATTTACTAATAGAATGTTACTAATAACATTACTAAATAGAATATTTACTAATAGAATAATAGTACAAAGCTTCTGAAAATGATACAAAATGCTACTCCCTCTTCCACCTTAAAGGGCCAGATTCATTGACCTGTTGCTAGAGTTGACGAGGTCTAGAGGTTTTGGGTGCTCGAACCCCAAGATCATGACATGGGCCCTGCCTGAATGAATTCAACTCAAATCTTCTTCCAGCCAGAGAAAAAGTTTATTAGAGATAAAACATATAGGCCAGACTCTTAAGGAACCTGAAGATTAGTAATGCCTGTAATGACTAGCGGGCATGAGACAATCTCAGCCTTTTGGGCATGAGAAAATCCCAGCATTTGAATGGGGGCCAGGGTGGATCTTATATACACTAAAGTAACTTTGGGTGGCCAGAGGAGGGTGGTGGGAAAAAGGTCCAAATGAGAATTCCGATTGGAAGGTCTGAGAGATTGAATAGACAATGGGAATAGATAATGAGAGGGACTGGAAGGTAGAAGTTTGAAAGGATCAGAAGGGGGGGTTAAGGCTTTCAAAGGGATATAAGAGGAGTCTATAAGGAATCTAAAAGTTTAAGGGTCTTCCGGGGTCTGTAAACAAGTGGGAGCCAAATTCCTTTTGGCGAAAAGGGGCAAAGGTCTCGGCTTCTGAAACTGAATGATGCCCCATCAGAGTGACTGTCCAGTATATAGAATTATAGGTGGAGCTGCTCATAGAAAAATGAGAAGGAAGAGACAGGGGCTAAAGAGAAAGTAGGAAGAATCTCTGACCTTAGACACAATTAGATTCAGCCCCTGCATTTAACAGCATAAAAGCATGGTAGTGGGATCATGCTTCCCTAACAGCTTCCCTCAGAAACCAAACTCATATCTTACTCTTTCTATACTCTTTATTTTAGGCAAACTCTTGTTTTTGGCTGTTCCTCACACACTTCCTTCCTTATCTCATCTCTGTGCCTTTGCTCAGGCAGTGATCATTCCTGTGAAGCCCTTCCTCCTTACCTCAGTCTTTAGTAATCCAAAAATTTTTTCAAAGCCCAGCTCAAAGTCCATGTCCTCCATGTGGCCCTTTCTGATTTGTTCTGCTGCTATTGCTTCCTTCCAAAAATTAGCTTCTACATATTTTATATATACTTATAGTACATGTGCTTCTCACTATAGAATATTAGTATATTGAAGGCAAGAGTTATTTCATTTATTCCTCTGTGTATATAGAGCTTAGTACAGTGCTTGGCATAAAATAATAAAAAGGTAAAATACTAATAACATTTATATAGCCCTTTAAGATTTGCAAAGTGCATTATAAATAGTATTTCATTTTATCTTCACAGCAACCATGAGAGGTAGGTGTTATTATTATCCCCATTTTACAAATGAAGAAACTAATGAGACAGAAATTAAATGACTTACCTAAGGTCGCATAGCTAGTGAGTGTCTGAAGCTGGATTTGAATGCCTTTTTTTATGACTCCAGGCCAAGTGTTCTATACTCTGTGCCACCTAACTGCCTTTAGAATAAGCACTTCATAAATGCTTGTTGATTGGTTGAATATTCCTCTTGCTTTCCTCTAACTACTCCCACTCATGGAAAGTGTGCTTTGTTTCTCAGATGGGATTCGTATTTTGTTCTTTGGTCAGGGGACTATGTTGATGTTTAATTGTTTTAGTAGTGTCCAATTTTTCATGACCCTACTTGAAGTTTTCTTGATGAAGATACTAGAATGGTTTGCCATTTCCTTCTCTAGCTCATTTTACAGATAAGGGAACTGAGGCAAATAAGGTTAAGTGACTTGCTCAGAGTCACACAGCTATTAAGGGTCTGAGGCTGGATTTGGACTCAGGTCCTCCTGACTCCAGGCCATGACAGTACTCTAAAAGCAAGGTTCCAGGGATTGGGAAATGGTGCATCTCTACCCCTATAGTGTCAGTTCATGGGATCATAAGACCCTAGATACAAACTAAAAACAAAAAAAACCCTCAGAGGCCATCTAGTACAACACCCTCTTTTTACAGGTGAGGAAAGTGAGACCCACAGAGGTTAAGTGACTCACCCAGTCTCACAGAAGTAGGATTTGAACCCATGTCATCTGACATCAGTCTTTCATTATGTTGCAGAGCTCTCCACATTTCAGACCAAACATAGAAGAGAGGAGGTGCTTATTGCCTAAGCCCTTGGCTTTTGTACTCCATCATATCATGGGCTCTTTCCTTCCTTATCCCCATCAATTTGAGTCTTTGACTTCCTTTAAGACTTAGCTCAAGTATCACCCCTTCTGACTCCAAGCTCAATGTTTTCTTTAACATTCCACGTGGCATCTGTACAGTTTGACTGTATTTTAGAGTTAAATTGATTTTTGTGGACTAGCCTGGGACTCTTACCACAATTTTCCTTCATTGTTCCAATAAAAAATCCTGATTTCAAGTGATTCTGAAGAAAAAGAGCTGAATTGAGGTCAGGTTGGTTATGGGGTACCATATCACAATGCAATATTTGACTTTTGGGGAGTTTCATGTATGCTAGATTATTGTAGTAGTTGTTATCCATCTTTCATTCTCCATGAGGACCAGTGGCATAAGGATGGTGACTACTTGACTTGCATGTACATTGGATTTGAGTGAGTTAATGCAAGGCAAAGCAAGCTACTTCCCTGTGTTCTAGCTATGAAGGCTCAAGAGTATTATCTCATCTTTGTTCTCTTTGGAGTAATAGTGCTGTCTGACATTTCCACAGTGCATAGGGCTTACAAGTCTATGATCGTGGATTCTAAGAAAGACAGAATCTTAGAGATCCCTAAACCCAACTTTCTCACTTTACAGATGAGAAAAATTGAGGCTCAGAGAGGTTATTATTTGTCCTAGAAGAGTACAGAAGTATGGTGGAGCAGGAAAGGACACAATACTTCATTAATCCAGCATCTTCACTTTATAGGAGAACTAAGTTGAACTAAAATAAATGTCCCAGGTCACATAGTTAATTAGTGGCAGTTCCAGGACTAGAACAGAGGTCTCTTGATAAATAGACCAGTGTATAAAGTCTAATTAACACTCTAACTTAGCTGTATATGAATACATAAATGATGTGTGATTTTGTTAGGGTGGAGAACTCCTAGAGGGTTTGGCCATACTAGTCTCCTCTGTGTGTGTGTGTGTGTGTGTGTGTGTGTGTGTGTTTGTGTTAATCTCCTATCCTCATGCTTTTACAATGGCTGTCTCTCTCCCTCCCCCTCCTCCCTTAGAATACTTTCCTTCCTTATCCCCATCAATTTGAGTCTTTGACTTCTTTTAAGACTTAGTTCAAGTATCCCCTCTTCTGACTCCAAGCTCAATATTTTCTTTAATATTCCATGTGGCATCTATACAGTTTGACTGTATTTTGGGGTTAAATGGATTTTTGTGGATTAGCCTAGCATTCTTACCACAATTTTCCTGCATTATTCCAATGGAAAAACTCCTGATTTTAAGGCATCAATATAAAGATGAAAACAAAAACCAGTACAAAAAATCTTTTCTTAATTCCAAACCTTTGGAAAGTAGGGACTGTTCATCAAATGATAAAGTCACATTCTTAGTGACAAAGCTGAAATGCCTTTGAAATCATGCAAGGAAGACAAAATTTTCTATAACCTAATTTCTGCAATGCATGTTTGCTATATTTCAATGACTTGAAAATAATATATATCATACATGTATGTATATACAAACATATATGTATATAAAAGTATCTATATATGTTAATATTATATGTGCATGTTATATATAATATTAAAACTTAAAGCTGTGCTGAGACTTTTGCTGAGATATCACACGTGTGTATATACGTGTAATTTGTCCATTAACCAGAGTATCTCATTCCTGGACTATCCTAAGAAATGTCCTGGGTAGAAGACAACACTATGATTTCAAGCAATCTTTGAAAGCTAGGAAAGGTGACAGAGATGAATAGTTTCATCTCTCTGTCCAATAAGCCTCTCAAAGAAAAATGCTTTTGAAAAACGGGATAAAAATGGTATCTAGTGAATCATGATTTTGGGTTAGCTGGAGGCCAAAGCACCTGAGAGGGTCCATTTTTGATGCATCTCCATTAATACTCAGCATTTCTGGGGCTCTTTCAGTTCTCCAAGTATATTCCAATTATCTGTTCCCTAATCTCTTCAATATCCCCATAGGGCAGAGAGATGGCAAGAATTATTAACCCCAAAATACATGGGAAGGAACAGAAGCCTTGAGAGGTCAAGCAGTCAGCTTAAGAGACTCTGGGGAAGGAATAGCAGAATCTTTAGATTCCTGACCTCTGCCCCACTTATGTCTTCCTTCGGAATTACTCTTTCTTTCTGTGCCAATAATAGGGTGCCTATGCAGCTGAGTATGTCTTAGCCTATGTCTATGTGTAGAGAATATTCCCCTACAGAATACTGACCGGAACCAATGAAGGGAAAGAAGGTAGCTGGATTGGGAAAAGGTAGACTTATCTTTTGATTATTGTGACCTAGGGATTTCAATCCTTTCTATACCCCAGTATTGCTTGTGGAACAAACAAAAGGGTGTAGATCCTAGGGGGCTATCTCATAATAGTATGATGGAAAGTACACTGGCTAGGATGAGAGAATCTGAGTTCAAATCTCTGCTGTTCTGCTGTCTACGTATGAGTCTTTGGGCACATGGCTCCTCTGGCATTTAATTTTTTCATCTGCAGAATGAAGAGGCTGGACTAGATGACTTTAATTTTACTTCTAGCTCTAAATCTGCCATCAGTAATGAACTCTTCCTGCAACATGTCTGAAAAGTGACTATCCATTTCTTGAATGAATGAATGAAGGAAGGAAGGAAATAAACATTTATTGAGGGCCTACTATGTGTCAGGCACTGTGCCGAGCACTTTGCAAATACTATCTCATTTGAATTAACATCTCCATTGATAAAGAAATCATTGCCACAGAATGAATCTTCTCACTTGATAGGCTGTGAGTTCTGTTTCACTGGAAGTATTCAAGCAAAGACTGGATGCCCATTTGCTAGGTTTGTTGTAGACAGATTTTTTTTTTACAAGTATGGGGTAAGCTAGATGGCCAGAGAAGTTCCTTCCAGTCCTGAAATTCTATGATTATATGAAAGTAATTGATTCCATTTTAATAACTTTAATTACTAAGATTTTTTTTATGTTGAACCCAAATCAGATTCCCTCCAACTCCTACTCATTAATCCTAGTTTTGTCCTGTGGAGTCAAGAAAAGCAAGACTAATCTCTTTTGCCCGTGCCAGCCTATCAAGCATGGAAAGCCCGCTATTTAAAGCCCTCTCCCCTGCTCTGGTTCTCGTTGCTTTCTTTTTATTACCTTCTGTCTTTACCCCTCACACATGGAGGCAGCAGGGTAGAATAGAGAGAATATTGGATTTGAAGTACAGAACATCTTGTATTGAATCCCATCTCAGATAATTATTAGCTGGGTAAACTCACTAACTGCATGAACTTGGATGAGTCATATAACCCCTTGGTGCCTCAGTTTTCCAAATTATAAAACAGAACAGTTGAACTTAATGATGTCTAAGGTCTCTTTTAACTTTAAATTCATGATTCATGCCAATTGGAGTCATGTGATTTGATCATTTTCAACAAGTTGTATAAATGACCTTCAGTAAATTTATTTCCTGAAGATTTAACTAGAGGATCCTCCAACATTAATAACACATTTCTTATTAAATTAGACTCTCCTATTACATAAAGGGTTACTTGCCACAGCCATCACTGTGATGTTCCAATCAGTCTCTTGGGGCCATTGCAGTCTCTTGCATCTCAAAGCTTATTGGAACTCCCTGGGCAGTGGGGATATTTAGGGGAAATTCCCAAGATGCTTGAATTCAACAGAACAATTTTGTCTTTATGCACAGATGGTTGGATTTATTCTTGGTTGAGTGACTGGGAGTTTATCAACTCTCCTATCACACAAACCAATTTGGGCCATGAATATTTTGGGGGAGGGGCAGAACCTTGGAGAAAGGCATATTATCTTTAGACATTGCTTCTTCCACGGTAAGTTCCTTGTGTTGCTTTTGACATTAATGACTACTTCCATTGAGAACTCTGTAGTCATTTCTTAATTGATGAAGAAGACAAATAGGTTAAAGCTCTCTCTAGTAATTTTCTCCAAACAGGCTCCAAAATTCTAACAAGCAGAACAATTTGGGAACATATTTCACAACTTTTTGAAAGAGCTCAAACCACTTTCTTCAATGGCTGCCTAAGTAGGACGTGGGGACGGCATTCATTTTCAAAAGTTATGCCAACAGATCACAAGCTCAGGAAAGCTGTTATTATCATTGTTGTCCAGTTTTTTTGGTCATGTTTGACTCTCCATGACCCTGTTTAGGGTTTTCTTGGCAAAGAAACTAAAATGGTTTACCATTTCCTTCTCCAGCTCATTTTACAGATGAAGAAATTGAGGCAAACAGGATCAAATGACTTGCCCAGGATCACACAGCTAGTATGTATCTGGAAAGTCATAGTACATAATAAATACAGAGATTTTTAAAACTGGAAGAAACCATAGAGGTTTAGATTGGTATAGAAGCAGAGAGCTGAAAGGAACCCCAGAAGCTATCTGCTCTGATATCATCCTTTTACAGATGAAGAAATTGAGCTGAAGTGACTTGTCCAAAGTCACAAAGCAGTAAGTGATTATTTTTATTAACTAGCATTTATATAGTGCTTTATGGCTTGCAAAATGCTCTCCATTTCTTCTGTCATTTGATCCTTACAACAAACCTGGGAGGAGGAAACTGAAGCTGAAAGTGGCTGAGTGACTTACCCAGGATATACTGCTAGTATCTGAGGCAAGATTCAGACTCAAGTCTTTCTGAAACTAAGTCCAGTGCTTTTACCCACAGTATCACTTAGCTGCTTTTTATGTATAGTAGCAACAATTTAAGAAGGTGTTTAGGGCCTATATGGCCTTTTCTAAGGTGTTTAGGGTCAGTAATCTACATCAGTAGTAGCTCCCAAATTGTTGGATGTATGGATCTCAGTAAAAATTTTGAGTAAGTATGAAGTTGGGGACAGGAAGCCTATTAATGCTATACAGATGGAAATTCTGAAGTACTGAGTGATTAAGTGCCTCAAGAGCCTTATAGTTTTTAATGGAAGGACAAGGAGCAAAATTTAAGCTTTTTGACCCATCATCCAGTCCCTTAGACTTAATAAGAATAGAATTGAGTAAAGGCTCAAGGCCTCCTCCAAATCCAGGATGTAGAATCACAGGGTCAGGCTCTTCAGATGGCAGTTGAAGATGGTGGGTGGACAAATTCCATATGAGCATAGTGCAAAGAAGACTTTTAGCTTCGACTGGTGTTTTCCATCTCACCCACACACTCCATCTGTGTGTATTATCTTAAAAATGAAGCATAATCTAAACACATCCTCACAAGCACATTGCATTTTAACAGCTTCTGCTTATTATATGGTAGATGCCCAATAAACACAGATGTCTGATGTTGTCTATTTTCACACCTGCTACCTCTTAGAGTTTCATTAGAGGAGAATAATAGCAATGACAAATTCTTGCTTTTTAGTATCTTATGATGTAGGTTTGCATAGCTGTTAAAGTATCCAGTGTTTTATTTGATACTTGTAAGAACACTGTGAAAGATTGGCAAAGCAAATATTGCACCCTCCCCATCCCCACTGATGAATAAGAAAGTTTAGACTCGGAATGGTTAAATGACTTGTCCTAGGTACCAGAGTTGGCCAGTGGCAGAGCTGAGACTAGAGCTCAGGTCTCCTGACTTCAAGGTTATTTAATAATCCATGTTTTACTTGAGTAGGAGTAGAGATATAGGACCCATACCTATTGGTCTAGTCAAGTCAACAAGCATTTATTAAGTGCCTACTGTGTTCCAGGCACCATGATAATCATTAATAAATGGAAGATTCTATGTTATTCAATGGGGCTCCATCCTAGGAAAGGTGGAGATATTGATGCAAAATACATACCGCAGATGGACCAAGAAGAAAGGAAGACATGTCTCTGTGAGCTAAAGGGACATCTTGGAAGATGTAATCATGGTGTAAAGATCTTAAAAAATAATTTTGGGGTTTTTGTAGTTTCTGGGAGAGATTCTAGAATAGCTTATTAGTCATTGATCATACATATTTGTCATTGTCATACTTATTTTAGATTACTTGTCATTAATGGTATTCAATGAGATTCAATGCAACACTGTTCATTAAGGGATGGGCTACTACTGTGTGCCCCTCAGCTTTGTGCTAGATGCTAGGGTAGCAAGGCACAGCAGAAAGAGCCCAATGTGGTTCTTGCCTTGTATCAGTTGCCAATCAACTTGGAAAAACCAATTATAAATCCATGGAACAAATAGTAGTATAAAGCTAAAGTATGTAATGAAATAAGGGTCAATATGGAAAAGTGGAAGGAATGGCAAGAGATCTGGATTCTAGTCCCATTTCTGATATGGAATTCCCATGTGACTTGGGGCAAAGCCTAGATGATCCCTTGAGTATGTTCTAGGGAGGATTCTTGTTGGGGTATGGGTAGAACTGGAAAGCCTCTGAGGGCCCCTCCAATTCTGAGAATATGCGATTCTGAAATGCTTCAGAAGGATCAAGGAGAATGGAGACTGAACAAGGCCATTGAATTTGGCAACTCAGAGATACTGGTGACCCTGGGAAGAACAGTTTCTTTTAAATAAGAATTCACATTTAAATACATTTTTTCCTCCTCATAACACTTCCAAGTGTTCCCAGATTGAGAAAGCTTCATTATGAATTGAGGACCTGAGCTGGGTCCTGAAGTGAGATTTGCATAGGCAGAAAGGTATCTGACGTCAAATGCCCGAGAAACAACTAGATCAGAAATACATTTATAGTATAATGGTAGAGAAGGCATATTGCTAGTGTTTCTCTTTATGAAGTTTTGTGAGCATAATTTTAAATTAGAGAGGCCTTGTGGCATGCTTGGTGGAAAGCCAGAGCCAAAGTCAGAAAACCCTGAGTTCAAGTGTCAATTCTGACAGTAATTTGATTTTGTGACCTTGGGAGAGTCACTTCTCATCCCTCTAAGATTATAAATTGAGGAGCGAGTATTGATTTGCACTAGTAGAGGAAGTTTCCTCTGTTCTTCTTCCTCTCAAAAAAATGATAACCTCAGAGCTTAAGTAGTGACCAGTTCAGATCTCTCTAGTGATGTTGAAGAGAAGTGAAAGCTAAGCAGGGAATTAGCAAGATATTCCTGGGGTTTGGAGAAAAAGCAGGTGATAAACAAGGCCAGTGAACTGTTCTGAGTCTATCCAGCCCCAGAATCTGCCCTCATCATTTTTGTACCCAGAAGTAAGACTTCAAGTACAACTTCTGACTTCCCAAGACATATCTCCTGGTAACATCTTCCCCCACACCACTGGAACATACCAAACCCAGACGAGGATGTCAAAGTGGAACTCAGAAGCCAAATACATCCTGAATTTCACTGAAGTATTACAAAGTGGTGCCTCGTCTTTTGCTTTTGCCCACCTCCCCCCCGCCTTTTTTTTTTTTTTTTTACAACTGAACCTAATGCCACATGAGACTAAGATTTGATTTGGGCCAGGGGTAAATGTCCTAGTTGGCTTTGGAGTGAGGGAGATCTGGGTTTAGGTAATGCTTATAACACATACTGGTTGTGTGACCCTGGGCAAGGCATTTAACCTCTAAAGATGTAAACTACAGAACAGTTTCCTATGCAGAATATGTTACAGGTCTGGACAAAACAACAAGAAGTCAGATAATTCAGGAAGGAAGGAAATGAAGAAACAAAGACCCTTTGGAATCCTTAGATGAATATATAAAAATACTTGTCAGAAAGTGAGAGAAAGGTATATTTAAAAAAAACAAACTATTTTATAGTCTGTTATGATGTCTCTTTTCTGCCTCCTTTGCTGTTTTTTTTTCTTTTTGGTGAGGCAATTGGGGTTAAGTGACTTGCCTAGGGTCACACAATGAGTAAGTGTCAAGTGTCTGAGGCTGGATTTGAACTCAGGTTCTTCTGACTCCAAGACTGGTACTCTATTCTCGTTTGCTTTCTTTTGAAAGTAGCTTTTCCCAGTTATTCTTTTTACCAGTATTATCACCTCTATTCTGCCAAAATTTTGTGCACTCTTCATTCACCTTTTTTTTCTCCCTAGAACCTGTCCTTAAGACATTGCCAGGTGTCACATACTTTGTCATTCATCCATTAGCATAAGTTTGAACTGTTCCTCTTGACTTTTCTCTCTCCCAGATCCACTGTTTCTGCTGATTGTTATTGTTCAGTCATTTCAGTCATGTCTGACTCTACAAGACCCTATTTGGGGTTTTCTTAGCAAAATGGTATGCCATTTTCTTTTCCAGCTCATTTTACAGATGAGGAAACTGAGGCAAACAGTGTGAAGTGACTTGCCCAGGGTCACATAGCTAGTAAGTGTCTGAGGCCAGATTTGAACTGAGATGAGTCTTCCTGACTCCAGAACTGGCCCTCTATCCACTGAGCCACTTAGGTGACCTCCTCCTAAACAAGGTTTCCTAATCCACTACAGGGGCTGTTAGTTGGGAGTCTGTCTGTCAACCAGGTGCTAACTCTCATTTTCTCCTCTTTGTTCTTTACTGTAAGTTCTTTAGATTAATTGTTCATTGGCTTATTTCCCTGCTTTTATAGTGGCAGTTTTTTTTTTTTTTTTTGGAGGTGGAGTGGGTGGGAGAGGGTAATGTTAGTCTCTCTTTAAGTTTCTTGCTTTTCTGCTTGGTCCTCTTAAAAAGTCAACTTTGCTGAGCTGCATTTGATGGTCTCTGGAAAAACAGCAGGTATTGAAATAACCAAGAATGAGCCTGTGGAGGGAGTATCAAAGCACTGCCATCTAATTCAGACCCATTCCCCAAGTCTCGATCCCCCAATGAAGAGTCAGGGTAAGAATGGAGAGCCAAGACTCTTTGTGGAATGCTGGCAAGGGCAGGGCAGAATCTTAAACACCAGCTCCTGCTCCCACCCACATAAGTGAAAGACTATTTACCCACACTTAATCATCAGACAGTCCTAAAAGGGCCATGAGATTTGGAACTAGAACAGACCTAGTCCAATTTAACAGATAAAGAAACTGATGGAGAGAGAGGTAAAATGATATGTCCAGGATAATACAAGTAGCAAATGATAGAGCCATCAGGTTCTGACTCCAAATCTAGTGCTCTTTCTAGAGGAACTTGATTGCCCATGAAGCAGGGATGCCAGTGGGGATGGTTGGCAGTATCTCTGATTATTTTAACTATCCTATGTACATACATTCCATACAACTAACAAATACTTCTTAAGTACCTTGTATGTGTTAGCTATGAAGAATACAAGAAGAAAAATGAAATTGTCCCTGCTTCTCAAGGAACTTAGAGCCCTCTGCCATCCTGTGTTAGCTCTATTTCAGCTGTCCTTTCTTCTTCCTGTTCTGGACATCAAATCAACACTGTCCTAGCCTTTGGAAAAGATATCTCCATTGGCTATCTTGAGGTTCCACTTAACAAAGATGTGACACCCGAAGCCCAAACTCCCTTTCCTGAACACCACAACTCTAAGAGTGGAGCAATTCTCAATTAGAGTGTAAGCTGCTTGAGGGCAAGACTGATGTCTCTTTTGCATTTGTATCCTCAGCGTTTTAGCAAGGTGCTTGGCACTTAGGACATGCTTAGTAAACACTTTTCATTCTCTGGGAGGAAACAATGTGTACACAAATAAGTAAGTGCAAAATGTGCCTTAAGTAAATAACAAGGTACCTTGCGGGGGAGGGTGGGGGGAGGAACTTGCTAGTAGGGGAATCCTAAAAGGCATTAGGTAGAAAGTGGCATTTGAAGTGAAGTTTGAAGGAAGCTAAGGGAGTCTATGGTGGAGAGGAGGAGGAAGTGCTTTTTATCTCGCAAGCACAGAGGGAGGAAATTTGATGTCACATACAGGCACACTATTTTTAATGACTGGGACGTAGAATGTGCCAAGGGCAGTGATCTGTAAAGTGATGTCTATATCTATCTATAGATATCGATAGATATAGATATAGATATTGATATCTATAGATAGGTAGATATTGATAGTGTATATGAATATAGATCTATCTAAAAGTGCTATCTATAGACATAGATAGATAGTGTGTATAGATATATTGATATATAAAGACCTGGGAGGAGAAAAAAAAATGACAACAAAAACAACCACAAACATTTATACAGGATGTCTTAAAAGTTGTAAGGCAATTTTAGCCTCTAATAGTCTAAAACTTTAAATCTTTTAGTCTTAAACTTTTTTAGCTGAAGACAATTAGCTATGTGTGCTTTAAAGTTTGCAAAATACTTTAGAAATATTCTTTCATTTTATCTATACAACAACCCTGGGAGGTAGGTGCTATTATTCTATCCACCTTACAGATGAGAAAACTGAGGCAGACTGGAGTCAAATGATTTGCTTAGGGTCACACACCTAGGAAGTATCTGAGCCTGGGTTTGAATTTAGGTCTTCATGAACACGTCTAGTATTCTCTCTTTCACACCATCTAGCTGCCACCTAATTCATGATAAATTGAAGCCAGATTGTGAATGAGTTTAAATATCAAATGGAAAAAAAATTGTAATTTATCGTAGAGACATTTGGTAGCCAGAGGAGTTATTGAGCAGGGTAGTACATGGGGAGATGATGGTTTTTTCTGAGCAAGGAAGAGAAACATCATAATAATATTATAACAACAACAACAACAATAATAACGATAATAATGATAATGATTAAAATGGAACGTATATAGTATCAGCATGAAGTAGTGGATCCAGAGATGACCTTGGAATCAAGAAGACATTCAAGTCTTGACACTGATGCCTATTGTCGTACGACCCGGGCAGATTGCTGCCCCCACTCCCAGCCCCTTGCCTATTCCTTTAATCCCAGGTAGAAGAGAAAAAAGCTGTACTTTCAAATAATCACTGTGGCAGTCCTACAGAGGAGAGTTTGGAATGGTGTGAGACTTGAAGCAGGCAATCAATGAGATGCTTTGCCATAGTGTAGATAAAAGGAGTTATAGACTAGAACTAGGATGGTGATTCTGGGAGTTGAGAGAAGGGGACAGACATGAGAGATGTTTTTGTAGAAATAGAAATGAGAAGAATCGGCACTTGATTGAATATAGAACAGGAGAGGACTTGACTTTGAAGTCTTAAGCCTGTGTGCCTAGAAGGACGCTGCTACCCACAGCACCAACAGCAGAGTGAATTGGCTATAGTTCTGCAGCCTCTCTTGTCCCCTTTGGAAGCTATGCTTTTCTCTCTTCTACCTGGGATTAAAGAATAGGGAGGAGCTGGGAGTGGGGGTAGCAATCTGCCTGGGGTCATGCAACAACAGGCATTAGAGTCAAGATTTGAGTGTCTTCTTGATTGTGAGGTCATCTCTGTATCCACTATATCATGCTGCTACTATATACATTTCATTTTTAATCATTATCATTATTGTGAAGATTTCTCTTCCTTGCTATTATTCCTTATATCTATTCTTTGCTATTATAGAATAACTCAACGTCTCCTCTGTGCTACCTGGAAAATTGCGTTCAGAGTGTTAGGCGTAGTAAAACTGAACTGGTAAATATTTATATGCCTAAATACAAATAATTGTTGCATTTTTCAATTTAATCCTACTATGTGCCATCCACTCTGTTTTAAATGGGATACAAAGAAAAAAAAATGAAACAATGCCTGATCTTACCTTCAGTGTAATAGAAGTGGAGAGCAGCCAATGCAAAGACACGGTTGATGCTGTTTTTGTTTGTCCTTTGTTCTTGAAGAGGACCATGACGGTAGGGAAGTGATGCCGTGACATGCAAGTGATTTGGATTTAAGTGAGGGAGGACTGTAAAAAGTCACTAGCCTCACTTTCCTTTCTGGAGTCGTCTGGGTCCATTGGCAAGATATAGATCAGGATGACTGGAGGTGGCCCTGTGTGCAGTGGGAGACCTTTGGAGATGAGAGATGGAAGGTCATTGGAAGGAATTACAACAGGGCCAATTTGGCAGGACCATTGACTGCGTAGAGAAGAGAAACATGTATTAAAACTGTAAAGAGAGAGAAGGAGGGGGTGGTGGAGAAATTTAAATCAGAAAGTTCCTTGCCAAAAGCGAGGTCCTGGAAAGCATCCACTCTAAGAGCATTCCAGCTGTGCTGGACAGGATGCATGTGGATGACAGCTGGCAATGGGACATGGAAATAGCTTCTATCAAGCAGGATGGAAAAGAATCTTGGGTCATGGTGCAGATTGGTGGGGGCCAGGGAAGGGAGAAGAAGAGAGAACCTCACTAAAGTAGTATCTTAAAACATAGGTGATGATTATGGGAAAACAAGAGAGTGTGGCTTACTTGGATCATGGAATTTGTGCAACCCATAAGGTTCAGAAGCAGAGCAGCACATGTGGATGATGCTTTTAATTATAGGATAAGGATGGATCAACTCAGAAAAGGCTGTGGGCTCAAACCTTAAACCTCACAGACCCACTTACACACAGCAGCATATTTGACTATGCTATTTGAGAAGATGAACCACAGAAACATCTAATACTAATAATGATGAAGATAGCTAGTAACTAAATAGCACCTACTTGGAGGCAGCTAGGTGGTACAGTGGATAGAGCACTGGCCCTGAAGTCAGGAGAACCTGAGTTCAAATCTGGCCTCAGACCAAACACTTGACACTTACTAGCTGTGTGACCCTGCGCAAGTCGCTTAACCCCAATTGCCTTAAAAAAAATTAAAAAGAAAAAAGAAAAAAAGATAAATAGCACCTACTATGTGCCAGATACTGTAAATGCTTTACAAGTATTATCTCATTTAATCCTCACAATAATCCTGGGAGGTAGGTGCTATTATTATACCCATTCCACAGTTGAGGAAATTGAGGCAAACAAACCTTAATTAAATTGCCTAGAGACATACAACTAGTAAGTGTCTGAGGTCAGATTTGAACTCAGGTATTACTGACTCTAGGCTGAGCACTCTATCCACCATGATACCTAGCTGAGATAGAACCTGAAAGTTGGAAGGGAAATGTCCAGTGGTGTCAAACTCAACTAGAAATGCATCTTTAATACTGCACATGGACATAGAAAACCACAAATGACTATTTTCTAAATTGTATTTTATTTTTATTTATTTTGTTAAATATTTCCCAATTACATTTTAGATTTTTACCTATGTTTGACACCTTTGCCCTAACCACCATGGCCTGAGGAATAAATCTCTTAATTCCTTGTATTCTAACTCAGGCTTAGCTGAGCAACAGTGCTCCTCCTTGTTTAGATGACTATGAGTATTTGACCTGAGGTTCAAATAGGAATGTATTGTCTATGAAATTTGAAATGACATCTTTTCACTGTTTCCACTGAATGATAATACTCAAGGCAATGGGAATAGAGAAAGAAGTAGATTTTGTGAATGCCAGCTCTTCATGCTGACCGATGCTCCCTCAATCATCTCAGAATCCCCTCTAACATATCCCTGGCTACAAAAGAAAAGGCAGCGGAACATTCTTCTAGGACTGATGCTTGGGTTTGACACAGGTCAAGTCTCTCCCTCATAAAATCCATGTGAGTATGACTGGGGAGACTTCTGATTGCATTGTAAGACTTACATTATAGAAATATTTTAGTTTAAACGGTAATATTGATATCTGCCTGTGGCAATACTTCAAAACAAAAGCCTTCCACTTAATTAACATTCGTGTCTTTAATGATGGTAATAGAAGGCAACAGCGTTGTAAATTTCTTTGCTAGATTTAACATTCCATAGCCTATTAGCTACTCAGGGATGGGTCTTACTTTGAGGATAACCAGGATCATCCCTACCATTTGTCCATCAGTCTACTCATTTGCCCATGCCCAGGCACCCCTTAGCTCTGTTGCAGGGATTGGGAAAGAATCGATTCCAAATGCTGTCTGAAAGTTATCTCCAAGGTTGTTGCTAGACTTTTTTTTTGAAGATACTGATGGAGAGGGGCACATAATGAAATTATGTCTTTATGTACAGATCCATTGTTTAATGAATGAATGAAAAAGCATCTATTAAGCATGTACTATGATAAGTCCTGGGGGTCAAATATAAGCAAGCAAGGCAGTCCCTGCTTTCAAGAAACCTATATTCTATCGGAGGAAGACAATACATTAAGGATATGGGGTGCATGTGAAGGAGGTTTGTGTGTGGAGGACTGAATGTAGCAGCATGGTTTGGAAAATCTGGGAAATGACACGATAGCCTGGTACTGGGAAAAGATGAGGTAAAAGTCAGTGATCAGAGTACAAGCATCAATTTAGCCATATTGAGATGTAATTTCATCTAACCTAATTTTCCCATCTAGGAAAAGACAATTTGGAATCCCAAAGTTATTATGAAAATGGAGGAGGTCAGCCAGAGATGACTATTTTGAAGCATTTCAAGGAGATGCCTGATGAGGAGAATTGTAATCCTATCAAAGATTAGGGAATTGTAAGGCTGCCAGGAAAAAAAAAAAAGCACTGCTCTATCCTCTTCCCAAATAAACTTCCATCTGGTTTGAGGTAACTAGGAAAGACTTGGATTTCAGGGGGGACATTTCTGGATGCTGCTTTGGATAAGAATATGTGTCCAAATTCCAACAAAAAGTCATTACCTTTGTATGAATGCAATCCCAGTAGGTATTTTAACAATATTGGAAAAAATGTTGGGAGGGTGGATCTGGCTTGTCCAGGTGGGGAAACTATCTACATTACTTTGGCAACAGTTAATCAGGAACTGGGCCATGAGAGGCTGTTATATTTGGTGGAATAAGTACCGGTCTGAGAGCCAAAAGATTTGGGTTCTAATCCTGGTTCTTATTTTACTTAGCTATGTGACCACTGGCAAGGCATTTAACACCCCCCCGCCACCCCCAGAGCCTCTGTTTGCTTATCTATAAAATGGAACCCATAATTCTTATACTATTAGAAGGTTGTTATAAGGAAAACACTTTCTTCAAAACTTAAAGTGCCATACATAGCTGACTATGGTGGTACACACTTATAGTCCCTCCTTCTATGAAGGCTGAGTTTGGTGGATTGCTTGAACCCAGGGATTCTGAGCTATAGCAGGATTAAAGCTCCTTCTCTTTTAACTGAATTGACCTTCTTGGCTTTTCACATACTCAACATTTCCTCTCCTGTCTTTGTGTCTTTGCACATATTGGCCGCAGTTTAGAGTGCACTTCCTCCTCACTTCTGCCTGTTAGAAGACCTAACTTCCTTCAAAGCTCAACAGGATGCTACCTGTTACATGAGACCTTTCCTGACCACCCCATGCTCTGATATTAGGGCTCTTTCCTCAAGAAGTTAGTTTGTGTTACTGTGTATCTCTTTTTTATTTTCTTATTTGTATATACATCATTTAACTTAATAGAAAGTAAACTCCTTGAGGGAAAGGAGTGTATAATTTTTGTCTTTGTGCAACTAGTGTCTGACACAATATCAGACACATTATGGGAACTTAATAGATCCTTGATTGATTGATGTTTTTTTTTTTCTGTGCTGATCTGTGTTTTCATGTGTATAGGAAATTCCTTTCTGGGGAAATTCTGTCAATGAACATCGCAACTATTCTTCAGTGGATGGAGAATTGACCAGGACTTAAGAGGGTAGTGACTTGCTTAAGATGTTAAGTGAGTTTTGATTGACTGATTCTTTGGAGAGAAATTAAAAAATAAACTCACAGACGGTTAACTTATCTTCATAGGTTTAATTATATTATCATGAAAATTAAAACCATTTCTTATATAGCCACTGTCTATGTCATCATCAATGTCCGTTATTTTCTTGGTAGCATGGAATTGGGAAGGAACAGAATGGAATGACTTAGTGGATAGGGCAAGAGATTTAGAATCAGACAAACCTAGGTTCAAATCCTGCCTCTGACAGTTAGCAATGATGTGCCCACTGGTGAATCATTCATCTTTGTGTCCCTGGCAACTCTACAAATTACTGAATTGGAATCTATCCTCAGTGAAGGGAGTTCCCATACTGACAAAATCCCAGGTCTTAGCCTTTTGAAATGACAGTTTTATAGATTGTTAGAACTAGAAACGATCTCTGAAAACATATTGTCCCATCTCCTTGTTTGACGGATGAGAAAACCTTCAACTTTTCATATAAGAGAGTAGTTGTAACTTCAAAAAGATTTGGACAGGTCAAACAGATTAACGTGTCATTGCCGCTTGAGGAAATAAAGACATTATTTGAAATTCATACCAATCAACAGGGTTTTATCTGGTCTGCCTTTGTGCCAGACACTGTATCTTAGGCTGGGGATAAGACAAAAGTGAAATTTCCCTGCCCTTCAGGAGTTTACATTTTGATGAAAGGAGACATAAGGCGCACTTACAGATGCAAAGAGGACTGAGAAGGAACCATGAGTTGTGAAGGTTGAGAGGACATGAAGGGCCTCTCGTAGAAGCTGCGTAAGCTGATTCTTAAAGCCCAAGATTGCAAGAGAAAAAGTTGAGGAAAGCTACCTTCTGAGTAAGATTGGAGTAGCAAGTGCTAGCCAGAGCCCTATGAGTGAACAGTTTAAGCAGGCCAGTACTACTGAGGTATAAAGTTTGTAGAGTGGAAAGTAATGTGGAAAAAGACTAAAAAGGTAGGAAAGGACCAGGTTGGAATCTAGCCTGTCTATTGGAAAACACTTGTCCAATTTATTCTTGACCCTTGACCCCATCTCATGTTGAAAGAAATTTTGTAATGAAGACTTAACGCTTCTCTCCTTATGATGACTCCAGAAATTTAGAGGAGGGTATGTAGCTCCTCCACAGCACTGGACAGGGTAGGAAAGAGTAAACAAAAACCAGTTGGGGCTTGGTCTATTAAAAGGTACAAAAATGTGTCTCGTTTCTCCCTCTCACTGCTTATATTGACTTTTGTGAGAATCGAATCCTTTATTTTTCAAACTTAGCCTTCGAGACAGAATAATGAATGGATCGTTGGCTGAGTCACAGTCAATAGGCTATTATAATTTTCCTTAATACAGCAATATTGAAGAGATCTGGGTTGTTGAAAGCATACAGTTTGCTGAATAATAACTATAAAAATGGATATGCATAATGATGAAGGAACACATCTAAAAAGAGCCTCATAATTAGAGAAGGAAGACACCGAAGGGCTATAAGGAGGAGAAAATTGGCCTCAAGGTTAAGTTATTTGGGAAGCCAGTAAAGATCATGATTACTCTGAGCTTACATAAAGGGAAGTGAGTTACAATGAAAACAGCAGCAAACCAAAAAGCTAGCTTCTTTTACCTGAGATAATTTCTATTTAGGGACTTTTATATTAAATAATGGGAAAAGGAAACTCCTTAAGAGACACACTAAATTTCTCAGGATTTCCAAACTGAGACGCCGGTCAGCCCTGTTGTTACCTTGCATGATGGGAGCATCTAGTCATGGATTGAGTGTGTGAAGGGACCTTGGAGGTCACCTAGTCAGAGGTTTCACATACCCAGCCTGTGGGTCACTCCTGAGTGTGGCCTGAGTCAGATTGAAGTGGAGCTCCCATCTGATTTTAATGCATTGATTTATTATTAAAAAGTAAATATACAAACATGTGGTGGCCTACAGGAATCCCGTACAGACTCTCGTGTCTATTTCAGTTTGATAATGTTGATCTAATTCAACTCCTTCATGTCACAGATGAAAAAACTGAGGCCCAGAGGGGAAGTGAAATTGTCCAAAATAACTCAGGTGGTAAGCAAAGGAAGTGGGATTCAAATCCAGGTCCTCTCCCTCCGAATTGAATGTTCTTTCTACTTCACTCCTATATCTACCATTTCAAGTCTTCCTTTATTTTTTCTAGAAATCTTTTAGATACCTAGACTTCTTGTAGGTGAAAGATAAGTTGGCCCTTTGGGTCTGAGAAGGCCTAGAAACATGCTTGCAGCTTGAATACTCGGCTCATATCACTAACACTTGAAATTGGGCAGGGGATTCCTTCAGATGAATGAAAATAATTTAAGAGTAGGTAAACAGTACAGCAGTGAAACAGTCCAATTTCCCTTTGTTCTCGGTTCCCATGCTTCCCCACTGTACAACTATAAAATACAATCGCTTTAGTTTTTCATTTGGCGGATTTCATTTTTTAGCTACTTTTTGTTCCCAGGCCAGGCTGGCATCCTTCCAGAGACCAGCACATTCTGGGGAAGACTCCCCAGCTGCCCAGATGGTGTGTTTTCAGGGAATGCAAATGAATTTTGCAATTAGCTTAGCAAAATATAATTAAGAAGGTAAATCTTTTGCAAAAAAATCATTCATTACATGAGCATATATATCCTCCCTCCACTAAGCATATCCAGACAAGTTTTGTTCTGCATAAAATCCCATGTCCATTTGCAGCAAACAGGTTTCTCTAGATGGAATATACTTTGTCCTTGCCAGGGCTGCCAAGCGATTCCAATAAGGGATTTGTCAACCTCTTACTAGTGACAAGGGTAAGTTTGTGGATGGTCGGACTGGCATTCATTTAACTGCATTCTCTTTTTTCTGTCTACCCGATCTAGGTTAGGGTCAAGGGTGGGACAACTAGATGGGCAAACTCAGGGAGATTTAGATAGCGAGCTGAGACTGAAGCAGCTATCCCTGCTTCTCCTGGTCCAAAAGGTCTCAAGTTCTGAACCCAAAACTTGAAAGAGCAGAAACGTAAAACTATATTATCCATTTTATATCCTTTGAAAATCATCTTTTCTCACTCAAATTATACTAGCATTTTACTGAAAACATGTTTTGTTGGCATGTGTAGAATGGAAGGCAGGGATAAAGATGTTTATTGATCTCTTTCTAGACATTTTTGTACTAAATGCTGTCTAACACTTGAAAAATCATAATTCGTTAATAAATTAGAGTAAAAATCTTATAGATTAATGGAGGAAATGTGTCAGAGGACTAAGAAATTTAAATAAAATCATTTGATGGAATGATAACTTTAAGAGATCATAACTTTAAATCTAAAGGCAAATTTATAATTATGGATAAATCATGAGGCAATTACTCACACTACCAAAGAATTTTTAATGTTACACATTTTTTAAAACCATAGAGTTCTTTTGGGTAATAGGCTTTTTTAGACATAATCCAATTAAAATTAATATATGCTTTTTTTTGGATCATGTACGTCTATTGTTCCCCTTCTCCTATCTGTCCTCTGTATAACTGGCAAAACCACCTTCCTAAGGCACAGGGCTGACAATGTCACTCCCCTGCTTAAAAACTATCAATTTCTCCCTATTGCTTCTAAGATAAAATATAAATTACTCAGTCTAGCATTTAAGGCAAGTCATCATTTGCTCCAACTTACCTTTCAAAATGATATTCAAATGAGCTATTTGTAAAGTGTTCAGCACAGTGCCTGGCACATAGTAGCTGCTTAATAAATGTTTGTTCTCTTCCCTTTTCTCCTTCCCTCTTTGCAGCCTCATTTAATGTTGCTTCTCTTTATGTACGTTACACTCCAGCCAGAATGTGCCATTAGTTATTCCCTAAACTCAGTCTGTTTTCTCACTTTGTACCCTGGTACAAATCATTTCCTGTGACTAGAATGTGCTCCTTTCTCATTTCCACCTCTCAGAATTCATACCTTTCTTTGAAGTTCACTGCAAATGTTAACTTCTTGATGAAACCATCCTTAACCCTCCCCATTCAAGTTATTTCTCTGTCTATATGTCTCTCTCCCCCACTCTCTCTCTCTCTCTCTCTCTCTCCTTCCTACCCTTCTCTCTTCCTCCCTCCCTCTCTTCCTCTCTCTTTCCCTCTCTCCCTCTTCATATTATCTTCTATTTATATGTATATATGTTGTATTCTAAGATCTCAGTATAATATATTATATGTAATACAACTATAAGAAATCATTTTATTTCTTTGAGCCTATTTCCTCATCTGTAAAGTAAGGGGTTATACTAGATAATTCCTAAGGTGCCTGATAGCTCTAAAAATACAATTATTATGAAATGCCTGCAAGGTTATCATTGTAGGGGAAACCCCCAGTGTTGGAATTTCCTTCACTGAATCAGATCACAAGCTCAGTAGGTAAGACCTAGATTGCTGACCAGCTGCATAAAGGTTAAAAGTGTTCCCCAGCATCCCACAGCTAATTGTAAGAGACAGAATTTGAACTTTGACCTTCCTGTCTTTAAACCAAACATTCTAATCACTACACTATGCTCCTTCTAAAATCACCTTGCACAAAGTAGATGCTTAAAGAATAGCTATTAAATTTGAATCTGATGACTTCCATGAAGCAATTTATTGTGATGTATAGAAATTTCATTTTATCAATCACAATGATCTCTTTCAGTAGCATAAGGAGTTGAGAGCTGAACATAAAGGGAATTTATATTTATATGACCTTCTGGATTGTGTCCTCTCTATCCCCAAGCCTTCTGTCCTCAGCTTCCAATTCAGACACTCAATTTCATGCATTTTCCACCCGTGTCTCCTTTGGAGACACTGCTGTACCATCTTTTGACAGTTTCATGAGATTGTCAAAGTAAGAGATGTTGATTAGAACTGATCTGACATTTTTTCCTATTACAGTGGTTCCCTTCTATCACATCTAATGATACAGCCATTTTTTGGGGAGTAGTGGGGATAGATATCATTGAAATAGACAAGTAGTGACTCGCTGAAGCATTAAATAAGAGGCTGTCCAGCCTCTACTTGGACACCTCTGGTGACAAAGGACTTTTTACTTCTCCTGGAAACCTATTACATCTTTGGCAGACAAAATTGTTCGGAAGATCTCCCTTATACTGAGCTCAAATCTCACTGTAATTACTATTTATTAGTACTAGCTATCTAAGGATATATCCAAGGGTAAATAATCCTTTCAAAAACGTGTTTGTATATTAGATGTGTATAGACACATACACATATTATATATGTAAATATGTATATACATGTTATATGAATAAATTTCCATCAAAATAGGCATGCATGTGTACACACACACATATAAACATATATAATACATACATGTTTTATATGTAAGATATGAGAGATGTGAGAATAATATTATATATAATTATATATTAATTAATCATTTCTGAACAATACTAATTAGTAAATGTATAATATATAATGCATATATATATATGTTAGGATCTCAAATCTAGAGTTGGAAGGCTATCTAGGTGAATTTCCCCATGTTATAGATTAACAAACCAAGACCCAGGGAAGTTAGGTGACTTTTTCAAGGTCAGAGGTAGAATTTGAACCTAGGTCAGGGATGAGGAACCTGCGGCCTTGAGGTCACATGTGGCCCTGTCGGTCCTCAAGTACAACCCTTTGAATTTAAACTTCATAGAACAAATTCCCTTAATAAAAGGATTTGTTCTATAAAGCTTGAACTCTGTCAAAAGGCTGCACCCAAGGACCTAAAAAGCCACATGTAACCTTGAGGGCGCAGGTTCCCCACCCCTAACCTAGTTCTTCAGACTCTGGAGCCAGAACTTTTTCTACTGTGATATGGTGGTTAATATATATATATATGTATATGTATATGTATATGTATACGTATACGTATATGTATGTATGTATATGTGCACATACATAAACACACACATACATACATACATACAGCCACAAAAATATTTGCATACACATACAGTAAAAAGTATATGTATATGTGTGTGTATATGTATATATTTACACACATATCAACTATGTGAATTATAAGGGAATTAGAAATATGCTGGATAATCTTATCAAAGTGGGACAATGTTTTCTTCAACACATAAAGCAGAATTCTCAGGTTTCCCACTCCTATGACCATGAGAGGAGAGAATGAAATGAGGTCAGTGGACTTACTCCCTCTGGCTTTTCATATGTTATAAAAAAAAAATTAGTGATAGCTCTCCAACTATAGCAGACTGTTCTCATTTATCCTTCTTCCTTCTTTTCTACCCACTTCTCTCAAGTAAATAATAAACCAGAGTGCAGAGTGGTCACAGCCATGACCTCTAGGAATTAACAAGGTGATTATAAAGGTCAGGAAAGAGAAAGAATGCCATCTAGCTCAGAAATAGAGCTCAGCCGTCAAAGGAGAAGACAAAGAGACTGGAAGGGTGAGGGATAGTTTTGTAGCTTTCAGAATGGCTACCTTGGACAGTCACCTGGCTCAGAGGAGTCAGGTAACGTGGCAGAAGCTGTTCAGATCTAAAATAGATTGACCTGAGAGATGTGAGAATAGATGGCTAATAGAATGAGGAAGAAACTCCCTCAGTTGGACGCTCTGACTCTCCCGTTAGGGCATGCTGTACTTTTGTGAGTGATTGATGACTTGGTGAGTGATAGCAAGTGGGAACAGGGAGTCCAGGAACAGGTAATAATGGAGACAATATTATAGATCATTGTAGTGAATTAAATTATGGGGCAACGCGATGGAAAGAAACAACATGAACAAAAAAAAAAAAAAAAAACTTGCCTGGCCCTATCACTGTTCTCTAAGCCAAGCAAGTATCAGCAGAAAAAACTCCAGACTTGTCACCAACTGAAGTAGATGTAAAGAAGAAACCTTAGTGACCTTGGGAATGGAAGTGAGGGGTACAGTAAGATCCAGATTCTGGCAAACCAGATGAGATCTAGTTCTGTTTCAAATGAATGCCACCCTCCCACCCCCAGCTTAATTATCAAAAGGGTAGACCGAGTGATGAGCAAAGCAATCCATGTCTCTGTGCCAGGGCCATTCTCCAAGGCTGGAAATGAATGTTAGTGTCCGGTAGAGGAAAGATCATTGGAGGGGAAATACTGACAAAGCCCACTCCATTGCAGCATGATTTGAAGGCATGAAAATACTTTCTTTCAGGGCTGAGAGATTTCAAAGGCTTTTTTCCACCCTCACAGCCTGGGTTTTGAATCAAGAAGTAGTTTGCATGGAAGTGGAGGAGAGACTGTGTACATGTGTGTGTCCCAAGATGTGTATTATCAGAAGCACAATCTCACTTTGCAGAAATTATGCTGGGGTAAGTATGATTTCTGTGAGACTGTTTCTTCCTCCACAAACCAATGATAAAAAACATTCAAGTTTTCAGAGAGTAAAACGACTGGAGCTTTTTTTGGGGGAAACAAACTATTGGGAAATCCTGCTCTGGATTCTACTAAATCATTAATGAGGGGAATGTTTCCAGAGCACATTCATTCATTGAAAGATTGTCTTTTAGGATGGACGTCAATAACCCTGGCTTTCTGAGACTTTCCAAAGGTTCTCCAAGGAACAAGGCCCTGACACCTTAGCCGCTTCAACCAAAGGCCAGGTGAAAGGGTCACAAATCAGGTCATTCTGGTCACCATTCTGCACACACATTGCTCCATCTCTCATCTTACCATCTTTGTACTATTTTCTGGGCCTGGATTACACTCCCTCCTCACTTTTGATTTTTGAAGTCTTGTTTTCTTCCTCAAGCCTGAGCTCAAGAGCCATCTTCTTCATGAACCCTTTCTTCATTTCTGCCCCTGCTTGTGCACTCCTTCTCAAAATTACCTTGTAATAATATTTCATATATTCTTTCTATACTTATGTGTACACATGTCTCTTCCATTTTTAAGGGGCAAGCAACTGTTTCACTTTGGACTTTGTTTCCCCAACACCTAGCCCAGTATGGGCTAGGATGGAATGCATAATCAGTGCTTATTGATTGCTTGATGAGGGCAGAGTGTCCTTTATCAAGCAATTTGTGCATTGCCCTGCCTAGTTCCAACCTTGAGACCTGATTTTGACACACTGGTGTTCAGACCTTGGCTTTGCTTCTGTCCCCAGCTCTGCTTCTTCTTGCTTCTGGCTTGATCTCAGACTTTCTCTTTGATGTATGGAATCATGGTTGTGTGCTTGCTCCTATATTCTAAAACCTGATTTTTTGGTAATGTCAATCTCCTGCAATGTGGATGAAAATGAAATCAAGATCAACTTCTGCACTGATGGTAAACTGTTTAACTTGAAAAGTCTGCAAGCCAAGACTAAAGTGGAGGGAGAGTTGGTTCATGACTTTTTGTTCATAGATGATTGTGTACTCAAAGTAGCCTTTGAAGCTGAGAAGCAACAAAGTATGGATTTATTCTCTGCTGCCTATGCTAATTTTTGGCTGATAATCAACAGCAAGAAAACAGAGGTCCATGGGGGCAGCTCGGTGGCGCAGTGGATGTAGTACCAACCCTGGAGTCAGGAGGACCTGAGTTTAAATCTGGCCTCAGACACATAACACTCACTAGCTGTGTGACCCTGGGCAAGTCACTTAACCCTATTGCCTAGCAAAAAAACAAAACAAACAAACAAAAAAACAAAAACAACAACAACAAAAACCAAAAAAGAAAACAGAGGTCCTCCATTAGCCACCACCATACCATCCATATGTGGAACCATTGGTCACAGTAAATAGAGAAATTTTGAATGCTGTGGATAAATTTGTTTACTTTGGCAGTATACTTTCCAGTGATATCTACATAGATAATGGAGTTGATACACATATTGTTAGAGCTAGCTTAGCATGAGGGAGGCTCCAAAATAAAGTGTGGGAGAGAAGAGGTGTTAGGCTGCCTACCAAACTGAAGATCTGCAGAGCTGTCATGCTGACTACACTTGTATGCCTCTGAAACCTGGACAGTGCCATGCCAGAAAATTGAACTTTTTCCACTTGGATTGTCTCAGGATGATCATGAAGACCACCTGGCAAGATAAGGAATGGGACACTGAGGTCCTCTCTAGAGCTGAACTGCCAAGCTTTCAAACTCTATTGCAGAGAAGCTTTGATGGGTTGACTACATAATACCAAATGAATGCTTACCTGAAAGATTGTTTTACTGAGAACTGGCACAAGGCAAGAGCTCACATTCCGGTCAGAAGAAATGGTACAAGGACACTCTCAAGTTATCTCTGAAGAAGTCATGTGACTGTGAGATGTGGGAAATGCTGGTACAGGACTGTCCAACATGGCATGCCCACATCAGTGAAGTCTCTGTACTCCATGAACAAAGCAGGATTATAGAAGCACAGAGGAAATGAGAACTGTACAAATCCAGAACCACTTCCACTCTAGATGGTGTGATGGTCCACCTGTACCCAACATGTGGTAGCACCTTTCAGAGTTGTATTGGTCTGATCTGCCACAGTGGAACACACAGTTTCCTGACTCCAAC
Organism: Vombatus ursinus; assembly: GCF_900497805.2. Lineage (NCBI taxonomy): Eukaryota > Metazoa > Chordata > Mammalia > Diprotodontia > Vombatidae > Vombatus > Vombatus ursinus. The sequence goes on from NW_020954577.1 coordinate 34,349,980, forward strand.
ATTGTGATGTCATTGGTCTTCTTTGAAAACAAAGGATGAACGATAGGACTTAATCCTCCTCCTTTATCTACCTGGCTTCTTTCCAGTGCTTATATCTATAGTAGGTTGACCTTGATGTTTTTCTCCTGATTCCATCTCTGCTTTTGTTTTCTGACATACAAAAGATGTAACTCTCTCTGAAGCCCTTCTCTGTCTGGCACACATTGTTGGAACAATGGTGGAGTATGCCATTAAAGGCTCTACATCTGACTCTTGGCTGCCCCCATCTGGCGGCTTTCTGCACTACTCTATGGATGCCGCAATTTGACCCTGGGAGTTGTGACAGCCTTTGCTTAGAAGTCAAAGAATTCATGGAATGATAATATCATTGTTATCAAGTCGAAAAGGACCTTAGGGACACTCAGTCCAACCTCCTAGTTTTCCACTTAAGTAAAACCCTGAGAGGGAAGTGACTTGCTCAAGGTCCTGTAAGCAGTTAAATAGCAGAGTTTTTAACTCATCATCCTAGTCTAAAATATAGAATTATTTCCACTACATGACACCATCCCTTCTAAAAGCAAAGTATCTCAGAACTGGAAGGGATCTCAAGGGCGATCTAATCCAACCATACTTGAAGAAAGTCCCTCTATTAGATATATTTACATATATGTATATATTACACACATGTATATACATATGTCTGTGTGTACACACACAAGCGCATGCACACACACACACACACACACACACCTAACAAATGGTCATTATGGCTTTGTTTGAAGACCTCCAGTGAGGGAAACCCACAAGTTCTCAAGGCAGCTAATTCAATATATAGAGACTTCTAATTATCAGGAAGTCTTTCCTTATACCAAATCTAAATTTACTTCTAGGTAACTTACCTATTGAAGGCAGCTAAGAGGTTCAGTGGATAGAGTGCTAGGTCTGGAGTCAGGAAGACCTGAGTCCAAATATGGCTTAGCTGTGTGACCCTGGACAAGTCACTTAACCTCTGTATTCAATAATCCACTGGAGAAGGAAATGGCAAACCACTCTAGTATTCTTGCCAAGAAAACCCCACGGACAGAATGGATGGGTTCTGGTCCATGGGGCAATGAAGAGTCAGACACAAATGAATGACTGAACAGCCACAAACAGGCACCTCATTCTGATCTCTGGAGCCAAGTAGAACCAAGCTAATCTCTCTTCCAAGAGTGGAAGTTTACAACAACAAACATAAATATCTAGCTCCCTTCCTCCACTCCATTCAAAATAGGATTCTATTTTTAAAAAGTTGATTTTTTAGATTTTTGTCACTTAAACATTTACATAACTGCTTTCTCTTCCCTCTCTTCTTTTGCATTTGTAACAAACTTGATTAAATCCATCTTATTCAGGAAGCCCAGCCGATGGTGCTGTTCGGTCCTTAACTATTCTCGGTATCCCTAGGCTATCTGGGTAACTCTATAGGCCCAACTTTCCGAAAGAACGCACATAAAACTTAGACTAAAAGCTCTTTTCACATTATGAAACCACAGTAGTACTGGGAGTTGACTCCTCCAAAGTAAATAAAGCCTCATTGATTTCTCTGAGGCCACATAATCTATTTTGCAGATTTTTTTCCATTGAGTTCAAATCCCTCCATGGAGCTTCAGATTGATAGCTTACTGGCATATTGGATACAAGAGCTGTCTGGTTGAAAATATCTGAAACTGTTGGTCAGGCTGCTTCCAGCAGTCACCTTGTTATCCATCCTATTTGTTTATGCTTTTAAAGAGCTCAGGGTCTGCTCTGCCTTGTCAGGCTTGTTACAAAATGAAAATGAAAGTTGTTTACTTCCCGAGGGGTACAGAATACAGTTAACAGGGTGGAAATAGTGGCCTTATCTGTAAACATTGCCTGCTATGAATTTCTAGGTAAGAACTCAAGGCTATCAACAGCTGCACTGAGGCGTTCCAAAAATCTGCCTACATTTGGCATGATTTGCCTGTAAGAACTGAGGTGTATCTCATATTTATACAGCTATTAACATTTATAGAATGTTTGTACCACAGCAGCCCTGTGTGGTAGACAGTATAGGGTGGTACTAACACCATATTACAAATGAGGAAACTGAGGCTCAGAGAAGCCATAGGAATCCAGATTTCCAGAGCTGAGTCCTTAGCAATCATTGAGGCCAAACCCCTCATTTTACAGATGAGGAAGCTGAGACATAGAGTTAAGTGACTTTCCTAAGGTCACACAGCTAAGAAGTATTTGAGGTAGGATTCAAACTAGTCTTCTTACTCCAAGGTCACTGCTCTATCCACTAGTCCATGCTGCTTCCCGGTTACATAGTTTTTCAATCTTACAAATGGATTTGGAACCTAGATGCTCTGATACCAACTCTAGTATACTTCTCCACACACCATGATGCCTCTTAACAGCTGTCTTATCTTTTCGTTCTAGCATCTGTACTACTTAGAAGGTAATTATTGTATTTTGTATACTCACTCTCTAGTGTAGGGCCTTGCATGTGGCAAATGCTTACTAGTTGAATAAGTAAATTCAAAGAGTAGTAATTAAGTAATAATTTGATGTTGAGTTGTACCTAGTGGAGTGTCCCAGAGAACGTGCAAAGAGTTGAATTCAGATATGCCATCAGGAGCTCTTCCTCATAGTAGAGCTGTCCAACAGTGCAATAGACTCCCTCAAGAGGTGATTGCTTTCCCCTTCACAGAGGGCATCAGGAAAAGGTAGGACAACCATTTGTCAGGTATTGCTATAGTGGTTTTTCCTTCCCGTATGAGTCGGCTGTGGAGGTCCCTTCCAATGATCAAAATTATTTAATTCGGTGATGCGTGCATGGTCCTGTACTATTTAACTTTTTTTTTTAAATCAGTGACTTAGATAAATGCATAGATGGCATTATTGTGAAGTGGACAGATGGCATAAATCTGGGAGCACAGTAGAAAACAGGGTTGAGGTACAAAAAAGTTCTTGATGGGCTAAAACATCGGAATGGAATGTCCTACAGTTAGATTGAAAAAGCCAGCAAAACAAGTATAAGATGGGAGAGGCATGGTTAGACAGCAGTTTTTCAGAAAAGCATCTGGGAACTTTAGGGGTCTGCAAGGTCTACGTGAGTTAACAGTGTCATACTGCAGTCAAAAAAGCTAATTGAGAGGTGGTGGGTTCCCCTTTATCGATACTCTTCAGTCAGAGTCCCTATGACCACTAGTTGGATATGTTATAGTAGGGATCTTTTGTTTCAGTTATGGCTGGTAATCAGTGGTTGCTGAAATCCCTTCTAACCCTGTAATTCTGTAGTAAATGCTTGTTGAATTGTATTGTAAGAGAAATAGGGATTAGTCTGTGTCAGAGCTCCAAGAACAGAGAGATTTCCTCTGGCAAGGGTGATCAAGGAAGTCTTCATGGAGGAGGTAGCATTTATAATGTGCTCTGAAAAGAGTGGTTTATTACAGGGCCATCTGGATTCAAATGCCCAATCTGCTACCTTCTACCTATAAAACCTTGAGCAAGACACTTTATTTCTCCTGGGCTCAGTTATCTTATCTATAAAACTAGAGGGTTGAACTATATGACCTCTAAGGTTCCTCCAAAACCTATAAGACTGAATTTGGGTAGGGTTTTGACAGGTGTAGTTGTAGTGGGAAAATAACTTTTTTTATCACAAAGAAATATAAAGGGAACATGTTTCCTGTTCCTTATAAAAAGTCCAGTCAAAAGGCATTGCTATTACAGTTTTGTCAAAAATACAGTTAGTTGTGATTTATAGTATAGGCTGTATGGCATTATGAATAGATTCCTTGACCTGGAATCATGAAGGCCTGGGTTCAGATTCTGCTTCTCATATTTATGGGTTGTGTGTTCTGGGTAAGTAACTTACTTTTCCTGAGTCTCAGTTTCCTCATCTGTAAAATGGGAATGATTAATATGAATAGCACCTACCTCTTAGGGATATTATGTGGGTCAAATGGCATAATGTAAATAAAGCACTTAGCACACCTTAAATACTATAGTAATGCCAGTTGTCATTAGAATGAATGTAAATAAATCATTGTCTACTCGAGTAAAAGGAATAATTGATGTTTATACTAAGCTTTGCTGGCATTCTCAACAGAGTTCCAGGCAAGTAGGTTAATCATTCAAATTTTTCAAGAAACATGTATAAAGTATTTGCCTAATAAGTTTAGACTTGGAAGGAACCATAGAACTCATTGAGTCCAACTTGGAGGGAAGAATGCTGGATTTATAGTAAAAAGCAATAGGTTCAAATCCTGAATCTGCCACTGATTACCATTGAAATCTTGGGAAAGCAAAGAGATCATAAAAAAGCAAAAGGACCTAACTTTTTGTGGTAGCCAAGAATTGAAATTGAAGGGATGCCCATCAACTAGGGATTGTCTGAGCAAGTTGTGGTATATCAATGTAATGGAATACTTGTGTTATAAGAAATGATGAGCAGGCAGACTTCAGAAAAAACCTGGAAAGACTTATATGAAATGATGCTGAGTGTAGTGAACAGAATCAGGAGAACATTGTACACAGTAATAGCAACATTGTACCACGACCAACTTTGATAGACTTAGCTCATCTCAGCAATACAATGATCTAAGATAATTTCAAAAGACTCATGATGGAAAATGCTATCCACATCTAGAGAAAGAACTGTGGTATCTGAATGTAGATCAAAGCACTTTTTTGTTTTTCTTCCTTCTTGTGGTTTTTCCCTTTTGTTCTGATTCTTTTTTTACAATATGACTAATGTGGAAATATTTCTAAAATGATTGTACATATATAGCCTACATCAGATTGATTGCTGTGTTGGAGAAGGGACGGGAGGAGGGGAGAAAAAATTTTGGAACTCAACATCTAATAAAAGTGAATGTTGAAAACTATATATATATATGTGTGTATATATATATATATATATATATATATTTATATTTATATATATGAAGAAACCTTGGGAAAGTCCTTTAATCTCCCCTAGCCTCAGTTTTCCCCAACCATAAAATGAAGGGCTTGAACCGGATGGCCTCAGAAGTACATTCCATAACTGGATCTATGATCTTATCATATGATAACCAGATGATCTTCAAGGTTTCTTCTAATATTAAATAGTGGCATCTAGGTTGCACAGTGGATAGAATGCCTAGCTGAAAGTCAGGAAGACCTGAGTTCAAATCTGGCCTTGGATACTACCCTATCTGTGTGACCCTGGGCAAGCCACTTAACCCTGTTTGTTTCTGTTTCCTCATCTGTAAAATGAAATGGAGAAGGAAATGGCAAATCACTTTAGTATTTTGTCCAAGAAAACGCCAAAAGGGGTAATGGAGAACTGGACATAACTGGAAAAATAACTGAACAGCAGCAAAGCCTTAAGTCTGTGACCTTGTGTATGACTATGACCCCTCATTTTGTGGATGGGGAAAAGAAACACTTTACCCTCAGAGGGTAAAGTGACTGCTTATGGCCACAGGTAGTAAGCAGCAGAGAAAGGATTGCAGCCTAGGTCTTCTGGCATTCTACACTTTTTTCTATCCCATGCTATCCTCCACTCTACCAGGTGTCATTGAGATAGCGGTTTGTTAATCAAATGTACCAGAAAGGCACTGTTTGGAGTTTGTCTTATAAACAATCTATTTCCCCTGCCTAATTTTTATTTTTAAATTAAATATATATATGCATGCATATATACGCACATATATATACATCCTGAAAATTATCTTAAATGTTCCCTTTGCTCTTATTCAATTTTCCCTTGAATTTATAAGACTGTTGACTTTAATTACAGAAGGAATCATGAAAATCTTCTATCAAAATTTAATTGGCTGTCATAATAGTATGACTTCGAGGTTTTCTTATCTTGCCTCTCCCATCCAGAAAGAGTAGACCCTTGAGAGTGCGGTTAATGATGCTGATGGTATACTGATTGGAGGGTTATTCGTTGTTTTCTTTCTCTTTACATTTGGGACCATCTTGATGGTTTTAAAGACATCTGCATTTCTTCAACAAGCACCTAATTCCAATCAGAGAAATTGAATATTTATTATATGCGGCACCTAATGTCCCACTGCCTCCCAAGTCTTACTGGGGTGTCACATGATACACCAGGAGAAACAGCAGACTGAATTTGGAGCTGATGTCAGACAATCATGGCATGAGACATCCAGTATTGCTAGCTCATAGACTGTACCTTGTTTGGAAGGACCAAATTGAGGGCCTTTACTGGAAGTCTGAACATCTAGGAGAACCTAAGAAAGTTCATGGTCTTCTCATTCAAGAACTGGCCCATACACAGAGCAGATTCCTTGCTGAAATTCTGAATCACAAGGTGTCCCTGACATTCATTCCACATAGAGGAAGTCAAGGTAGCCTGGAGTTCCTGGAATTGACTGGGATTCAGTGAATAAATTGAAAGTGATGTGATATAGTGGTAAGAGCCTTGGACCTGGAATCAGGAAGCCTCAATTGAATAAACATTTATTTAGCACCTACTATATGCCAGGTACTTTTCTAGCACTTACCTCCCAGGGTTGTTGGGAGGATAAAAAGAAGTAATATTTGTAAATGCTTTGCAAACCTTAGAAGCACCGTATAACTGCTAGCTATGATGATAAGGAAGATTATGATGGCTATGATCATTGAGTACTCATCCTACAGTGAGAAAAACCAAAATTCCTTCCCTGAAAGGACTATACTTCCTTTCCCCTTACTCTCTTAGTTTTCTATGGTCTGGCTTCTGATCTCATCATTCAATTGACACTGTTCTCTCGAACATTACTAACAATCACAGAATTTCCAGATTAAATGACTTTTTCCAGTCTTCATCACTCTTGACCTCTTTACAGCCTTTGGCCCTGTAAATCACCTTTTCCTCCTTGATAGCCTCTTTTTTTCTAGGTTTTTGTGACCCTACTTTCTCCTGGTTCTCCTCCTGGTCCTCCTCCTGGTCCTATCTGACCACTTCTCACTCTCCTTTGATGAATCAATCTTTATTCAGCTCACTCCCACTAAAAACGTGGTTGTCCCTCAGGGCTCTGTCCTTTTTTCTTCTCCCTTTAGACTGTTTCACTTGGTTATATCCACTCAATTATCATGGCTACACTGATGATTCTCAAGTCTGCTTATCCAGTCCAAACCTTTTGTTGACATCCAGTCTCACACTTCCAACTGCTTATTGAGCATGCCAAACTGGATGTCCTAGGGACATCTTAAACTCAACATGTCCAAAATTGAACTCATGATCTTGACCCCCCTCAATTCCCTATGTCTGTTGAAGGCCACACCATTCTCCCAGTCCCTTGAGTTCACACTCTAGATATCACTCTTGACTCTTCGCTGACTCTCACCCTTTACAGCCAATCTATTGCTAAGGCCTTTTGACTTTTACCTTTAAAAAACCTTTTGTGTATGTTCCCTTCTCTCCTTTGACCCTGTCACCACCCTAGTGCAGGCCCTTATTACCTCATCACCTCATACCTGAACTACTACAATATCCTACTAGATGGTCTTATTAAAAAATTAGCCCAGACTCATTCTTTTCATCATTCAGGTCCATCTTCTACTAAATTGTCAATGTGGCCTCCCTAAAACTCAGATTTGACCACATCACCCTCATATTCAATAAATTCTAATAGCTCAATATCACCTCCATGATCAAATATAAAATCCTCTGACTAGCATTCAAAGTCCTTCATGACCTTCTTTCCCTACTTTTCCAGCCTTTTTATACTTTATGTCCTCTACCCTCCTCCTGCCACATTCTTCAGTTCAGTGACATTACTTGTTCCTCAAATAAGTAACTCTTGTTTCCCCACTCTGAGCATTTTCCGTGGCTGTCCCCTATACCTGGAGAGCTCTCCCTTTTCACCTCTACTTTCTTGTTTCTTCGGTTTCCTTTGAATGTCAGCTAAATAAAAAAAACATCTTTACAGGAAGTCTTTTTTTGTTGTCGTTGTTGTTGAATCATTTCAGACATGTCCAACGCTTACCATTTGGAGTTTTCTTGGCAAAGATGCTGGAGTGGTTTGCCATTTCCTTCTTCAGCTCATTTTGTACATGAAGAACTGAGGCAAACAGAGTTAAGTGTCACACAGGGTCACACAGATGAGTAAGTATCTGAGGTGGGATTTGAACTCATGAAGATGAGTCTTCTTGACTCCAGACTTAACCCTTTATCCACTGCACCATTTAGCTGCTCCTGATAAGATTTGTGGTTGTTCTTCTGTCATTTTTCACTTGTATCCAACTCTTTGTAACCCAACTCAGATTTTCTTGGCAGAGATACTACAGTGGTTTGCCATTTGCTTTTCCAGCTCATTTTACAGATAAGGAAACTGAGTAGGCATTTAATAAATGTTGATTGATCAATCAATTAACAAATAATGAATGTGTGAACCTCGGCAAATCATACATGGTTTCGGCACTGTAGGCCAAAGGTGTTGGCTCTCGCAAGACTCCCAAGCCTCCCAAACCAAGTTAAAATGCAACTGGGAAATATTTCACAAAATAAATAACAGCACAATCACACAAGATAATGTTAATAAGTTGCTTTCTCAGTCAATACGTGGCCCTCAGGGATCCTTATGTCCAATTTAGTGACTCTCCTTTCTAGTTGAGTTTGCCGGGACTGCTCTAGGCTGCTTTCTCTGAGGCTACAAGTTGAAGAGAACGTTCTTTCCTATATTGGTAGAAGGAATTTCCCTCACCCAGAAGTTCCCTCACCCTGACTAACCCAAAGAAAGACAGTATGGCATAGTGGATAATGTTTTGGACTTACTGAGTCAGGAAGTCCTGGGTTCAAATCAAGACTCAGACATTTGCTGGTTCTGTGACCTTGGGAAGTCACTTAACCTAAATGAGTATCAGTTTACTCGTTTGTAAAATGGTGGTAACAGTGACTGTGGTAATTCCCCTTCTGGTTGTACTTTTGACTGTCAGGACTTCTACCACCATGCCCCCTCCCCCAAGCTTTTTGTGTGTTGTTTTCCATCATTAGAACATCAAATCCTTCAGTGCAAAGAATGTTTTGTTTTTGTTTTTTGCTTGTATTTGTGTCCCTAGTACTTAACCCAGTGCCTGGCATATATTAAGTGCTTAATAAATGCTTGTTACTTTGCCTTGTCTTACCTCACAGGGTTGTTGTAACAACTGGATGATCTATTGCACATAAAATATTTTGTGAATTATAAAATGCTCCCTAATTCTCAGCTACTGTATTTAATGTAGGATAATAGTTTATTTCTGTGAGGGGCCTCAGAGGCCATTTAGTGAATTCCTTCATTTTTCAGACATGGCATCAGCCTTAGGCAGGCTGCCTAGGGAGCTAAGTAGTAGCACATTGGACTGGAGTCATTTAATCTCTACTTGTCTCAGTTTCCTGATCTGTAAAATGGGGGATAATAATAGCATCTACCTCCCAGAGTTCCTGTGAGGATAAATTGAGATAATATTTGTAAAACACTTTGTAAATCTTAAAATGATATCTAATGCTATTATCAAAATCGAGCTAGGGAAGAAGAATGATTTATCTAAGGTCACAAAAATGATACGCATGTGAGGTGAGATTTGAACCCATGTTCTCTGGGTCCAGAGATAACATTCCTTTTTACTATCACACACAAAAGCAATTCTTTTAATATAATTTTTAAATTTTATTTTTCATTTATGAAATAAAACAACCATTTCCATAACATAGTAGAATAATTCAAAGATGATTGCACATGAAACTGCAAATCTATTATGTACAACTTACTATTCCTTTTAAATGTATAATACAGTGATCATATAAATTTTCTTTTTTTCCCCTATGCTTGGGTTTACATCACCGTTATTTCCTAATAGATTCTATTCCTCCTGTCTCTCCTAGAGAATCATCCCACATAGGGGGAAAATGGTCCAGCAAAGCTAACCAACATTCGCAGCATTTGCACTGGTCCCCAGTTACAGTCTCCTACCTGTCAGGAGTAGAGAGGAGAATGATTTTTTCCTATCTCCTTTTTTGGGGCAGCTTTTGATCATAATAACTCAAGGCATTCATTTATGATTATTTTGTTGTTTTGTTCTCTCATCTATATTGTGGCAGACAGTTTTTATATTGTTTCCCTGGTTCTGCTTACTTCATTTTGCATTAGTGTCTATAAAAAAGGCATCGTAAGCATGTGCAACCTAGGAAAATCAGAGAATCTTGAGACCTGAAAGGGCCTTAGAGGCCAACTAGTTTGCCCCTTCCAACAACCTCCCCCAATTTGTGGAATAGGAAGTAGAGAAGTATGCTGCTTTTCCTAATTCAGGAAAAATCTATCTGGAAAGGGACTGCTAGGTGATGCCATATTGCATAGTGCCAGGTATGGAGTCTGGAGTCAGGAAGATTCATCTTCCCGAGTTCAAATCTGGCCTCATATACTTACTAGCTGTGTGCTCCTGGGCAAGTCACTTAACACTATTTTCCTCAGTTTCCTCATCTTTCAAATGAACTGGAGAAAGAAATGGCAAACCACTTTTTATCTTTATCTTTACCAAGAAATGACAAACCACTCTAACTTTACCAAGAAAACCTCAAAAGGGGGCATGGAGAGTTAGACATGACTAAAAAGACTGAATGACAACAAAAAAGTGATTAAGAGGAAAACATGATTCTGAAGCAATAGTGGGAAAATGTAATGTGCTGACAAGACCCAAAGTCTGGCAACATTTCTTTGAACATCAAAAGATGCTCCTTGTCCTTTCTTGTCTGATATCAGAGTCTAAGGTCACTGGATGGTTCAATCCCGAGCATGAAAGAGATACGACAGATCTCAAAAAGGTCTCCCACAATACTGAACTTTGTCAATTTGGGGGAAGTGAAAGCTGTCATGTGGGGCTGGATACCTTCTCTATGCCTACGACATTTTCTATAATAATGCTGCAAAGAAAAACCTGGAGAATTTCTGTTAACAAGTTATCTATTGTCCTTATGAAAGTAGTGGAAATCACTCTCAAAATGTATTCAGCTTTACCACCAACTAAATGACTGTGTGAGAATGAGTTAATCAGCTATCTTTGTTCCTGGTTTTTCCAAGTGTGGGAGCCCTTGGCAGGCGGGCCAACCTTCTCTGATCTGCAGCTGCCGTCATTATTGTTACATGTGATGGATACGTCTGCCTGGAGAGATTTGCGACCTGACACTAATGTTGATGAACAGCTCAGAGATACCGAGTGCCTGATGATTTCGGAAAGGCCTCTTGGATCTGGATCTGAACGGCTGATTTTCCAAATTATAGCTCTAGGTCAGAGTGACATTGCTTTGGCAACTTTTTAGTGGATGGGAGAAGTTGGGAGTTGGTGTTAATCTCAGATCTGATGAAAATGAAAGTCATTAAGCTATTAATTTCTCCAAGTAAAACTAATTCCAGCACTCACATCAGGCTTAGCTATATATAGCCTACCAGAAAGTCTAGCTTGCTTGAGGTCATCACAACCACTCCTCTCTGTTCTGCCTTATTTTCCTACATAGTCCTATATTGTTTTGTCAAATATACAATTTAATTCCCACGAAGTGAAAGAAAAAAATTCACTTCTTTCTCTATTTAGAATAAAGCAGGGGCAGCTAGGTGGCACAGTTGATAGAGCACTGGCCCTGAAGTCAGGAGGACCTGAGTTCAAATCCGGCCTCAGACCAAACACTTGACATTTACCAGTTGTGTGACCCTGGGCAAGTCACTTAACCCCAATTGCCTAAAAAGAAAAAAAAGAAAAAAAAAGAATAAAGCAGATTCTTGTGAGTGAAATTGTATATAAGAACCATATATCCCATACTGAGAAATGGAACATTATACTTAGAAGCCAAAATGTATTTGTGAAGGAGACACTGGATGCCCAGGAAAAGTTATATTTTCTATGGAATAGGTTATCTTTGTAAGCTTGATCTGCATTGAATATTCTGTGCCTTTTCATTTTTGAATATAATTTATGGCAGGTTGATAGAGTATTGCCAATAATCCGTGTCTTTCTTCAAAGATTCACTCACCTGCCAAAATTTGTCCAGGAATTTTGATGTTTACCTATGTCTTAGCAGAGAGACAGCTGATAGAGATGAGAAGCAGCCCCAGAGGAGAACAATTGCTATTCTGCTAGTGAATGAGATTAAATTGGACCTTTTCCCAGTTGGGTTTTTTATGGGCCTCGAGGCAATGCTAATTTGTGTGGTTTACAATATGTTGTGTTTCTCCATTGATTTATGTATGAGTGACCATGAAATCATAGTCATAAATTGAGAGCTGGAGGAAACTGTGAATTAAAGATTATCTAATTCAACCTCCCTTATTTGACCAGTGAGGAAACTGAGGCACACTGTGTTTAAGTGATTTGACCTGCTTCATTAAGTAGGAAGTAGCAAGGCTGAGATTTGAATGTAGGTTCCCTTGTTCTTTCAACTGGGTCAATATGGTGCCTTTGCAAACCAATCAATACCCATTTTGGGGAGATCTCTTTGTTTTCACTATGCTTGTTACAATGAGAGACACAAAGAAGTGCAAGATAAAGTCCCTGTTCTTACTTTCTCCCTTCTTTGGGATATACCATGTAAACAATTCAATTTGGTAAACATTCAGTTCTTACCATGTATAAGATGGGCAGCTAGGTGGCCCAGTGGGTAGAGTGCCTGGCCTGGAGTCAGGAAAACTCATTTTTCTGAGTTCAAATCTGATCTCAGACACTTCCTAACTGGGCAAATTACTTAACCCTGTTTACCTCATTTCCTCATCTGTAAAATGAGCTGCAGAAGGAAATGGCAAATCTCTCCTGTATCTTGGCCAAGAAAACTCCAAATGGGGTCACAAAGACTTGGACAGGACTAGAGAACAACAACATGTGTAGGGCAACAATTGTGGGATTTTGGAGGGACCTTAATTTGTGATTTTCTTGGCTTATGGACAGTTTTCACAAGCACAGTCTATCCACTTGGGCGTAACTTGTGACGTGAGGGGGTTGCCAGGGGAAACTGAGAAATTAAGAGACTTCTCCCCTGAATCATGAGCTAGATTTGACCTCAACTCATTCTGGCTTGAAATCTGACTCTTTCCATATTATTTCTTGCCATATTGGGAATACAAAGTGAAATAGCCCCTGTTCTCAAGGACCACCATAATAATAATGACGTTGACAGTAATATGTAGCATTTATATAGCTTTAAGGTTTGCAAAGTGATCTACAAATGTTCCCTCATGTTATCCTCACAACCCTGGAAGTTAGGTGCTATTATTATCTCTATTATTATCTCTATTTTACAAAAGAGGAAACTGAAGCTGAGAGAGATTAAGTGACTTGCTCAAGGTCACACAACTGGTAAGTATCTGAGGCCAGATTTGAACTCAGATCTTCTGACTCCAAGTCTAGTGCTTTATCTACTGTACCACCTAGCGACTTTCAATTTTTCTGCTGAATTTCATCCACTAAATGAGAGAATATAGAAAGAAAAGAGGACCGAGGACAGAGCCTTGACAGATACTCACAGTTAGTAGACTTGAAATGGATCATCATGATTTGACTAAGGATATTAAAAAGGAGTGGTCAGACAGGGAGGAAGGGAACCACAAGATAGCAGTGTCATAAAAACCAGGAGTAGAAATAGAGGTTAAGAGGAGAGGATAGATAACCACAACACATGTTGTGGAGAGTGACTGATAAGTAAAAATTTAAATAATGCTCAGTATAGTGCCTAGAACATTTTTTTTTTTTTGGTTGACAAGTTGTATCCAATTCTTCATAACCCCATTTGGGTTTTCTTGGCCAAGATACTGAAGTGGTTTGCCATTTCCTTCTCTAGCTCATTTTACAGATGGGGAAACTGAGGTAAACAGGGTTAAATGACTTGCCTAGGGTCACACAGCTAGGAAGTGTCTGAGGCCAGATTTGAGCTCAGGTCCTCCTGATTCCAGGCACTTTACCCACAGCATCACCTAGCTAGTCCCCTAAACCCCAGAACATAGTAAGTGATTGGTAAATTATTTCCTTCTTTCCTTCCATATAATATTTGCAGTGTGATATAATGGAAAGAGTATTGAATTTGGTTCAAATCCCCATGTCATAACTTACCACTTACGTGTTTTTGAGCAAGTTATTTTTACCTCTCTTGTCCTCAGTCAATCAATAAGCATCTGTTTAGCACCTCTCATATTCCTCGTCTGCAAAAGGAGTGTGTTGGGTTGGATATCTATGGTCTCTTTCTGTTTCAAAGCTATGATAATATGATACTCTGAACAAGCGTGTGAGGGACTGTCTGATGTTGGCAGCTACCAGGTTGAGCGCTGTGGCAAGAGTAGGGTAAGATCTGGGTATTTTGGAAGTCGAGGCAGGGGCTGTGGTAGGCAGAGTCATGTGTACTGGGATGGGCTGGATCAGAGAAGCCCTGAGGCAATTGGGCAGTGCTATGAGATAAGCTGGGTGCAAGGAAGTAGCTGAGCTTGAGCTCCTGAGGCAAGGGGCGGTGCCACGTGGGAGTGGGACGGCAGAGGACTGGGTTCCCTCTGCTTAGTCCCCTCCCTATATGCAACGTCATCCCCAGATGCCTCTTGTGACTTTCCTGACTTCCTGGGTCCCTTTGTGCAGCACTGACCCAGACCCCTCCTCCCAGTGTCTGAGCCTGACTTCCTAGGTCACGTACTCTTGTCTATGCGTCAATCCCAGATGCCTCCTTCCTGTATCCAATCCTGGCCTCCTACGTCACTCCCTCCCCCTTGGTGTGCTAAACTCAGACAGCCGCTTCCGGTATCTGACCCTACAATCATTGGCTAGTAGCGGGCTGGGGAGGAGGGGCTAAGTAGGTACTTAGGAACAAGCGTGGTCAGATCACACACGCTCTCCCCTGGCTCCTGCCCTGTTGCTCTGGCCTTGCTGCTTGGGCTTGCTATGATGGTTTGCTGTGTTGGCCTCTGAATAAAGCTCTGGTGTTGGTGCCTCCCGATGGCTCGTCTCTGTGTGGTGATCCGGCTCAGAACCGAAGACCCAGGTGTGGGTAAGACTCTGGTAGTGTACTTCTTTTAAGAGAAGTGGGTACTGGCGCACGACTGGCAGAAGGTCGGCGTGCGGCCAGTATACAAGGGTATCATATTAGTATGAAATAGGATATTGGAAGGGCTATGACAGGGCCAGTGTTAATGTTTTATAGGAATTCAGAGAAGGGAGACGTTCTTTCAGGTGGAGGTAGTAGTGGTTGAGATCTTGAAGGAAGCGTGAGGAACAGAAAGGGTTACACGTTGAGTAGCTGAGGTGTTGTCTACCTTCGTGAAATGAAGAAGCAATAGTCCTTTTAACTCAATGGCTGGGATTGCCTTGATTTAACTGGCATAGGGAACCCTGGGTAAGGTATCTTCCTTGACCAGTGAAGGTGGACACTTTCTCTACCACTTATGGTCTTAGAGAGTCACCTGGAACACTGAGACATTAAGTAACTTGCTCAGGATCATACAATCAGCATTTATTAGAGGCAAGACTTGAATTTAGGTCTTCTTGGTTTCTAGATTAACTCTCTATCCACTATGCCAGGATACTTTTCAAGCCCTGAGAAATTACCGTCCACTCATCTCAAAACTTTAGGCAGACTAGTTCTTTCTGTCTGACAATTTTTTTTTTTGGAGTATTTGCCTAAATTATCTATTTCCCTTTGCCTAGGCCTGTGTCTATGTCTCAGAACCGGAACTAACTGGTTCATGGCATCATCGATTGAAATCATAATAATGATTGCATATTAATTAATTGGATCAATCTTGCAGGTTCTAAGATGACCTAGAATTTGAAATTCGTTCCTCTAGACAAAAGTTAAATGAAGTTCAGAGTTAGTTACTGTTTGGCATTGTTCTCTTTTTATTTTCTAGACATACCCTGCAAGCACAATGGAACATGTCCCCTGACTATGAACTTGCAAAAGAAATGTCAAAACCCAAAACAGAGAATTTATACATTTTTCCCTGGTGGTGGGGTGAAAATGAAATGTCAATTCCTTCTTAAAGACTGCTAGGCTCATAAACTCCTTAGAGTATGTGCTTATTCTTTGGGTAAGCCTCCTTGAAGGCTGCTAGGTGGCGCCATAGTGCACGGAGTGCTGGGCCTAGAGTCAGGAAGATTCATCTTCCTGAGTTCAAACATGGTCTTAGACACTTACTAGCTGTGTGACCCTGGGCACATCACCTAACTCTATTTACCTCAGTTTCCTCACCTGAGCTAGAAAAGGAAACTACTCCAGTATCTTTGCCAACAAAATCCTAAATAGGGTCATGAAGAGTCAGAAATGACTGAAAAATGACTGAAAAGCGACAACCCCACTCACTAGTGAAGTGTGATGCTAGCCCACAATCCTGCAGCCAGACCTGATACATCACCACTTAGGGTTCCGTCCTAAGGAATTTTGTGGGGTATTTTTTTCTCTATTGCTATCGGCTGAAGCCCCACCAACTCTGTTCTCTCTCTCATTGTTAAATGCCAGTGACTAGTTCTTCACTTAGCCTTTACAATGGGATATTTATTTCAAAATTACAGCAAGAACTAAATATAAATATTTCCCCCCCCAACACTTTAGGGACATAATCTCTTCTATACCACCTCAGTACCTAGAGAGAGTTAGCTCAAAACATAGTTCACTTCTAGAAGTATTGGTCTCAACAAGTACATGTACTATCTCAGCTAACGTTGGCCTAGGTCCACAAGGTCATCTCAGAAGCTTGTTCCTTGCTCCTAGGAGCCTCATTGCTGCACATTTAGGACTGAGACTCTAGAGTGCTGGGATGCTGAGAACATCCTTCTGACCTTTCAAATTCACAAAGGTCATAGGCTCTATTCTTCTTCACCTAAAAGTGAAAAAAGCACATCTTTTTCTGTGTTATCACAACACTCCTGGAGGCAGGTTTCCTAGGTTTTCCACCGGAAAATTGCATTGTCTGATTAAGTTGATGGAGTTTCCATATGAGCCAGATTTTAGTTACATTGCAAAAAGTTTGGACACTTTTATTTAGTAGCCAAAGTGTCCAACTTATTTGTATTTTCATAGTTTTTCTTCTCCTACCAGGTAGATTTACTGTAGTTTAGAATTGCTTTGGACATTATTTTCATGCCACGATCCATTCTTCTGACTTGTGCCTAGGGGGAAACCACCTGGAGTCAATGTATAGAGTTAGACCCTACTAAAAAAGCAAAGATCAACACTTTCAGGGAAGAAGGAAAGGTGACATGGTGTGGCAAGTCCACAGTTTGCCTGCTCACAAAATCTGGCCAAAGAAAATACCATGCAGGAACTTAGTAGTGGTGAAGGTTAACTAATGTGAACCAAAATGAAACCCACATGCCATCTTTTGAAGTGCCATGTGCAATTTGGCATGTGGTAATGCAAATGCTTTTGGCTATTTGATTAAATACCTAATTAGGTTCTTTTCCTGTTAACGCAAATAGAGCTTAGCTAAATACCAAGACGATACCATAGCATTGGACTAGAAATCACTGTCTCCATAGCCAAAATGTAATAAAGAGTGGTATTAGATCAATGGAGACTGGCCAACAAGCATAATTCAACTTAATTTTCTCAAATTTTTTTCTCCCATTTGCAGTATTAATGGTCTGAAATATCCAAATAATCACTTCTGACTCATTTTACTTAAGTAATGGAAGTCTGCTACATGTGCAGAATGCCTGAGATGGTGTCTCCCCCATGTTGAGATGCTAAGGAGCCTTCTTCCAGCAGTCATGACTGGAAGTACCTTCAGTACTGCTAATGGAATGTTGGTAGTATTTCTGTCTTACTCTCTTAAAGTCAGGTAAACTTTTATCCCTTTAAGTTTCTGGAGTAGTCATTGGCTAAATCCTCTTCTGGCCAAGTTCCTCTCATTGTAGGATACTAGTGATTAAGCATTCCTTTTACCTATTTAACACCAATTGGTTAGTTTTTACAAAGAGACAATCAAAGATGTAGCAGTAACAAAAGTATTAATGTCCCCATCTTCCCATCCCAGCACCTGGAGATCCACTCTCCCCACCTCATCTCAGTTTCTGTAGAAAGCAGGGTTATTATTAGCACAATTCCTACTTAACACCAAACCCACCAAATTCCTTTTCATATGAAGCATGACTGCTTGGTGAGTTCTCATGCCAGTGTCTTTGGACTGAATGTCAAGGGTCACTCTCTGATACTCTGGATGCTGATGTTGAATTGTAGTTTGTGAAGGTAGCAAATGATTGGACATTTGGGATGAGTGAGCGTGAGAGTGAGTGAGAATGACCCTGAGGTTATGAACCTTGGTGATTGGGAGGACAGTAGTGCAATCAACTGTAATGAAGTTTAGAGACGGAGTAGATTGGGGAGGGTAGATCAGGAGTTCTTTTCTACATGTTGAGTTCCAGATGCCCACTTTTGTTCATTTTTGCCCTTTCAGTTTTATTGATGTCTTTCCTTTTTATATTATACTTACCAATTACTTCTGCTTCATGAGGCCTCCTAAAACCAAATAGAACAGTTAGGTAAAACTAATAATACAATGACCTTATCTGAAAGTTGATGCAAATTTTCATATCTGTAGCACCTCCACCTCTCATTCCATGCACTAAATCCATCACCTTTCTGTTGTCACGGATATCCTACTTTTTCGTCAGTCCTCCGGAATTATGTGCGGTCATTGGATTGATCATAATCCTTACAGCTTTTAAAGTTGTTTATTTTTCCAGTATTTTCATATAAATTGTTCACCTGGATTTGCTCATTTCATTTTTTGTTTGTTTATAAAAATCCTTAAAATTGTTCATTTTTATAATATAGATATTATGACATCTAGTTTGAAATTGCCAATAAATAGTTGGTGATGTGCAACTAGAGTTTGAGAGAGAGACTATAGCTGGATATATAGTTCAGGAAGTCATCTACAGCTAGAGAATTAGCAATGGGACCCCCAGTGAGATCTTTGAGGAAGAAAGCATAGAGAGAAAAGGGAAGGTTGAGAATGGCTGGTATCCTAAGAACCAAGAAGCAGTTAATCTGCTATAGTGAAATCCTTTTAGGGATTGATGATGTTGAACTCTGCATTTTCAGAAGGATGTGACAGGAGTTATAAGAAAACAGGGACAAGACAAACAGAAGATTATGGACAGATTGTGACCTTATTGGTAAAGGGAATGGCCAAATGGATGACTTTGTAGATATACCCAAATCAATACAAGATCAATAAAAATGATCTGAAGGGTTAGACTGCCAAGAAAAAATGGTATTCTTTGATAAAAGGAAGGAGACTAAAGAGTGACTTGATACTTGTTTTTATGTCTCTGAAGGATGATTATAAAATATGGTTTTTATAAGGTGATTTGACTTCAAGCTCTGGCAGGTGGCCTCTATATAATAGAAGGACTTTGAGTATGGCTTCCACATGCACAGAGACTAGAACTGGAAGAAAAGATTCAAATTATACTAATTTTGCCTCACTTAAATCCAGCTCACAAGCAAGACAAGACATTACCCAGTGATGAAGGACAAACAACAACAATAAGACCTTGGGAAAGTCCCTTAACCTCTCTCTGCCTCAGTTTCCTCAGCTGTAAAATGGAGACAATAATAGCACCTACCTCTCAGTGTTGGTGTGAAAATCAAATTAGATAATATTTGTAAATCAGAAATAAGGAAGAATTTCTTAAAGAGTGATTGAACATTGAAAAAGACACCAGGATACAAAAGTACAGACCCTTCATATTATATATATAAATATATATATATATATATACACATATATGTGTGTGTGTGTGTGTGTATATATATATATGTATATATATATGTATATATATATGTATATATATATGTATATATATTCTTGAGAGGACATGAAGGTGACTCCAGACTCTGTTGGGCACACAGTAGGGGAGGGTAAGATCATAAGAGTATATATTTAGAGCTATGGGACCATAGGGATTATCTAGCCCAGTCCTTTCACTTTTCAGTTGAATAAACTGAGGCATATGACGGCTAAGTGACTTGTCCAAAGAGACACAGGTTGTAAGTGACAAAGTAGGGATTTGAATTAATATCCTTTCACTCTAAATCCAAATCCTCTTTCCTCTCTAACATAGGGATAGGGGAAGTAAAGGAGAAGAGAAGCAGTATATTCAATAATCTAATACTGTAGGCTAAAATGCCAATACTAATTCAACAGTCTAATACTAATAGTCTAATACCTAGTCTAAGAAATGCCTATTAAAGGAATATTTAATCTTAAGGATTCTGTAGTATCTGACTAAGTCTTTGTTCTCCTGGCATAGCCTTCAAGGTCCTAGGGTCCTGTCTCTCCCATGATACAGAAAGGGAGTAGGCCTTTGGTACAATGTCTCCAGAAGGCTACTATTAAAATATACTTATGGCACTTTAAAGGGGAGACATACCCTAGTAGGCCTGTTTTATCCTCTCTTTTTATTGTTAATAACAAAAAAGGGAGAAAAGGCAAAGGGGCTACTGAACACTAACTTTGCCTACTTCTCTATTTTACTGAAAATAGTTCTAAGTATTCATTACCTAAACATCTAAATCTGCTGAGCGTTTGACAAAATCTTTCATCCTATTTTTGGTGGCCATGATGGAGAGATGCCAACTCAACAGTAGGACATTTAGATGAATGCAATGGCCGACCCAGAGAATAGTCATTAGTAGTTTGTTATCGGATTGGAAAGAGGTCTCTTTTAAAGTGTCCCAGGGAAGTGGGCTTGGCATGCTTATCAAATGTGAAGGTGGCAGAAGGCTGAGAAGGTTAGCTAAAATATAGGATGACACAGTGATAAAGGACCCAAAATGTTTTTGACAGTTGAGAACATTGGACCAAATCTATGAAGATGAAAGAAACTTAATAGAAATAAAGACAAAGTCTTCCACTTGGGTTCAAAATAACACCCTTATAGGTAGGGAAAATGTGGCTAGAGAGCTCATCCAAAAAGATCGTGGGGTTTTAAGTGACTGAAACTCAATTTGAGTCAACAGTGTGTGTTATGATAGCCCCCAAAGCTAACATAACCACAGGCTGCATAGTGTTCAGTACAAAGACAAAAATGTCTCATTGTACCTTATTCTGGTCAGACTACATTTGTAGCATTTTATTTAGGACAGCGTACTGAAAAGGGCAGTTGAAAGGGAGAATGGGAAGGGAGGCAAGAAGTATTTTTTTAAACAACTAATATATGCCAGGCACAGTGCTAGACACTTTATAAATATTATCTAATTTGATTTTCATACCAACACTGAGAGGTAGGTACTATTGTTGTCTCCATTTTACAGCTGAGGAAACTGAGGCAGAGAGAGGTTAAGGGACTTCCCCAAGGTCTTATTGTTGTTGTTTGTCCTTCATCACCAGGTGATGTCTTGTCTTGCTTGTGAGTTGGATTTAAGTGAGGCAAAGTTGCACAAAGTTATCACTTTCACTCTCTCTTCCAGAGTCATTAAAGTCCAGTAGCAAGACAAAAGTCAAGATGACTATTGATGGCCTGAGATGCAGAAGATGACCTTGTTGTCTTAGATGTCTGACCAAGCTGTAAGTACTCCACAGTGCTTGCTTTAGTTGCTTTCATGGCTGTTGGAACAAATTACTCTCACTTGCCCAGTCTGCAGGGGAAATCTTCACATGCTTGGCATCTTATGAGTGTCTGAGGCGAAATTTGAACTCAGGTCTTCCTGACTTAAAGCCCAGTGTTTTTTTCTGCTGTGACACCTAGCTTCATTGAGATCATGTGATGAGGATGGCTCAAATGAACCAGGCCTTTCTAGCTGGAAGAAAGGAAGAGTGAAGAGGGCATGTTAGCTGGTTACAAATATTTGCAGAACTGTTACATGGAAGAAGGATTAGGCTTGGGGATCACAGAGATCACAGGTTTAGAGCTTTGGAATTTTTCTAGCCCAGAGCTTTCATTTCATAGATGGCATAATTGAGTTTCAGAGTTTGGAATGGTCTGCTCAAAGCCAAGTAGGTAGTAAGCGGCATCATTAGGATTTGATCTCACATCTTCTGACTCAAGACTTCTGACTTAGGTTCTCCATTGGGTCAGGCTGCTTCCTTGAAGTTTGTGCCCTAGGAACTAGGAACAATTGGAAGAAACTGCAGAAGGGCAGATTTAGATTTCGTGTAAGGGCCTCAGACAATTCCTAGCTGTGTGAGCCCGGGCAAGTCACTGAACCCTGTTTGCCTCAGTTTCCACATCTGTAAAATGAACTGGAGAATGAAATGGCAAACCACTCCTTTATCTTTGCCAAGAAATCCCCAAATGGGGTTGTGAAGAGTCAGACATGACTGAAAACGACTGAACAACAAGGAAAAATTTCTAACCCAAAGTGGAATGACCTGCCTTATAGGGTAGTGGTTACCATGCTTAGTCAGTGAACAAGCAGTCTGTGGAGGACATCCGTCAATGGGGTCTTTTAAACAAAGACTGGATGACCATTCATCATGTGTGCTGTATTTCTAAGAAGGAAGACTCAACTTCAGGGTAATCTTCCAACTCAGAGATCCTAAGATCTTTTGATCCATCATTTTCTTAGTGCCTCATATGAGGCAGCTCGGTGGCGTAGTGAACAGAGCCAGGTAAGAAGTCAGGAAAATCTGAGTTCAAATCTGGCCTCAGACACTTACTGGCTGTGTGACCCCAGGCAAATCACTTAACTTTTCTTTGCCTCAGTTTCCTTATCTGCAGTATGGGGATAATAATAGCACCTACTACCCAGGGTTATTGTGAGGATCGGATGTGATTTGTAAAGTGCTTAGCACAGTGCCTGGCACATAGTAAGCACTACATAAATGTTACTTATTATTATTATTTGCTATTATTCATTTATCTTTGAGGTTTCCTTGGTTATATGTTGATTGAATTGCCTCATGCCATAATGCCATCAGTCATCCATCCAATGGCTCCAGGCTCTCAAAAATCCAGTAAAGAGAACAGTTAAAAGCTAGGTGAGTTCTCCGCAAAACTCTTCCAAAAATTAGGCCATGCAGTTTTCCTTTTTTTTTTCAATAGGAACAAGGGAAGGAAAATTAGCTCGGTGGTTTGCCAAATAGAAATAGGCCAGGAGACATAGTTCTAGCTCAGAAACATGGTTCAGGTAGGGCTGGATTTTATTCACTTGGCAAGTGAGGCTTAATTAAAAGCTGGCCAGAAGACTTGGAACAAAATATAAAGACTCGGAATTGTTTGCTCCATGTATGAAATCAGATTGGTGTGGAGGTATTTCCCCGGGCCTGATCACTTTGAATTCACTTGACCGCTGGATGTTAGCCTCAGTGAAACACATACCTTTCTGGATCTATTTTTAGGCTTGTGACTTGGCCAATGGGAGCAAAATTCCAGTGTAGCTTTTATGCCAGAAAATGTTAACTTCCCTCACAGTTTTAACCCCGTGACTTTTCCTAGAGGTGGAAAGGAAGTACTTGGAGCCACTCATAATAATTGTCCAATCATCACATTGGCCAGTCTCCTTTTAAGAATAAAGCAGATGTTTCTGGCATCAGTTTTAAATGAGTCAGAGCAGCAGTTGCAGCAATTCACATGTACTTTTTCCACCTGGATAGCAGTGGTGGTGATGGTGGGGTGGTGTGGTGGAAGGGAAAGGAGAGTTGATTTGTGCTTTTCTTTTTGAGAGGCAGTTGTTAGTGAGCCAATCCTGAAGCCAAGCAGAATTAGGCTCAAGCCTCGCCTCACACGGACTCTGTAACCTTAGTCATTCAACCTCTCAGTGCTCTAGGTCAGTGGTGTCAAATTCAAATTAAAATGGATCCTTGTGGGCTGCATGTTGATTTAGAAAATCACACATTAACATTATTTATGTTGCATTGTATTTTTATATATTTTACAAAACATTTCTCAATTGCATTTTGAGGTAATTGGGGCCCATCGGAGTTTTGAGGGCAAGTTTGGCACCTCTACCCTATGTAATTCCCTGAGACTATAAGTTTCAGAGAAAATGCAGACTGCATTGGGAGAGTGAGTTTCCTCACTTGGGAGGTCCCTGCCATTGAAATCACAGGTCCATTTCCTATCTTTCTATTATTTTTGGAAGACCACAAAACATACAGGCTTGGAAGAAAAAAATGGAATGGTATGTAGATTATATGATTCTTCCTGGTATAGATTATCCAATTGGATCATGATGCAGAGTCCATCCCATTTGGCAAACTGCTTCCCTTCAGCTTGATCCCTGCTCAGCATCCCTTAAAGTTTATAACAAGTGACTTACTTAGATTTCCTTACTAAGTCTATTATAAGTGAATAAAAGTAAATAGCATCAATGTCTTTATTCTGAGCCAACATAATCCATCACAGATTAGGTATCAGTCCCTTAGAATCCTATAGGCTCCAGTCTTAAAAGTTCAATTCCTCACAGCTTCTTCCAAGAGGAAACTGTCTAGGCTATCCTCCCCCCCCCCCCTCCACTTACAACAAATCTTTCATAATAGATCATTGTCCAGTCTATTGAGATGTCTAAGGAACTCAGAGAACTTCATGGATCTTTCCTGTAGAGCAGCAAGAGCTTCATTGTTCAGGATTGCCTTCTGTGTAGTTTCATATTCAGCTTTTCCTAGCTCTGCTTTCTTGGGTGTATGAGAATAAACAGCACGAGCCTCTACAAACAGGGTGCCATTTTCTCCTCTTCATTCCCTCCCAAAGTCTCTGTACTGTCTTGTCCCTTAAATCACTGCCTTTTTGTCTGCTGTCCTTTCAAATTCAATAAACCTTGGGGTGCAAACCAGGCACATGAAGCAAGGACAGAAAGTCAATGTCCTAAACAATGTACCAGAGGTTGGTACCTTCTGGCTGTACGTTTGGTTAAATTCATACCAAAGGGCAAACGACCTATAAAAGACTTCTTTGATGCAAGCAAGTTTTGAGGGATGAATAGAAGGAATATAAAACAGGGAGTGTGAAGATTACTGAAGGCAAATTTTATTTAATTTTTAATTTTGCTTGGGCTAGGTCCAATTGGACAACTTTGTATTCATGATTGTGTATTCATTATATGCAGTTGAATATTTTCATTAGACATTGATTACAAGTATATGTCACTTGAAAAGATTCTCAACTTATAAAAGTTTCTTTAAGAATTCTGCCAAGCTACAGAGAAATAAAGAGGTGATTAGTTTTTAAGGAATTATGAATGCTTTAATAATTCATTCACCACTAAAATCCTGTTCTGATGCTTGACTGTTGTCTTGAGGTATACTTGGGTATTTTATGGCCATTTGAGAGAGCCAAATTCTAGCAGATCCTATTGAGATGGAAAGGATTTGGATATTGGATCAGGGCCGTCTGTCATCTGAAGATTA
Organism: Vombatus ursinus; assembly: GCF_900497805.2. Classification (NCBI taxonomy): domain Eukaryota; kingdom Metazoa; phylum Chordata; class Mammalia; order Diprotodontia; family Vombatidae; genus Vombatus; species Vombatus ursinus. The sequence continues at coordinate 34,375,260 of NW_020954577.1, forward strand.
ACTTAGTTAAGTTTATAAGGGCTTGGAACTTTAGCCTAAGAAACTAAAATTTGAATTTTACAAGATCAACAGTAGAGAGCCGTGGAAGATTTTTGAGCAAAAGAGTGAATGACCAGATCTATACAGAACAAGATTATCTTGTCTGTGGTATAGAAGATGGATTAGATTGAGAAAAGAGTATAAGGGGTAGGGTAGCAATCTATTAGGAGGCTGTTTGTGGTACCAGGTGTGTGTGGTAATGAGGTACAATGCTAATGTGGTGGCAGTGAGAATAGATAGAAGAAAGATGCATTTATAGAAGTGGAGTCCACAAGACTTGGCAATAGATTGAATGTGAGAGGGAGAGGGAGGAATCATGGTCAATCCCAACTTTACAAATATGGAAGACTAGGAGAGTGCTGGTGCCAATGGCAGAAATAGTAGTCAGAAGGTTGGGCAGGTTTAAGGACAATGATAAGGAGACCCATTTTGGATATGTTGAACTTGAGTTTCCAAGTGGCGAGTGAAGGTCTTGTAGGCAAGAATAGGTCCAAAGCCCAGAAAAGAAGTCCTTATTACAATAGGTTTGTGAATCAGTTTCCACAAAAATGGGGATCAAAGCTGCGGGAGTGAAGGAAATATCCAAGAAAGAACATAAAGAGGAAAGAAGGCTAAAGTGAGATCATTTGGAAAAAGCCCAAGAGTAGGATAAGGAATTAAAAGAGACAAAGAAGTGGGTAGAGAGGCAAAAGGAGACCCATAAGAGCATGACCCTTTCTGAAGCCAGCAAGATGAGGAGAGAAACAACACAGAATGTTGCAGAGAGGGAAAGGTGGAAGAAAACTGGGAATAGGCCATAAGGTTTGGTCAATAGGGCAGTAAATGTTGACCTTCCACATGGCAATCTCCATAGAGATGTGAACAGGGGTGGAGGATGGAGTGGAAAGCAAATTGCAAGGAGCTACAAAGGAAAATAGATGATAGCATGCTGGTTTAAAAATAATCAGCCATCTGGATTTACAGTCACCATGAGGATTCTGGGAGAAAGTGAATTAGATGAATCAGATTCAGTTAATCATTCAGCAATAATTTCTTAAGCACCTACTATGTGCTAGACACTAGGGATAGAAATACTTAGGATAATCTCATCAATTCCCTGAAAGCTCTTAATTTAGATAGAGGTTTCTTATTCTCCTCCAAATAAATGTATCTGGGTTTCAGTTTGATTTTAAAATTAGATAAATGATTTTTTCATAGGCTGGTGTGCGGCATGCTCTAGCACGTGGTGTTTCCCTGTCCCTGTCCCAGTTATTAACAAAGGTATTTCTCAAAGGATTACATCTGTATATCATTGATGTGTCATGGGCATGTCAAAACCCTAATCACCTGATATGTCTCTATTTGTACCAGGCTATTATTTATTTTCAAGGCAAATCAACCCTTCAGCTGGTAGTTAGGTGGAAAAGCTCGTAAGACAAGTTTCAAGAAAACAAAGAGCTACAAAGACTAAACTCATTGCTTTGGGCTTCAGCAATGTCCTGCATGAAAAGTACAAGTTTCTTCATCAGGACCTTATGTTGTCATTAACACCATTTTAAACCACTGTGTATACAAGTAAAATGATGTTGGAGAATTGAGGTAATAAGTCATACGACAGGCAAAAAACCCTGATAATAATAGCTAATGTTTATATACTACTTTAAATGTTGCAAAGTGTTTTACATTTATTATCTCACTAGATCCTCACAACAGCCCCACGTATTGGTGCTATTATCCCATTTTAAAGATGAAAAAAAAGAAGCTCAAAGGGGCAGTGAACAAGCAATTATTAAGCTGTTACTATGTGTCATGCAAGTAGCTAAGAACTAGGGTTACAAAAAAGGCAAAAACACAGTACCTGTCTTCAAGGAGCTCATGTTCTAATGGGGGATGCAAAGTGAAAGCAAAGACATACACAAAAAATATATAAAGAGCAAATAGAAGGTAGTCTCAGAGGGAAAGCACTAGCAAAGGGCTAAAGAGGGAAGACCCATTGCAGAAAGTGGGATTTGAGTTGAATTTTCAAGAAAACCAGAGAATCCCAGAAACCAGGGAGGACATTCCAGGCAAGTGGGACAGCTAGTGAAAAAGCCAGAGTCAGGAGATTGGCTTATATGAGGAAAAAGAAGACCATTGTGACTGGATTGTATACTGTACAGAGAAGAGTAAAGTGTAAAAAAGGACCAGAAACATAGACAGGGGCCAAATAGAGGGTTTTATCTTTGATCCTGGAGATAATAGGAGAATTTATTGAATAGGGTGATGAGGTTAGAGCTCTACATTCAGAAGGTTACTTTGACGGTTGAGTAGAGGACAGACAGGTAGAGAGAGACTTGAGTTATGAAGTCCAACCAGAAAGCTATTACAATGGTCCAAATGTGAAAATATATGGGCCCACATCAGGGTGGTGGTTCTATGAGTAGAGAAAAAGGGATTTATATGAGAGATGTTGAAGAGATCAAATGACTGACCAATAACTGAAGCAAGATTAGAATTCAGGTCTTCTTGACTTCAATGATCTAAGTACAATGGCAAGATGTTTTTATCTTAGATTTTCTGGGATCATAGGAGATTTAGAACTGGAAGGGACTTTAAAGGTCATCAAATACAATATCTTCATTTTTTTTTTTGATCTGAGGAAACTGAAACCCAAGGGGGTTAAGTGACTTTTCTAAGATTACACAGCTAATGTCACTAAGTAAATACGTGAAGCTCTTTGCAAACCTTGAAGTCCTACGTAAATGCCAGTTGTTATGGTTGTTGTTAGTTTAAGGTGGAATTCAAGCCCATCATTCCAGACCCCAAACCTAGCATCCTTTCTACTAAACTATGCAGTGTCTGAGGATGCTTAAATCACAGCATCATAATGGACCTCAGAGTCTATGCAACCTAGAATCCCTGTGCAATCTAGCACTTAAGACGACATCCACATTTGGTTTGAATACTCGATTGCCTTCCTCCTGAAATCACCTTCTTTCTAGTTTGAATATATCTTGTTTATCCATAATTGTTTGCATCTTATCTTCCCCATTAAAATGAGAACTCCTTGAGGGTAGGGACTGTATTTCTATCTATACTATCTATTCGATAAGAGGACATCCAGCTTTTGCTTGAAAACTTCTAGTGCTGGGGAGCTCACCACCCCCTGAGGCAGCCCTATTGACCTTTTGGAGAAATCTGCATATAGGAATATATGTTAGGAAACTTTTCTACATGAACAGATTGGATTGAGGAGAGAGTGGCTAAGCATAGGGTGGTTGTCTATTTGGAGTACTGGGTATGTGGTAATGAGGCCTAATGCTAATGTAGTGGTGTTGAGAATAGATAGAAAGGGACAAATACAATTCTAGAAATGGAGTCTAGAGGACTTGGTAACAGATTAAATGGGCGAGGAAGGAATCATGAATAATCCCAACTTTATAACTAATGGAAGATTGAGAGAGTGCTTCTACTCATAGGTAGTGCCAGTGGGAGAAATAGTGAAGTCAGAAGGTTGGGATTTTATTATCTAATATATATTTATTATTGCATTGGTCCTTATTAAATAACAGAAAACATGTCACTGCTTACTAGGAACTTACCACTTAGTTGTAAATATGAGATCCACTATCTGAACCATGAGTTTTATTGGCGTGGCTGAGTCAGGATAGGGCATAGTGGACTGTATCTGTAGCTATGCTTTCTGCTATGACAGCATAAAGTGAGTATGGTAAACCACCCTAAAATAACAAGCACTCTCAATACTCTGTGTATCTTGTATTGACCTTCTGGATTGGAACTCTGTTTATTCTGAAGCTAGTTTATCACTTTCACAGCTTGGTTTATAATACTCAGTTTTTTTATAATGTTCATGGGGCAGCTAAGTGGTGTAGTGAGTCAAGAAGACCCATCTTCCTGGCTTCAAGTCTGACCTCACACACTTCCCAGCTGTGTGACCCTGGGCAAGTCACTTAACCTAGTTTACCTCAGTTTACTCATCTATAAAATGGGCTGGAGAAGGAAATGCAAATCAATCCAATATCTTTGCCAAGAAAACCCCAAATGGAGTCACAAAGAGTTGGACAAAATTGAAAACAACTGAACAAAAACAACAGTTAAAATGCTCATTCCTCCCCCGGGGGATATCCTATGGCTCTGGAGTGCAGATTCTGATGCTGACTTACCTGTGTGATCTTGACATTATACTTAAGCTTCCTGGACCTCAGTTTCCTTGTCTGCAAAATGAAGACATTAGACTAGAAAATCTCTAAGGTTTTTTAAAGCTCCAGTTCTATAAATCTTGTGAAGTGTTTTCCATCTCCTGGTTTGATATGTCAGCACAGGAAGGGGACCAGGCGATGCACTCAGCCACAGGTTTTATCACTATAAGGGTCAAATCCCTGACACTGCCAATATCTTGTCTCTCAAATCAATACAATTTTCTTCTCTTCCATCTCTGCTTTTGCAATTGATTCCTTTGCTTTGGCCTATTCTAGTGCTCTGAAAAAAATCCTTGATAGACTGGCCTTTGGCTTGGATTCTGCTTTTTATCGAAATCCTATTTGAATCACAATCCTCCTCCCTGAGAGTTGATTTCCCTTCCCAGTCCTGGTTTTGGTCAGGTGGCATTTGAAACACACACGCAGAGAACGTACAAAAATCAAATGAAAAGTGAATGGGACAGAATTATATAGGCTATATATAGGCTTCAGCTACCCAGAGAGAATTTATTAGTGACTCTGTGTTAACCAAGAAAGAAATATGGAATGAGATAGAGTTCTGCCCTTGGCTGGGTCTAACCTTTTTTTTCTCTTTAAAAATCAATTAATTAATTAAATAAACATTTATAATCTGTCCCTCCCACTGCCTCCTCCCACTGAACAATAGCAAAATAGCAAAACAAAGATATAACCTTATCATAGACACGAATAGTCCAGCAAGACAAATTCCTACATTGACCATGCCTAAAAATATATCTTTCTCTATATTAAGTTCATTATCTCTCTGGCAGGAGGTGAATGGTATGTTTCGTTTCCAGTTTTCTGGGTTTGTGACTTATCATTGTATTGGTCATAGTTCGAAAGTCTTTCAAAGTTCCTTTTCTGTATATCATTATATGAAGCGCTCTTGTCTTGTTCACTTTGCTCAGTATTAGTTCATGGAAATCCTCCCATTTTTCTCTGAAACTGTCCATTTAGTCTTTGCTTATGGCTTCATAATATTCCATTAAGTTAACATACCATGGTTTGTTATCTATTTAGCCATTTCCCAGTAGGAGGACAACCCTTTAATTTCTATATTTTTTAGAAAAAAAACTTTCTCTCCCTTTCTCTCTCCCTCCTTCCCTCTTCTTCCTCTCTCCTTTCTCTCTCTCTATGTGTATATACACACACACACACACATATACATACACATACATCCATATGTATGCATGTATGTCCTTTCCTTCTTTCTTTTACTTCTTTGGTTATAGGCTTAGTGAGAGTAATGCTGTATCAAAAGGTACCCAGCATTAGTAATTTTCTGGACAGAGTACCAAATTGTTTCTCTGAATGTTTGGACCAATTCACAGCTCTGCCCACAGTGTACTAGCATGTCTCTTTCCCCAAAGCCTCTCCAATATTTGTCATCTTTGCTAGTCTACTGAGTGTGAGGTGGAACCTCATAACAGCTTTAAAGTGCAGTTCTTTAATTATTAATGATTTAGGGCATTTCATGAGACTATTCTAATTTGGATTTCTTCCTTTTAAAACTGTCTGGTTATAGCCTTTAACCATGTATGTATTGGGGTATGACTCTTAGTCTTACAAATTTGAATAAGTTCCATATGTGAGTATATATGTATATATACATACACACACAGATACATATGTATATATATATATTGCACATGAGAACTTTATGAAGAAACTTGTTGCAAAGATTCAGTCCCTCCTCATCTACTTGTTTCCCTTCTATTTTTAACTGTGTTCAATTTGTTCATTCAATAGCTTTTTAATTTAATATTATCAAAACTGCCCATTTGATTTTTCTGTGAAGTCCTCTATCATTTATTTTATCATAAACTCTTTCCCAACCCATAGATGCAAAAGGTAATTTCTTTCTTACTCCTCTGATATGTTTTTATACCTTTTATATCTAGGACATGCATGCATTTGGAGCTTCTTTTGGGATGTGGTATGAAATGTGGGAATAAATCTAATTTTTGTCAGACTATTTGGCTCTAGCCTTTTCAACATTTTCCCTAAGTGCTTCAGATGAAAACGTATAATTCTTATCAGATCTGCAGATAATGGATCTCTGTTATCTAACATTGGACAGAAATTAGGTTCAGACTACAGAATACAGGGCCCAAACTAAACCAATGAAATTTAAAAAGGGATTAGTATTAAGTGCAGCAATTGACTTCTAACATCTATTGCTTAATTGAAGAATGGGAGTGATCTGGCTCAGTAACAATTAATGAGAAAAAGACAGAATTTTGGATTGTTATTATTATTAGTTAGTATTTACATGTGCTTTGAGTTTTGCAGAGCACTTTTACAAATGTTTTACAAAGCCTGGCAACAACTCTGGGAAATAGATGCTATCATTATTACACAGACAGAAATTAGGTGACTTGCTCAGAGTCACACAGGTAGTTAGGTATCTGAGTCCAGATTTGGACCCATGTCTTTCTGCCTCCAGATCTAGCTCTTTATCCACTGTGCCATCTAGCTGTCTAGTTGAACAGAAGCTTATGTGACCAATTATGGGATGCACCCACTAAAAAAGCTAATGAGAGTTTAGGCTATGTTAGCAGAGCTAATTGGATCATGGACTGATTAGGGGGTGTAGTACAGTAGCTTCTGTGGGTAATATCCCTGAGGACTATGCCAACCCCTCTCCTACTGTGAGACTGCCTTCACACAGTGGGTATACATGTAAGGAGAAGTAGAACATTTTTCTGGTAGCTGTTAGGCCACACCAGGTTTCTCCTGCAGAATTGTTTGTTTCAGAGGGACAAAGAGATGGTGCTTCTCACGGCGCCTCATTGGGACAGAAGTGGCTTGGCCCCAGTGGCCTGTTCATGGGTGGCTCTCCTTAGGTACTCGAGTTGCTTGTTGTCATGTGTGTAGGTTAGGAAATACTCTGTGTAGTGTTGTGTTTTGAGCTGACTATGGCTATGGGCACAGAGAACACCAGGGTTTTGGATCCATAATGAAGCAAGCTGTCCACCTAACAGAGGTGAAAGACTCAGGGAAGCAGACTGAAAATATGTTTTTGAACATGGCCAATGTAAGAATTTGTCTTGCTTGACTTACCCATGTTTATTTTGTTTTATCCAAGAGTGGGAGATATGGGAGGAAGAAGAGAGAGATTTTTGTTAACTGAAAAAAAAATTAAATTGAATTAAATAAAAAAAATCACCACTGAACCAGGAGCCTGGCAATCTGGTTAATTTCCAGCTCTGCCACTTAATAGCTGTATTTTTGCCTTTATATGTATCCCCAGCATAAGCAATACTAGGCATAGTGTAATCACTTAATAAATGCTTCTTGACTGACTCTCCCCCATTCCATCCTGCCTACTCTGCCCCGCCCCCCCATCAAACACCATTGTTACAAAGATTGTGGCATTGAAAGATGAACTTATCTTCCTTCTACGATCATCTTCTCAGTCCTTTCCTAGTCTCTGGCTTCCTCTCTTTCGGGAAGAGGAGCCTCAACTATCTGAGACTGTGATAAAATGTATGATTGTAATCTGTGCCATGTCGATCTGAATCAAAATCCTACTGGATTCTAGGCATTGGATTATAAGGGGGTTGTGATGGCTGTCTTGGAATGTCTGAAGGAATGGAATGTAAAATTAGAGGAGCATCTTGCATTGCCCCAGAGAGCAAAATGAAGTTCAACGAGTGAAAGTTTACAGTTTCGGGTCAAAATAAGAATAATGTCTATAACTTTGAGTTGTCCAAGAATGGAATTTGTCTTGGGAGACCATGTACTCCTTGGCACTGGCAATGTTCAAACAGAAACGGGATGCTTACTGATTGGGGAAATAGTAGAACAAATTCTTAAATTATATAGGTAAGTTGGACTGGGGGTCCTATAGGGTCTGTACTAAAGCTAAGATTCTGTGGCTCTCCATCATATCATAGAGAAGATGACAGCAACTTGTTTTTGTCCCAGGTTATTAGGATGTATACTTTGTAGGGTCAACAAATCAACAAGTATTTATTAAGCACCTGCTCTGTGCCAGGCATTGTGCTAAATTCTAGGGACATAGTAAAAAATTGACCTACTCTCAAGGAGTTTGCATTCTAATTGGGATAAAATGTGTGTGTGTGTGTGTGTGTGTGTGTGTGTGTGTGTGTGTGTGTGT
>NW_020954577.1:34383630-34387650 GCF_900497805.2 Vombatus ursinus
TGTGTGTGTGTGTGTGTGTGTGTGTGTGTGTGTGTGTGTGTGTGTGTACACAAAGTAGATAAAAGGTAATCTTAGAGAGGAAGGCTATTGTGTCTCAAAATAGGAAACAGACTGCTCCCAGAAACTTGCAGTTCTATTGGGCCTCTAGCTTCTTTAGATGATGACATGGTAGAACCCACAGGCAGTGGCAGTCATGAAGATGGCAGTGATGGTCATGAAGGTGAACAGTACCTATTAGGCAACATCCTGATAGAAATAAGGATGGTGACTGATAAAAGCTTACAGCCCAAGATGGATTTTGAGTGCTAGAAGGGTCTTGAAAGGTCATCTAGTCTAAGTCCCTCATTTTACATATGAGGGAACCGAAGTCCATAAAAGGTAGGTAACTTGTTAAAGGTCACAAGGTAGTAAATGACAATACTTAATTTCATGTGAATAAACACAACTGAAGTAGATAAAAGTGCCATAGAGGTTCAGTTATTTCATATCACTTCTCTGATTCATCTAAACTTCAAAATTCCACAATAACTACCTAAGGAAGGAGTAGTTTCTCTACCAAATTATTAGAGCAAAAAAGGGCTATAGTCAGAACTGTTTACTGAGTCATGATTTACAAGCTGTGCTATCAACTCCAAGTAATCTTTTTATACTAGTATGAAGTAGCAAATAATCATAGAATTAATTATAAGTCATGATTTTTCTTTCAGTGAGCAAAAGCATTCCTGGGCGATTTTAAGTGCAGTCAGCTTGAAGAATATAGTGACTGCCTAGGAATTTAGCTACTCTCATAATTCAAAACCCTTGGAATAAATTGCAAATGCTATTGAAAATCCTATTCTGACCATGTTTTGATGACTTAAGGGACGGGTAATAAGTTACACATCTATGTCAAGTACAGGGCTGGTATAGCATTATTATTAACTATTTTGATAAATGGCATTATTTGCCATGTTTGCCAATTCAGTTTTTAAAAGCATGACACTTGAGCAATTTTCCATCTCTGGATGAAGGACATAACACTTGGAGGCTGGGGGATATACACAATGTCAAGAGGATACCTCACAGGGCGCTGGCCAAAGATAACCCTTGCTTCAATTATAGGATAATTCAGCTGAACACTGTCTCCATTAGAGCTATCTAGATAATTGTCTCTGTTTTCTAGTCCTCTTTGATCTTGTAACTAGCAATACATCAACAATCTGTGATTTCTCCATTGGAGGGTTCCTATACTAACAAAGACTGTAACCTGTCTATAATTTAGTAAATGTCCTGGAAAAAAATTCCTGAAGATCAGAGAATTTAAATGACTTGACTAGTGAGGAAGCATTAGATGAAGAAACTGGAGTCAGGGATTTCTGCTCTCATATTGATCACTCTATCTGCTGTTCCCCACTGCCTTTCCATGTAGGTGACTGGCCCAACAAATTCAAGGGACCTGTCTGAATGATATTTGATTCGAAATAAAATCCTGACTAAAATGATTGCAATGTCTGAAAGCAGTTGCTTTGGGATCAGTTTAAAAAAAGCTTTCTAATGATTAGGTCCATCCAACAATGAGGAGGGGAGGGAGGACAGCACTCTCATCCTTAAAGGCAGATGAGTTCCTCAATGGATCCCTGGCACTGTTCACATTCCTGACTATTACTGCCCATGTATTCTTCCAATTTACCATCTAAAGAAACTAGGAGCCAAATAGAACTTCAAGTTTCTGGGATCAGTCTGTCTCCTATTTTGAGACACAGAATGTTCTATGACATGCAAGTAGACAGCTGGGATTATTGTATGAGCATGATAATCATAGGGTATAAAAAAGATTCAGATGAGCTGTTTTTGTCCGTGACATCTGGACTGAGTTTATACTTGAATATGAGACAGAACTACAGTATATATTGTAGAGTATCCTCATTTCCTCTTTGAATTGGTCATGTGATGGGCATGATGCTTTGGAACATGGGAATACCATTGGGAGTGCAGAATGTTACAGCCGTGCTCCCCATTTTCCTTGGTAATGTCATAGTAATTACTGATATCTAATAACTGTGGCCTCAGCATTCTTGGTCATGGCATGCTTGGCAATTCATGTTTTCTAGGTGTTTGGAGAGGGGGCAATAGAATAATCTTTGCTCCCATCTAGCTCTGGCCATTACAAGAAGAATCCTCCATAGGTCACAAGATCAAGAAGGCAGTCTTGTGTCATCAACATAGGATCGGGACTTCATGATTCAATAGTATGGGCCCCATTGAAGAAAGTGATTTTCTATTCCACCAATCAGGGTTAGAATCCCCCCAAATTGCTTTCTGTCTGGCCGAGCTCACAAAAAGTAAAGATATTATATCACTGCTAAGGAGATGGAGCTGAGGACCTAACACATTCCTCAACAGGTGACTTAGTTTGACCAGAAGTAGGATGAATAGGCAGGACGTCTAGAGTCTTATTATATATGGTGTTATTTGCTGATGAAATTTGCTCTGGCCTGGAACTAAACCTGGGTGCAGATCACTTGCTTTGAAGGCATTCTCTTTCCTCTTCATTTTCTCTCTTTTTCTCTGCCTGCAAGGAATTGCGAAGTCCTGTGCTCTGCTGTTTAGACAAGTTCTGTTGAGCACAGGGGCTTAGAACTTGTAGTATAATATTGTATATAGGAATAATCACATGCCATGCATTTCTGGGATTATTGTTAAGGATTCTTTAACTATCTGATGTTGATATCCATTCTTTCAATCCTGAAGATTCAGCTCTGAGGATCTGAGTCCCATAGAGCCCCATACTCACTCTGGTGGTTTGAGTGAGTAACCTTGTATCTCTCAGCTCTACTTCTCACTGGCAAAACAAATTCACATACCCCCAGGGGTTAACAAACTGGGCTTTAGAGCAAAATTGTCATTATTTTGTTGGGTCAATTTTCCATGTACCCTAAGACCCAGGCCAAAAGATCCCAAGAGTTCTGGTACTCCGATAGAATTGAAGCACAACAGGGTTGATAACTGGTATAAGTATGTGTGGAAAATGTTCCTTTCCATCCCTAGTCCTATTAACAAGTGCTATATATATATATAGTATTATAGTAATGGCAAACTGCTTTGGACATCAGGATGAATCTCTGACCCCAGGTTAACCCCAGAAACTTCTTTTTAAGGAGACAGCAACAAGTAGTGGAAAGAGTATGGGACTTATAATCAGGGGGGACCTGGGTTTGAATCCTGCCTACAAGTCCTTTCATCTCTGAGTCCCAGTTTCCTCATATATCTGGAATATGGAGATAGTGATAGGACCAAATTCAAAGACTATTGTGAAGATTAAATGAAACAATATATGTAAAGTGCTTTAAAGATGAATTTTCATTATTTCAGGAGGGGGAGGACCTTCTTCCCCTAACAGAACTCCTGTGTTCCAGACTCCATTTCTCACTGGGCATACCATCTACTTCTCTGGGGCCTTGAGGGTCTGACTGGTGACCCTCCACACTGTTGTTCCCCAGCCATCCTCATGACAAACCTCTATGAGCACAACATTTCCCCCCCACCATGTGTATGTCCTAACCATTATATCTACTCTAGGTACATGAATAATAATTAACACTGTCACTGATATCAATCAAGCACTCTATGACTTCTCTCACTATCATTGTGACTTCCCTGATCAAAATACCACTCCCTGGACAGCACTCTCTTACATGTATTTTTGTTCTTTATTAACATATAATCTTCTTGAGGACAGGCACTATCTATATCTGTCTTTATTCTAAACATGTAGTACACTACCTGGAAAGTAGCACTTAAAAATAAAATACTTTTTCATTCATTCTTTCTTTCTTTCCTTTCTTTCTTTCAGGTACTGATGCTCCTTAGAAGCAGCCCAATCTTACCTGCTCAGAGATCTAGCTTTTTGATTGGCTGTCTCCATTTCTCCCTCCTGCTGCCATCTACTCTTTTTGCTTTTACATTGTTAAGGTATGATTTAGATGATTTTCTTTGTGTGTGTGTGTGTGTGTGTGTGTGTGTGTGTGTGTGTGTGTGTGT
>NW_020954577.1:34387660-34537183 GCF_900497805.2 Vombatus ursinus
GTGTGTGTGTGTGTGTGTGTGTGTGTGTGTGTGTGTGTGTGTGTGTGGCTTTGGTGCCTCTTTCCCTCCATGTCTCCCAGATCCATTGTTGATATAACAATCAATAAGTCAGTAAGTATTATTTAAGTGATTATTATGTGTCAAGGACTGTGCTAAGTGTTGGGAATACAAATATATGCAAAAAGAAAGAGTCTGTATCCTCGAGGAGCTTACATTAATTGAGAGAAATGATATAGAAAAGCTGAAAAGGGGCAGGGGGATGTACCTAGTGCATAAGTATAATGAAGGAGTCTGGATTACAGCCTGGTAAGAATGGATTGTAAATTATATGTGGGTAGAGACTGTGTTTTGTTTTCTTGTCTTCTGATCCAATCAGCATTAATTAAGTGTCTACTATGTGCAAAGCACCATGCCAAATTCTGGGGATTAAAAAAGACAAAACAAAACAAAATAGACCTTGCCCTCAAGGAACTTACATTCTAGGGTCATGGGGTGTGACAGTATGGTAAACATAGAAAAAAATAAATGTATATACATACATTATTTCCATATACATACATTATTTTCATATACACAGAAAAACAAAAGCAGGATTCTATATGAATCTATGAATCTCCATTTCATAATACTTTCTTTGAAAAACAAAATTATATAATTTCTATATATTACTTTTGAAACAGTCCTGCTTGTTTGATTCTGTCAGGACTTCCTTCTCTTCTGTGCATTAAACAATGTTATTAAAATGTTACAATGGCCCATTTCTTTTTTGGCATCACTATTGCTAACCCTTCCTTTTGCCGCATTCTCCTCCCAAGAGGGGAAAGTCAAGTGAAAGAAAGGTAAAACCTTGTAACAGATAAGCAACCTCAAGCAAAATGAATTCATCCAGTGACCACATCCAAAAAAAATGTATTTTTCTTCACCTTGTATCCATCCCCTCTCCACCTGGCGTTGGGTAACTTGCCTCATTATGTATGCTCTGGAGACATGGTTGTTTTTTGCATGGTTTTTTCTTTTCAATGCTGCTGTGCTTGTATAAACTGTTCTGGTTCTACTTACTTCACTCTGTACCAGATCATTCTGCCCAGGATACTCTGGAATAATCTCATGCCATTTCTTATGGAACAACAAGAATATTCCATCTTGTGCATGTACTATAATTTGTTCAGACATTTCCTAATTATACTTGATAAGTTGAGGAGTGAGAGTGTGATAATAAAAGAGGTTAGGAATTCCAAGAGACATGAAGATTGCTTATGCAAAGGGAAGGAGATAGAAGGGGGAAACGGTGACTTTGGGGATAAGCACATAGGCCAATTTGGCTGCCATAATATTTCATGACGGGAACTAATGTGTAACAAAACTGGAAGGAGGACTGGAGCTCAGCTGAGAAGGAGTTTAAATGTCAAGCTGAGAAGTTTGTATTTCATTTTACAGGCAATAGGGAATCACTGAATATTCTTGAGGGTTGTGTGTCAGATTTGTACTGCAGTAAGATGACTTTTTCAGTTGTATGAAGGAGGGATTGGTAGGCGTTTAACAAATGAAAAAATTAATTAATTCATCAATTAATTAATCAACATTCATTTGGCACATGTTATGTGCCAGGCACTGCAGATACAAAAACAAAACATATTTCAAATTTCTATACAGCTAGATTCATAATAGCTAAGTTCTTTTTCTTACCTCCTTCAAGAATTGCTATCCATTTGAAAAAGAACAAAACATTATCAGAAGAAAAAAAAATTACTCATTTTCTGTGAAATTACTTCTTTTTGGAGCTTTGAAAAGAAGCTAGTCCTAATTTTGGTACAAACACCTATATATCCCCCAATTTGAGGAGGCGCAATAGCACACACATAGCTTTGTCTCAAACAATGGGAAGAGTTATGCCTCATTAACCGTTACAATAGAAATGGCATATGTCTAATCCTTATCTTTATAGCATATAGGGAAAAAAAAGATTATACACATCTTTCCAACTTAAGACAATTTGTTCTTCTTCAGAAATTAAATTGTGATTTTCATTATCACACTCAGACATCTCTCATTGTTGTTTGCTGGTTTTCTGCAGTGTAAATTTGTGGTTGTAGGGGGATGGATAGTGGTTTAATTCCCATAGTGAAACTTTCACTATTCTCATTACATGAAAGATGTCCATTCAAAGGATTTATTCTTATTCTATCATTCAAAGAAATGTAGTTTTCCTCTCATTCTAAGATATCATAACTGGAGGACTTTTAGTTCATGCCATACAAGGACTTGTTGAGGAAACAGGAACCGTTTAGCCTGGAGAGTATAAAACTCAGGAGAAGATCTGAGAGCTGTCTAGGTATCTGAGGTGCTCTCCTGTGAGAAAGGGCTGTGATTAAAAGTTATGCTTTCTATATATTATTTTACTTGAACCTCACAATAACCTTGTACTATTATTAGTCATATCATGTACCAATGAAGAATCTGAGGTTCAGATACATATCAATTAAATATCAGAGATAAGATTTGAACACCAGTCCTTCTGACTCCAAGTCCATAATTCTTTTCATTCTATAAGAGCAGAAGTAGGAACAAAACACAAAAGTTTTATGGAGGCTGATCTCTCTCTCTCTCTCTCTCTCTCTCTCTCTCTCTCTCTCTCTCTCTCACACACACACACACACACACACACACACATTCTGTTTGGAGACAATCAGGGTTAAGTGACTTGCCCAGGGTCACACAGCTAGCCAGTATCTGAGGCTATATTTGAACTCAGTTCCTTTTGACTCCAGGGCCAGTGTTCTATCCATTGCATCACCTAGCTGCCCCATGATTTATATCTGATGTCAGGGAAAAAAAATACTAACAGAGATTTATCTCAGAGTAGAATGGGTTATCTCAGAAGGCAGGAAGTCTTCAAAAACAGGATAATTCCTTGTTGGATTTGTTATTGAAGGGATTCTTTTGTAGATGGCCATTGTAGGTCCTTCTAACTCAGGCAATCTGTGATTCTGTGAAAATGACATTTGCTCACCCATATAGGCCTCATTTACATCATCTTGAAAGTGAGAGTGTTGTACCTGAATATCTTACAATGGCCTTTGAGAATATTTCTCTTTCTCTTTTACTTTTAATCATTCAAATGATTAAAACAATTGCAACACATAAGAAATTCCCAATGTGACCTGGGGCAATCCTCTGTCTAAGTTTCCTCAACTGTGAAATGGGGATATACTAATAACATCTATCTCACAGAATTGTTGTGGGGATCAAATGAAATAAGATGTGTAAGGCATTTAGCACAGTGCCCAGCACACAGTAGGTGTTATATAAATACTTGTTCCCTTTCCCCTTTTCCTTCCTCTCAAACATTAAATAAGTCTTCAGAGTTATAATAAGGACCTTCCCCCCCCCCCAACCCAGGTAAATAACAAAATGGGCAGGTAGGTGGTTCAATGACTAGGGTACTGGGCTCAAAATCAGGAAAACTCTTTTTTTCTGAATTCAAATCTGACCTCAGACATAGTAGCTGTGTGATCCTGGGCAAGTCACTTAACCCTGTTTGCCTCAGTTTCCTCATCTGCAAAATGAGCTGGAAAAGGAAATGGCGAACCACTCCAGGATCTTTGCCAAGAAAAGCCCAAATGGGGTCATGAAAAGTCAGATGTGGCTGAAAAATGACCCAAGAACAATAGCAAAATAGCAAAATCAAGATATGATTGTGTAAGAACAGCAGGAAGTCTATCATTCAGAGACTCCACAGTGTTTTTTTTTTGGGGGGGGAACAGAACACAGGAGGAGTAAACCACAATGGCACAATGTTGGGTGTGGCAGTGCAAAGAGTGACTGTGAGATATGGAGAGATATGGGGCAAAGAAGGATCATGAAGTTAGATATAAGCATAGTGGTCACCACAGGAGGGGATTACTTATCCCACATCCCAGAATTTGGCACAGTGGTGCAGCTGCAGAGGCTCTGTGTCTGCCTAACACACGTTTACATTATACTATCAATGTAGATGTTAGAAAACAGGAAGCAACTCAGTTGGCATTCCCTTTCCTTTTTGGTTCATTTTTATCCTTAGTTTATCATTCACATGGACCACAGCTTTGTCAGGACTTAACATGCAAATAAGATAAATGGCAAATAGCGTGCTCTGTACATACCTTGAATAGAATAAATGGCAAGAATTTTGCTTCAAGGTGAAACCCAATATCACTCAGACTTGCTGGATGGCCTGGCTTCTACTCGCCACAGTTAACTGTGTTACTGATACTGAGCTGTTCAGGTGCAGCTGCTGTTTTCCGGATTATAATGATCACCATTAATTTCTCTTGGCAAATCTAACCCTTGGGCCATCAGCACTTTGAAAAGGGAAGCCATGATCCTTGATAAAACGTGAATTTCAGAGGATTCCCCCCCCCCCCCCTTTTCATTTTCATTTTAAAGCTTTCCACTCTGGTCTGTTTCAGCGTTGAGATTTCAAATGTTTTGTAGAAGGTAAGTGGAGGCATTTACAGTCACCTTTCATTTTCTGGGGCTCCTTTTAACAGTACGGGAAGCAGCAGGAGGTGATTATGTAATCGATGGTCCATGAGTGGATCTCAGTGCTGCAATTAACATCTTATTGTAGAAATGGAGCGAACAGAAAAAGAAGGAAATTTGTTCACCTCTTCTGCAGAACTAGACAATCAACATGTAGACAATGAGGAAGATTTATTCAGGCTTTGAATGAGGGAAAGTGAATCAAAACACCAGGATCTCTTCCATTCCATTACCAGTCCATGTGTCAGTGAGATGGAATTCAAGTAGGTGATTGGGATTCATAATGCATTTAATGAAGAGTTTATTGTTTGTCCAAGTGACTTTCAGAAAGAAGTGGAATCCCCCACAGAATTATTTGGGTGCTAGTTTTAGAACATATGATCTTGTGTTTTATATTTTTTTGGTGAATAAGAATTTAATTTGGTAAATGAAACAGCTTTGCTTAGATGAAAGCATACCATTGGCCCTCTTTATGTAGCGAACCTCCAGGTGAATTACTAGTAAGTAGTCATCTGTTTAGCCTCTCTCTAGATCTCAAAGTATGTTGCAAACATCTGTAAAGGAAATAGGATGGAAGTTTCCAGAACACATCAGTAGTCACATGTTGCTTTGATTCCCTATACAGATTAGCTCTGGACCCCCAAAGGTACCCTCTTTTGGTTTAATTCTTATTCATGTTTTTGCCTAGGTGTTTGAGAAAGTCAATTCTACAAACTGTTCTCTTCTTCAACAAACCACGTTAGAAAAGATCCATTCTAATTCACAACTGAGAAATGTTTTGCAATGTTTCTCACTTTTCCTACTCTTCTGCTGGCACAAAGTGCTGGCCTGGGCAAGTAAGTAAATAATTCCTTGGCTCCATGCCCTAGTGCTTGAAATAATTGGAGGCGCTTCCCAATGGACCTCGTATACACCTCGGAGTAACTTTATGCATCCATCAATATCAGACACCTCTGGCAGCAGCTTTACCTGTCCTTTTGAAACCAAGTGATGCAAAAGTAAAATTTAGGGGCAAGTGGGAAAAGTCCAAATGGATTGATGGAGAATTTGTTGTCTGTATTTGATGTTGCATGGGCACATTCAGAGTGTACTTGAAATATTCTGAATTCAGCTGATTGTTCAGAATGCCTTGTGCTGTTGACATCAGCACTTTTCTTTAGGGATAAGGACTGGGTATAAACTGAGCTAGGGCAATTTGGATAGCCAGTGCTATGCCCATCTAAATTTTCTGATATCACAGCTGCTTTATCATTTGCACCTCAAAGACAGTATGGTCTACAGTAAAGCATATTGGATTTGGATTCAGGGGGTGCCTGCATTAATGTGGAAAGGGCAATGGCTTTAGAGTCAGGGGATTCAAACCTTACTTTCACCATTTACTGCGTGACCATGGGCAAGACACCTCCTCTTTCTAGGCCTCAGTTTCCTTATCTGTAAAATGAGGAAGTGGACTGCAGGACTTATAAAGCCTCTTACAGCTGTAGTTCTATGGTCTATGACCATGAATAAGCAATGAATCTCTCTGAGCCTTTTCTCTCATCTATAAAATAAGCTGGACTAAATAAAAATCAGAATAATAGACAATATAGTACTTTAATGTTTGCTAAACACTCTACAGACTTTTTTAAAATTTGGTTCTTACAGTCATCCTTTGAGGTGGGTGTTATTTTTCCCATTTTGCAGCCAAAGAAACTGATGTGATATACAAAGCACTTATCACGTTCTATAGCTATTAGTATTATTCTCTCTCCCTCTTTACCATATAGCCATAAACTCTATGTGGGTCAATACCCAAGCCAACACCAATACTCATTAATATACCTTCCCTTATCACAATGACTCTATAAAGGGAGACTACCTAAAAAAAGCATTGTGTACCCTGGCCACCCATGGTAGACTTTCCAGCTGTCTCCCATGCTTCTCTTCTGACTTGCCAGATGTTTTTTCTACCTCCAAGTTATTGTATATTCCACACACAAGCAAAAGAAAAAGTTTCCTGTAATGGACATGCACTAGAATTCATGAAGCCCTGTGTTCAAATGTGTTCGAATCCCACTTTAGATATTTACTAACTATAATCCTGGGTAAGTCACTTAACTTCTATCTTGTGCAGTTCCCTCATTTGTAATATGGGGAAAATAATAGCATCTACATCACAGGGTTATGCTGAAGACCAAATGAGATGACTATAACGCACTTAGCACAGTGCCTAGCACATAGTAGCTGCTATATAAATGCTGCTGCTGCTATGTCTTGTGTGACTCTGAGTCGGTCAGCTTTCTGTGCCTCAGTTTTCTCATTTGTAAAATGAGGTATATGGATTCAGTGGTCTCTAAAGTTCCTTAGCCTCCTATGACCCTATGGTCTGCGTCTACCACACACTCATATGCTAGCATCCTGATGCTTCTTAATACCCCTACAGAAATCCCACCACAATCAAATGCTTCCTGTTTCAGCTGCTCCGTAGTGGGTGGTGAGGGCTACAGAGACTTTCCCTCCATTTCGTTCACAGAAGCAGCTGCATGCCCATCAGTTTCCAAGCCCTGCAGAGTTTCAATCTCCTGACACCTATTTGTCCTTCAATAGTTCACTACTGTATAAATAGAGCAGGTGCTAGTTTTTCTTTTTTTTTCTGTTTATTTTTACTTTGGATGAGTTTCCAGTTTTAAGCTGTAATATTTTCCAACCAGCAATGTTATCTCAAAAGCTTTTCTTGCCTTTCCAACTTGGCTTTAAAGGACATTCTGTTATTTCCATTAACATTTTCCCCACTCCATTGCTTTTATATTTGGTGACCTTAACAAGAATCTTAGGACAAAGAAGAAAAGGAAGAACTGTCACTGGGACCAGGGATTGGGCAAGTTGCAAAGATTCAAATTTAGGTTTAATTTAAGAAAAAAAATTTCTAACAATTTCCCACTGTCCCAGAGTAGAATGAGCTACTTTCAGGGTAGGGATTGGGTTTTCATTCTTCAAAGGAAGACTGGATCACTCCTGTCAGTATGTCAGTCAATAAGCATTTGTTTGTACTTTCTATTTGCCAGGTACTGTGCTAAATTCTGAGAATACAAATGCAAATAGAAAGTAAGATAGTCCTTGCCCTCAGGGAGCTTACGTTCCAAAGGAGAAGACTGCATATAAAAGGAAGCTGGAAAGGGTTTGGCGAGACAAAAGACTTGTTGGTGATGTTGTGCAAGATTCTTTTGAAGGTGTGATGTGGTCTAGAAATCAAGGGTTTTTAGCTTTTTTGTGAGTTTTGGGACCCATGTGGAAGTCTGGTGAAACCACTGGATTCAGAATAACTTTTTTAAATACATAAAATAAAATATAATCTTCACATTGAAATATTTAAAATTTTTTAAAAGGTCACAGACTCCAGAATAAGAATCCCTGTTTCATGGTCATCAAGATCCCTTCTGAGATTCTATGAATCTTTGATTATATCCTTTAGAATGCTGGGCATAATTTTCATTCATGTTTTGTTATGTAGACTCATGGAATTTCAAAGTTGGAGGAGCCGACAGAAGTCATACAGTCTAACACCCAATTTGGAATATCAATGCTTCAGACTTCCATGAGTCAGTGTGGGTCCTTCTTCAGCAAAATGTTCCCCTTTGAACTTAGTAAATCTTAGTAAGTCCAAAATTTGCGTTCTCCGAAGCCAACCTGGTGGTAAGTTTCTCATAAGCTTTCTTTAATCTTCCATTTTATGATTCAAAACTGGCCAATATTTTCCAAGTTCAATAAAAAGGAAAAATCTTTCCCACCCCCAGAACAGAGAAGTTGCTCTCCTACAGATTCCTATGTCACCAGTTGTCGAAGTAACACATGCTTCCCAGATGACTCTTACTCTTGGGGTTGTATCCTAGCTGGAATAGCTTGGTTACTGAAGCTTCCACTTGCTACTTTTCTGCAAAGCTGCTGCTATCTCTTCTACTAGTTTGCACTGTCATCTGATGCACTCTCATTTTCCAATTTCTCTGCTGAATTCAGGCTGCTGAGTAACTTACTTCCAATGGGGAAATGGTTTTTACTTCTTTGTTGGATAGCCCATTGCTTCAGAGCTAATTCAGTTCTTTTGTAAGTCATACATTATTCAGACATTATGGCAAGAGTTCCCTCAGCTCCAATATGTCTCTTTGTCTCACTGACTTTGTTTCTCTATCAGTTTCCTTACTACTTCCACTATTTACAAGAGTAAAGGGGCTGGGTAGCAGAGTGAGTTTTTTTTTTCTTTTCTGGCAATCCTGCAGGCATACTCAAATCTCTATTCTCCCAATGATACTATTATTTAAAAAGCAACTAAATGATTATAAGCAGGGATATATAACTTTACCTATGAAATGTTCATAAAATTTCATTTGGTTATTTTATATATAATTGTACTCTTGATGAAAAAATTCAATTTTATACTTTTGGACTAAATTCTAGATTGGGACTGAAGAAGGATAATTGGGTTCAGAAATAATTGAGCTTGATCAATCATCAAGTATTCATCATTTAACTTGTTTGGCGTTCCAAATTTTTCTATTTAAATTCCCATTGACAAATGTTTATTTTGCTCCTTGTCATAAAACTATAGTAGTCTGTGCAGTCAGGATCATCTATATGGCAAGAGAAGGAGACTTTGTGTTGCCATGGGCTGGTGGTAGCTAATATGTGTTTCTGTATACAGATGTGCATAATGCCTATTCTTGCAATTACATATTGTCTTTCCAAAGGAAAATTTCAAGAAAAGGCATCATGCTCATCTGTATACAGAGGCATGTCTTCTCCTGGAAGTAAATGATATCTTCTTTCCTTCAAGCTGCTCCACCAAAAGACTCTATGTCTTATGGTGGTGGGAGGAGAAGGAAATCTTTGACCCTTCCCCAATTGTACTGCCTTAATTCCCCAAGGGCTGGTAGTCTTAGTTTTTTGAAAGTCAACCATCTATGTGGCCAACCTTTTGCTAGCTGAGGGGCAGCTCTTTTAATTCTAACAGCAAATAATCTTCACACTCCATAAAAGTATAAGAGGATGTAGTCTTCTTTGTTTTATACATTAATACCTCATTGACTCTGCTTTCTTCTCCTAACTTTCTAGGGTTACTTCATCTGAACTAGGGGATTGGGATCAGTTGGTCAAGGACCAACTTGACTCCCCCTCATACAATAAACCTTCTTTAACCTGGAGAAGAGATGGTTTAGGGATGGCTTGACAGATGTCTTTGAATATTTGAAGAGATGTCATATAGGAGAGAGAATAGACTTATTCACTTTGACCTATTGATAATAGAACCAGGAACAGTGGGTGAAAAATGCAAGGTGGAAGATTCAGGCTTGTCTTTCATGTTTGAGCCTGAAGGCCTTCTCAGAACTTGAGATTCAATGAGGCTCCATGAAAAACCTTGGAAAGTAGGGTTGTAAGGGACCCCAGTAGCCATCTAGTTTGACACATGTGGAAAGATAGCTAGCTAAAGTATTTATTAAGTGGTTATTATGTAAGCATGTTGAGCACTGGGGACACAAATATAGGCAAGTAAAACCATTCCTACTCTTGAGGAGCTTACATGGAAAAGGGGATGACATCATAAAGGGGAGATGAAAAGCAAGGCTGGATGGGGGAAGGGGACCCACATGGTAGTAACCTCATTAGTGAAAAGTACAGGGTGTTGAGCTATGGAAGAAAGCATGGCCAGGACCCCTTTTGAAACTGTGGTCCAGGCATACTGGCAGTCACCCAGCAGGAAAGTAGGGCCTCTGGATGGACATTTTTCCACAGGGACAAAAGAACAGAAAATTGATCTACGATCTGTGAAAACATAGCTATTTTAGATGTGGTTTTATTTAGAGAGATATTTGACAACGTACAGTCAGGTTCTTACATGAGTGTGTTGATCCTACCACTTAAATCCTATAGTAGAGAAGTCAAGATGCTATAGTCTGTGAGAAATTCAAAGCAGCCTCAAATCTCAGTGTGAAACATTGCAAATGAATGTTAAATAAGGAGATTAGAGCTTGCAGAGTTTGGGGGAATAAACACATCGACATTGCACCTGTCCGGTTTTTAAAAGTCACTTTCAGGCTGAAGTCTTAGCTTAAAAATGATCCAATTTTCTTCACTGTGAGTCAGCTGTTTAAAAAAAGGAGTTGTATTGCATCTAGAAATGTGCATGTTTTACAAAGTTTCCTGACTCACGATTGAGGTTAATGATGACTCTAGACATTTGAAGGTACAGATATCCTTTCTATTTGAATAAGCAAAATAGAGTTGAAATTTGCCCAGGTCTTGACTTTTTCTTGGGTCCACATTTTCCTGGCTAAACTGCTAGGAAGGCCCATCAGCTTTTGTCCTGACTTCCTCACCTTCCACCCAGTTTTCCAACCAGTACCCCACCCTCTTCCACTGGAATGAACTTGCTTTCTCCAAGGTTACCGATGATCCTTTAGCTGATAAATCCAATGACATTTTCTTTGTTCTCATTCTACTTCACCACCCTGGAACTTTGAAAACTGTTGTACTCTCCCTTCTTGTCAATCAATAAGCATTTGTTAAACACCTATTATGTGTCAGGCACTGTGCTAGGCACTGGATATACAAAGATAAATTGAAATCAGTCAGCTTTCAAGAAGTTTATGTTTTTCTAGGGGAGGAGACAGACATATAAAAGTATCTAAAATATATGCAAAATGTGCATAAGTTTATTTTGGGTTGGGAGAGGTACTTAGAGATTTATGTAGAAGATAGTGCTTGAAGTGAGCTTTAAAGGAAGCTAGAGATCCCAAAAGGGAGAGGGGAGGAGAGAATGCTTCCAAGACATGGAGGGATTGTCAGTGTAGTTGCATGGGGTGTGAGAAGCAGCACGGAGACCAATTTAGTGAGGGGAGTAATGTATAATATTGTTGGAAAGATGGGTTGGAGTCAGGTTGTGAATGACTGGGATTATATTTAGTTCTATAGGTAATAGGGAGTCACTAAAGTTTACTGAGCAGGGGAGTGATGTGGTTTTGGGAAAATCACTGTCAGCTATATGGACTATGGGTTGGCAAGGTGAGATACTTGACACTTATTGCTTCCTTGATTACTCTTATGGTTTCCCTTAAACCTTCTGATTTTTCCTTCTCTATCTCTTTTGCTGGATTATCACCTGCTTTCTCATGAAATATGGATGTTCCTCAGGGCTGTGTCCTGGATCCTCTTCTATTTTCCCACCTATATCTTTTGGTGAACTCATCAGATTCCATGGATTTAATTATCATCTCAATGTAGGTAACTCCTAAATATACGTATTCATATAGTCTCTCTCCTGACTTTGAATTCTGTACCACCAATTGCCTAAAGGGTCTTTCTACTTGAAAGTCTCAGAGAATCTCAAACTCAAAGTGTCCAAAATAGAACTCATAGTCTTTCCTTTGAAACTCAATCATCCCCCTTCCTGATTTCCTTGTTTCTCTCACGTGTACTGCTGCCCCTCAAGTCACCCAGGTTTGCGACCTCAAAGTCATTCTTAACTTTTCACTTTTCCTCCCCCTCTGCTTACAATCAGCCAACAAGACTTGTCTCCATAACACCTCTTGCATCCATCCACTTTTCTCCACTCATGTACCAACCATCCTAATTCAGGTTCTCAACACCTTTCTCAAAAACTTTTGAAATAATCTATTAGTTGGTTTCTCTGTCTTCAGTCTCTTCTTCTCTAGTCCATTCTCCACATAGTTATGGAACTGATAAACACAAGTCTGACCATGTCATTAGACTCAATAACTTTTAATGACTCTCTCTGTCTCTCTGTCTCTCTCCATCTCTCTCTCTCTGTCTCTTTCTGTCTCTCTCTGTCTATCTCTCTCTGTCTCTCTCCCTCTCCCTCTCCTCTTCCTCTCCCTCTTTCTCTCCCTCTCCCTCCTCTCTGGAATAAGGTACAGACTTTTTATTTGTCATTTAGAACCTCCTACACTTTGATTTCTACCTTTCTTTTCAGACTGATTGAATATCACTTCTCCTTACCTCCTCTTCCATCCACACTGATTGATTGCTATTCAATATACACATGATTCCATCTTTCACTCTTGACCAGAGGCCTGAGACACAGGGAGAAGCCTATTTATTCTAATCTACAATTATGTTGTGTGACATGGTATTAATTTACAAGATCTAGAACTTGAAAGGACCATAGAGATGATCTTGGCTAATCTCTCCTATTTATACTTTACAGATTCTATCATGTTATGATACACACTCTCACTTTTTATTGAACTCCTAGTCTATTCTACCCCTCCTTCCCCCCACAAGATGTTTTTCAGAGTTACTCTTATCTAGTTATACTTCCCACATTTTGTACTTGTGAAAATGACTTTCTAATTCAGGTATAAGGCCACTGTATTTCATATTATTTGATTTATCCTGTGAACATTTTTATAGATCTCTGATTATCAACTATTATCTCAGCTATTTCTCCTAGCTTCATATTATCAGCAGGTTTGACAATTTTATAGTTTATGTCTTTATCCTGGTAAGTGATTTACATGTTGAATAGCGTAGTGCCAAGAACAGATTCCTGAGACACTCTACTATAGACCTCTTTCCAAGGTGACATCAATTCCTCATTCTTACTAATGACATGGTCTTTCCCCTATCTCCTGATAAAACTTACCAAGATTAATAAGATGAATGGCATTGCTTTCAGTGAGACATCAATGATGTTATGTCCTTTTGTAATTACCTTAATGTCTTATGCATAGTAGGGACAAAATAAGTTTTTGTTGGATTGCAAAAGATCATGAGTCATTGATGATGTGACAGTGTAGGCATCTCAACTCTGTCATTAATAGCTATGTGACTTTCAGCACATCTCTTCACCTCTGAGAACTTTAGTTTTCTCTTCAGTACAGTGGGAATGCTAACACATATACCATTGACCTTACAGGATTGTTGTGATTTAAACATTGCATTAACCTAAAAGCAACACACACATGAAAGTTATTATTTTCAACCACCATTTTAGATAATTCTTACAAGTATGAAATCTAACTTAATGCTTCTTTGGTTCTTTTTTTTTTTGAGAGAGGGTTAGCATGGACAGTAGCAGGTCAAGTTTTATCAGAACACATATTATAAAATAGTGGACATGTATGGGGTCAGTGGTGGAAGATTTTGAAGAGTAATCATGTCTGGGATACCTAAGCACTGACTGAGCAGGGACACAGAAGAAGTTAAGCTTGTTCAGTAGTTGACAGTTGACAGATTTCATTTCCTTTCCTTTCATTGCTATTGATTGACTGAGTTAGGTTGACATTTTGGATGGGGACTTTATGATTCCCAGTACCTTGCCAAGAGTTGATTGGCAGCAAGGAAGGTGCATTGGTCTGAAATCACCTTGGAAGAAAGCAAGGGGAAAAGAAGAACCCTCTAAAAAGCATCTGTAATGGTAAGGGAAAGGCAGAAAGAAGAAAGTGACTGGTAAGAAGGAATAGGGCCTTAGGTAAGAGGTGGAGAAAAGGTGGTACAAATATATATATATATATATATATATATTTTTTTTTTTGGCAATTGGGGTTAAGTGACTTACCCAGGGTCACATAGCTAGTAAGTGTTAGTAAGTGTCAAGTGTTTGGCCTGAGGCCAGATTTGAACTCAGGTCCTCCTGACTTCAAGGCCGGTGCTCTATCCACTGTGCCACCTAGCTGCCCCACAAATATATTTTAACATATTCACTCACACTTATGTGTGGGTGTAAGGGTATATATAAAATATACGTATATGTGTGTGTTCTTATAGCTGAAAAGGAGCTTAGATATCACAAAGACCAGGGCATTTTTAACCTTTTTTTGTGTCATGGACCCTTTGGAAGTATGGTGAAGTAGGGTACAACTTATTTGTATCCATTGCAAATATCTCCACTATCTCCTTATTCACCTGAGATAAAAGGGAGATAGTGAGAGATAGTGGAGTGCCAAGATTCTTTTAAAATAATTTATTTTTTAGGAAAAAAAATTTATTTTCTCTCCCTCTTACTTCTCCTACCCCTTTGAAAAAGGGAAAAAAAAAACTTGTCACAAAAATGCAAAGTCAAACTAAACAAATTCCTACCTTGGCCAAATCCAAAAAATTTACTTCTCCATTTGGGTGCCAAGATTCTTAACCACATAGAATTACTGGAAGAATGTTTGTGTTAAAAATATGGGTTGTTATAGCATCAACAACTTGGCCCCTTCAAACCTCTCCAGGCTAGTAACACATTCTCCCCTACATACTCTAAGGTCCAGTTATATTATCCTGCTTGGGGCTCCTCACCCATAAGCAATACTGTCTGTCCTTTGTGCCTGAAATGCTCTTTCTCTGTATCCCACCTCTTGCAATCCATAGTTTCCTTCAAGAATCAGCTCATGCAACCTTCTGCAGGGTACCTTTCCTACTTTTCTCTTCCGTTGTGCCCTGCCGTCCAAGGTTGCTTCATGTCTGAGATACACACACACACACACACACACACACACACACACATATAGTATATATAAAATGTGATTATATGTGTACATGTTCTATCCCATGTTAGAATGTAAGCTCCTTGAGGGCAAGGACTGTTCCTTGGTTTTTGGATCCCTGGTGCTTAGCTCATTGCCAGGTATATAAAAATACCTGATAAATACTTGATGATTGAATAATCTCTGAGAAGCATAGTTAAAAGTAAGACACAATTTTTCCCAGAGCAAACCAGGCCACTCTTTTCTTTCATCTCTTTAATTTTGGCTCCACTTCATTAACTATCTGCAGTGACTTTTCCAGACAAATATAAAAATGGGCCAGTTTATAGAATTGACTGCATGTCATAATCTGAACTCTAGGTATGATTTCATCTATTTGGCCTGTCTTGTAGGTATTGGTAGATAGATCTCTTTCAAGTGATCATGAATTTCATTATGGAAGCACTTGTTTATCACAATGTCATCCAGAAACAGAAGCATCCAGAGGATGTTACTATAAGTGACTCTTCAATTTAGACCTCGAATATGGCATCCTTCAGGATGGTGGCAAGCATTGAAGGTGAACACTATCTCTCTGTTTTATGTTTCCCTTTTTGTGAATAGAGGGTCATTAAAAAGGTTTAAATGTGATATTATGTCTATCAAAAAATGTAAATGATCTTAAGATATCCATCAGATAATCTTTATTGGAGAAGAATCATTAAGGCAATATTTTGCTCTACTGAATCAAAGGCTTTCTTGAAATAAATAACAAATAAACACCATAGGATGACAGAATACTTTGTATGAGGACATCAGAGATCAAAGGGAATAAACAAAGCATAGTAACAAGTCAGAGAATTATAGATTCTCAGAGGCCATCCAGTCCGACATCTACCTGAATAAGACTCCATTTTCTCCTGGAAGATATCCAGTGGGAAATTCCATAACAATATATGTGAGCCTACTAATAATACCACCTAGTGTTTATATAGTATTTTAAGGTTTGCTAAATACTTTACAAATATTATCTCATCTGGTCCTCATAACAAGTAGGCCCTCAATCCCTAATGAGGAAACTAACATAGACAGAGCTGGTTCAATGGACAGAGAACTAATCCTGGAGTCAGGAATACATGAGTTCAAGTCTAGACTTGGATTCTTATTAGCTATACAAAATCCCAAAAGAGAATTATTTAGCTCAATTGTGGACATGCCAAAAACAAGGATTGCCCCTCCTATGTGTTTCCTCCCTCCATCTCTCTTTCACAGTTGCTAGGACAGCACCCAGCCCTGGGAATAGACTGTGTGTTGACATTAGTATGAGACTAAAAGAGAGGAACCTGAAAGGGACTTCATGTACTCAAACATGAATAAAAGAATATTGGAATCAGAGATGTAGAACTGGAAAGAACCTCAGAGACCACTGGTCCAACTGCCTTATTTTACATATGAGGAAACTGAGACCCAGAGAAGTTAAATGTCTTGCCTAATGTCACACAAGTAGCAATCACCAGTCTCAAACGGTTCTCTCTACCTTTTTTTGGTAAGATTATTTAAACTTTGAGAATATACAGCCTACGTACACTGGAATTCTATTTACAAAAGGCTTTTTTGCAAGAACATAGGTGTCTTCAATTGCCTTAATTTTCTATTTCTTGTTCTATATTCATCCCCTTCTCCTTAGTTTCATAGGTATATACAACAACAACAATAACTAGCATTTACATATCACTTTAAAGTTTTCAAAACCCTTTGTAAGTATTATCTGCCTGCTGCATAATTGCATGGGTGTTCAAAGAGCCTGCTTCTGGAAGTTTGTGATGGTGCTTCTTGAATAGAGAAGTCTGACTCTCTACTTCAGAGCATACACAGATTTTTCCTGAACAATTTCTGGTTTGTTCATTACATAAAAAAGAAAATGACTCTTAATTGACTGTTACATCAAAATTGGGTGTGCATTCAAAAGGCACTAATAGGCCAAAGGGAACTTTCTTTCCTGCCATGCCACATTTGAACGAGGAGGCAAGGATTGCTGTGAGCATCTGTGTCAGATTGGAGCCTATTTTCCCTACCACAGTGAACAAGAAGTCTTGTTGATATGTTCCTGATGTTGCTTTCTTCCCTTTTCTATATACCTTTTCTGCCTTAGATGAAGGCGTATTGGAGGTGGAATAGATGATGGAATAGAGAGATGATGGTCCATCTTTTGGATCTGGGCATTTTCTCTGACTCTCTCCCAGAGAAGAGGAGTCTGATGACTCTTCCGTCTCTGCTCCACCTACTAACCTCACTGGCTTCTTCTAAGTTCCAACTAAAATCCTACATTCTACTAGAAGCCTTCCCCAACCTCTATTAATTTAATTCCTCCCTTCCCTTACTTATCTCCTATTTATCCTGTTGTTTTTTTGTCTTTTACTTTTGAAAAGGATCATTGGAACATGATGTGGGATCAGGATACAATGTGTTTGACTGGGGCTGATCAGTCCCACAGGAGCTCAGAAGGCTCTACTAGAAATCAGGTACAAGTTGTCCATTAGAACATTTGGGATGGGGATGGCCCTGGATTTGTGCAACTCATCTTTCCTATGTGATACTGCGATTTTGCTTTGCTCATGGAGTACAGTGTCTTCTTTGATATGGGCATGGCATGCCGGGTATTCCTGTGCCAGTATCTTCCATGTCTCATAATTGAAACTAACATCCTTCAGAGACACCTTGAGA
This sequence comes from Vombatus ursinus, assembly GCF_900497805.2. Lineage (NCBI taxonomy): Eukaryota > Metazoa > Chordata > Mammalia > Diprotodontia > Vombatidae > Vombatus > Vombatus ursinus. The sequence goes on from NW_020954577.1 coordinate 34,405,345, forward strand.
GTGTCCTTGCATTGCTTCTTCTGACCACTGTGTGAGCACTTGCCTTGTGTAAATTTTCTGTAAAATAGTCTTTTAGGTAAATGTATGTTTGACATTCAGGATATGTGGCCAGTCCATCAGAGTTACACTCTTTGCAGTAGAGTTTAAATGCTTGGAAGTTCAGCTCAAGAAAAAACCTCAGTGTCTGATATCTTATCATGCCAGGTAATCTTCCAAAGCTTCCTAAGATGGCTCAAGTGGAAGTGGTTTGTTTTTCTGGCGTGGTGCTGATTGACTGTCTAGGTTTCACAGGCATCCAACAGTGAAGTCAGCACACTGGCTCTGTAGACTCAAAAGCAGTGGCCCAAGGCAAGACGACTGTCTGGGGACTAAACATCAACAGATTAAAGTGCTTCTCTGGGAGTGAACATCGCTAACTTGGAGGGAAAGCTGAGTCAGCACACAGTTAGCAACAGTGAAGCAGAAATTTCAGAGATCTGATATACAGCACTGAATTTGCTCATCTGGGCCACAACACTTGCAAACATCAGGACTGCTTTGGAAAAAAAATAATGGGGAAATTCAGAAATTGCTAAAAGGGAAACAAGAACTCCACTGGGTTTATCAGCAGGACAGCTCATCCATCTCCAAGAAGGTAGGGTTTAATTCCATTAAAAGTAAAGTGCAAACAAAGCTCAGAGAGATACAGGATTCTTGGCTCACTAAGAAGACAGATGTGATTCAATTTTACACCAACAGTAGCAATCCAAAGCACCTCTACAATGCTCTGAGGACTATTTATGGGCCAAAGACCTCTGGTGCATCTCAACTACTTAGCTTAGGAAATGATCCTAGAGAGATGGTCTGAACACTTTCATAGTATTTTAACAGATTATCATCAATCAATACTGAAGCCATTGACCATATACCATAGGTTGTAGTAAATCCCTCTTTAGCTGAGCCTCCAACTGGAGAACAGCTTTTGAAGGCCATCATGCTCCTCTTGAGTGGCAAAGCACCTGGCCCTGATTCCATCCCAGCAGAGGGCTACAAGGCAGGGGGTCCACCAGCCATACAGAAGCTGACTAAAATCTTCCACATTATATGACAAGAGGAAATTATTCCCCAGGAGATCAAGGATGCCTCCATTGCCCACCTGTAAAAAGGAGAAGGAAATGGGCTATCCTTTGATAATCACTTAGGGAATCTCTGTCTTAGTCATTGCTGGCAAGATACTTGCCAGAGTCCTCCTTAATCAGATGATCCTTCACCCAGAAGATGGCCATCTGCCCAAAAGTCAGTATGATTTTAGAAAGGGTTGAGGAATGATCAAGGTGGAGTTTGCTGCCCTACAACTCCAGAAGAAATGCCAAGAGGAGAACAGAGGTCTGTATACATTGTGCATTGACTTGATCAAGGCCTTTGATACTGTCAGTCATGAGGTATTGTGGAAGATCATGTTGAAATTTGGTTGCTCAGAGAAGTTCATGTATCATAGTACAGCAATACTGTTCATGGGGTTTTCTTGGCAAAGATACTGGAGTGGTTTGCCATTTCTTTTTCCAGTGGACTAAGGCAAACAGAGGTCATGTGACTTGTCCAGGGTCATATGGCTAATAAGTGCCTGAGGCTGGATTTGGACTCAGCTCTTTCCTGACTCCAGGCCCAGCATTTTATCCACTAACTAAATCATGTAGCTACCTCTAACTAAGTGATACTGAAGTGTTAACCAATTAAGTTAATAAAAAATATAAGGGAGACATTATAACTGACAACTAATACTGAGGGGAAACACATTGGAATGGGAGCTTGCGTTGATTTTAGAAAAGGTAATACCAACTTCTAAGAGGTGCTTCAGTGTCTCAGGGAGATGTTTACTCTGCCCTCTGGGGAGGACCTGACTTGTCATTGCAGTGCTAGGATACAGACCTCTGGAATTTATAGAGGTTACACTGGAAAGCCCAGCTTTACATGTGGGAGTGGGAGTTCAATACAATTGGAGAGCTAGTCAGGAGATGTTTAAGCAAACAGGTAATAGCGAATTCACTAGAAAATAATAAAGGCAAGAGATCCAATTAGCTTTTAAAAAATAAACTCAGAATCCCTCTCCTGTTCTCTACCCTTAGAGAGGAGCCTCAGCAGAGACCATTCATACCCTCAGACTCCATTAATGGAGCAACCTCCCACTGTGTAATCATCCTGATTGAACTGTGTGATTCTGCAAGTCTGCTATGTGGACGTATCTGTGTACTTTGGTCTCAGGCTGAAGACTTTTTCTGCCTTGTGGGGAGGATTTTATTCTATATTAAAACAGATAAAGCTGAGATAGTAATGAAAGATTCTTCAACATTATGATTTTTATCTCATTTTGCATTATTTTTTTAATGGCATGCTTGATAATCAGTAGAAGGGTGTTTAACACTCTGTGAGAATTAATTTGAAAAGAAAAATGTGGTGATTCAATTTCTCAAGATTTTTTTTCTTGTAAGCAACCTAATATCTAGGACGGTTTATATAGAGGGGATAGAGAGATAGAGGAATGTAAATCTTCTCCTGTGTTCTCTCTTGCCATGTATTAATAAATAAAAGATCATTTGGCTGGAAAATTTGAGGTAATGTGAAAGGGATCACACAGAGTTTAGTTCTAGGGGATTGTGAAGAAATAAGTGAAATGATACCATTCCAGTGCTCAAAAATGGCCCATGCAATGATTTGGAAACATGACTCAACTTGCCAAAGAATTAATTTTCTGATTGGACACACTCAAGGGTCAGTCATATACTAATTCACCCTCATCTCTCTGTGGCACAACCATGCTGATTTTGTAATAAAAACTCATTAAAATATCCCCATTCCTAGCTCTTCAAACCCTTCAGACCAGTTCTCACCTGCTAGTGCCTTCTCCAAAGCACTCATTTATTCCTTCCTTGATTGCACACTTTGTTTCATCAAGGCTTAATTTCCTTTGCTTTAGATTCTTAAAATAGCACATCATTGAAGGTACTCTGTGGATAGACTCAGGAACTTTTCTATCTATTTCAGATTCACAATGCTGGCTTGGAATCCAATCAAGGCTTGGAAGCTTTTACAAGGAATATTTTTTATGTCTTATTGGAAAAAAGTATCAGATCTTATTTATATAAGGAAATGAATCTAATCTCTTATTTCCTTAAATATTAAAATGCTAAAACCTCATAAGACACCAAGAAATAAATTCTTTCCCATCCCCTCCCCTTTCCTTTCCTTCCCTTCAAGGCCCTTCCCTTCCTCTCTGTTCCTGTTACCCTCATATATCTGTCTGGTTCAGTCTCTGTTTGTCTTTCACTCCATCTGTCTGCCTTGGCCTCTGTTTCCCTATCTGCCTGTTTGTCTATCCCTTCCTCTATCTGCTTGCCTGTTTTGCTGTCTATCCTCTCACCCACCATCTCTGTGTTTCTCACTCTCTGTTCCTTTCACCATCTGTCTGTCTTGATCTCTGTCTCTCTCTTAAATTAGCTATACAAAATCATGTTTTTCATTATAATCAAAGTCTTGTGATAAAGAGGTTTGTTGAAAAATGATATAATTAATTTTAACATATATTTTATTAAAACCTGATCACCTTTAAATAAACACATTGATGATTTTTACCAAATGTGGAACAATTCAAGAATCTTAGAACAGATTTTTGCCTACGGAGATTGACGTGTTCTAATCTTAAACCTGACATCTGGCCCAATGATATTTGTCTTTAAGGACAACCTACCAAAGACCTACAAAGGGTCTTCCTGTGGCTTTAATTTGAATTCATTTCTTGCCACTATTTTTCTTTCAACCCAATGAACAGACATAGCTCTTGATTGAATTCACCTCATTGGTTCACTGAGTAACAGGATAAGAAATCACATGTCAGAAAAGTCATTCAAAAATAAAATGGCCCACCTATTCTACAACACTATGCCAGCTCTGTCATTTAGAAGTGGCCTGGAAAGTATTCCATTCCTATTTTTAGTGAAAAGGCTGTTAACCAGGCACATCAGAGTGAATGAAGAGGCCCTATCATCTCTCCCCCAAATCACTTAATATGTTTTCTGGCCAATGGATTGTTGTACATCACACTGAATTAACCACATCAAGTATAGGAATAATCTTCAACTTCCACTATACTAGAACTACCATTCATTAGCTTCAAGGAACTGTCTCATTGTTACATCTTCAAAATGGAACTTATTTCTACTTTTATAGCTTTTCTGCTAACCCAAATATAGTGGAGAGATACTACTTGCAATAAACCAGAATCCATTAGGTAAGGAGGGGGCTATCTGACATCACTTGTGGGGAAAGGGTGTTAGTTGTCAAAGTGCTTGTCAAAGTGCTTTATCCATAGTCTTCACCAGACTGCTAAAGCTGTCCACATCCCAGAAAAAAAGGGCTAAGAATTCCTGATCTAGACATTCTGGTGTTTGGAGCAAGAATAATTGGGGTGTGGGAGACATCTGAGAGGGGCCTTGGACTTGGTGATGAGGGGGCTTCAGTCTTTCAGATGCTAGGTTCTGTGGATAGACATCAGCCTATAGGGGAAAGGCAGGGATAGCAGACTCCATAAGGGTACTGCTGGAGTTACTTGCCTCTCAGGGAGGGAGAAGGGCAGGGCTGGGTCACATAGACACTCTACTGTGGCTATAACCATAGTATATAGGGAAGATTCCCATTTTACCAAAATAAAATCCTTGCTTGGGAGGAAGAATATTATAGTGGAAAGAGCATTAGCTCGGGAGACAGGACATGGGTTCAAATCCCTCCTCTGAGGATTAAGTCATTTAACTTCTCTGGGTCTCCATTTTTTTGATTCTATAAAATGTAGCTCTGTAAAAGGTGGTTGAACTAGAGTTACCTTCCAGATATAAATTGGTGACCTTATTTTAATTAAATAGGAAGCTTCCTCTTTTAATTAGTGATTCTTGCAATTAGATGGTAAGCTCAGCTGTGTTTATCTGATGAAGGAAAGGGGAAACGAACACAAATTTACTAAGCACATGTGGCAAGCTCTATACTAAATGCTTTACCGATATTATTTCATTTGATCGTCACAACAGGTACTTGTTATTATCTTCATTTCGCAGTTGAAGAAACTGAGGCAGACAGATTTTAGATGACTTGCCCAGAACCGCACAGCCAGTAAATATCTAAGGGGGGATTTGAACTCAGGTCTTTGTGACTTCAGGCCCAGTGCCTTATCCACTGTGCCACCCAGCTGTCTCATAAGTTTATGAAGTAGTACAAGTTCTCTCACTGCCTTCTCAATTTCAGTACCTTCAGACAAAGCATCAGTTGTCTGCACTTAGTTGTGGCTCTGTCCTTGTTATGGGGTATGATTCACCTCATTTGGTCCCAGGTAATGGGATCATAGATTTGGAGCTGGGAAGTACCTTAAGTAATCATCCTGCCCAACCCTCTCATTTTTACAGTTGGAGAAGCTAAATCCCCAAGAGGTAATATATCTTATTCAGTGATTCCAAGTGGAACAATAGATTTATGTTTGCTTAGAAATTTAAAACAAAACCACCTTCATGGCAAAATCTGGCTGGTGAGCATTGAAGATTTGAATAACTGCTTTGGGTGTGCTCTGGTATCCAGCATCGGCTTTCCATTTTCAAGCCCTTTTGGATGTTGCTAACACGGACACTCGCTTGAGAATTCAGCCTTTATGAAACCACTGGATTCTGACCTTCAATATAATCTCTTATTCCTCTCTATGCTGTGATGCCTCAGAGCTCAGTGTTGTTTGGAGAAATCATTTTGGAAAATAATATGATATTGATTTCTTGGCTTGATGTATAGGAGAAAGAAAAATATGATGAAATGATCTGCTCTTAAGGTTGATTACTATTTCCATTTTTCAATGGGTTAAATGGTGGTGATGGATGTGTCTCTTGAAGGAGGTAGGAAGGAAATAAGCTTTTATATAGGACCTACTATGTGCAGTTACTGTGCTAAGCATATTTTGCAATGCTTCAAGGTAGATGCTATTATTATCCCCATTGTATAGTTAGGGAAACTGAGGCAAGGATAGGTCAAGTTACTTTCCCAGGATCACATAACTAATAAGCATCTGAAGCTGAATTTGAACTCAAGTCTTCCCGACTCTAGGCTCAGCAATGTATCCACTGTGCCACCAGCTGCCTGAGAAACCTGTAGGAGGAGACAATCCTCCCATCCCTCTAGACAGATGGCATCCTTAGGAGATTATGGAACACCTGGGGTTCATTTGGAAGCTCAGCTGAGAGACAGTTGAAGGCATAAATAATAGGAAAAATGGAATTGCCCACAGGGTTCTCTCTTGTCTCATCAGTATTGGCATTTCAAAGAGTCCTGAAATCTTCCATCAGTAGATGACTTCATTGTGAAATCTATTGCTTGAGGAATATAGATATAAAAAATGATGTCCCTTCCCTTCCTCTGTAATAGGAGACTGTATCACTTAATATATTTCATCCTCCCCCTTCTTCTTCTCACAAACACATACACATGCTATATTAAATTTTCATTACCTGAGTGAAAGAATGAGCCTGTCTTTAGCACAAATGAGAATTTTAGATTATAAATGTCAATGTTTATTGCTGGGCATAATACATGTGAGGCTTTTGCAAGGTTGTTAAGTGTCTTACGAGATGCATTTTGCAAATCAATTTTGCTTACTTCCTAGTTGAAATCCAAAGGAAAACTACATGGGAAGAAAATAAAAGGAAAACAAACCCACATCTTTTATAGCATCTTTTATGGCGGGGGGTGCGTTTCAGGCAAGCAGACTGCATCTGTTCTCACTATGTTGGTGCATATTGGTGGATAGCACATTTAAATTACAAAATACATCTATGGAATAGGATGCTAACTTACTGTCTCAGTCAGCCTAGCACTATGAGGAAAGGGAGTGTCCTTCCCATTGATCCCCTGAGACTATATTTGATGCAGTTCTTTGCTGGAGGAATGCAGTCAATTTTATGCCTTGTGTGTCAGATTCTCTTGAAGGAGTCTTTGAAGGGGTTGGATCAGCATTAGAATGATGTGACAGCAAACCTTTGGTCCGTTCAGTCACCTTCCTTCCATCTCAGCAGCTTGTTGAAATCCTCAAATGTTTCTTACACTGCTCAATGTTTGGAGTGATGATACAAAGATAAAAAAAATGACATCATCTGTGCCCTCATGGAGCTCAGAGCTAGCCGGGCATATGGCAGAAGCCTATTGCATTGGGATAGTCTTGGATTCCAGTGGAATAAGCAGGAAAGATCAAAATTCTAGTCTCAGCCCTGGTACTGACTGCCTACCTGATTTCTAGTAAACTTCTTACATTTTTTATACCTCAGTTTCCTTATTTGTAAAAAGAGGATAATCTCTGTCCTAGCTGCTTCATAGCATAGCTTCATAGGGCTATTCTTGACAAGTCCAAATGAGCTATTATGGAAGCATTCTGAAAAGCATAAAGGGATAGGGATGGGGATATAGAAAAGGGAAGGGGGAGGGAATGTGCTTTTATTAATGCTTACTATGTGCCAGGCAATGTGCTAAGCAGTTTAGAAATATTATTTCATTTGAACTTCTTAACAACTCTGTTGGGTGTTTGCTATTATTATCTTCATTTTTACAGGTGCAAAAGTAGAGGCAGACAATAGTTAAATGACTTACCCAGAGCCATATAGTTAGGAAGTATCTGAGGCTGGATTTGAATTCAGATCTTCCTGACTTTTAGGCCCAGCACTCTATCCACCATGCCACCTAGCTGCCCTATCTTACACATAGTAAGTGCTCAATAAATGCTTGTCAGATTGACTTGAGTAATAATGGTAATTATGTAAAAATTATTATCAAACTTATCTGTGTACAAGTCATACCTTCCTTATTAGATTATAAGCTCTTTGAGGGTAGGAACTATGTCACTTCTTGTCATTGTATCTAGTACATTGTATCTAGTACTTCTTGTCATTGTATCTAGTACTGTACATTGTATCTAATGTACACATAGTAGTCCTTAAACATGTTTGTTGAATTGAGGGTTTAAACAAGCCAGGTTTTCAGTATAATTATTACAGTACAGCAGAAAGGTAACAGATTGTCAAACTCTCAGCTTCTTTGTCTTTTTATCAATTGCTGATGCTTATTTGCCAATGGCCTTTTATGATGCTTATAGTCACTTAAACCGGTTTCCAATTCTTAGGTCTATAGGCCAGTAGTGCTCTGCATTGACTATGAAGTTGTTTTGTGCCAGCTCAAGAAAACTGAATACCAGTGTTACTAGGCTGTTCTTCTTTAAGATGTTTTAAAAGTGTTCCATAGACTAATCCAGCATTGTGGAATCATGAACATTTCCCTTGAAATTAGTTATATTCATAAATCATTTATCTTTTTTCAGGACTTACAGATTACATGCATTTCTTATGGTCCTTGGTTTTTTGTCCTTTGGGAATCACAAAGAGATCACAGGAATAAATAGATAAAAACACTTATTTTAGTAGTTTTTTAATCGTGTTTTCAGTCTCTGTGACCCCATTTGGGGTTTTCTTGGCAAAGATACTGGAATGGTTTGCACTTTCCTTCTCCAGCTCGTTTTACAGGTAAGGAACTGAAGCAAGCAGGGTTAAATGACTTGCCAGGGGTCACACAGCTAGTAAATGACTGAAGCTGGATTTGAACTCATGAAGAAGTCTTCCTGATTCCATGCCCAATGCTCTATCCATTGTACCACCTAGTTGCCCAAACCTATTAAGTACTTACTTTTAATGACATTTACCAACCAAGCAAGAAATGTAGTAGAAAGACTACAAGCTACTATCCTGAAATAATTGTTCCTGAGGAGAATTCAATTGGATATAAAGGTACCATCTCTTAAGCATAGTGCGTTATCGTGAATAGTACCATATCATAGTGTTTTATAGTTTTCAAAGTAATTTGGAGTATGTTTCCAGAGAAATAAACAGGCTCAAATTGGTTATGACTTGCTCTGGGTCATGAGGCTAGCAAATGGTGGCTCTGAGATTACAGTTCATGTCTTCTCCCTCCTAGTGACCTGTTCTTTCCTCTCCTACATGCTACCTTTTTGATCCTAGAATTATTTAGAGCTGGATGGGGCCTGAGAAGCCAACTAGTTCAACTCCCTTATTTTGTGGATAGGGAAATTGAGGGCCAGGAAGATTAAATGACTTCACCAAAGTCATTGCTACCAAATGGGTAGTAAGCATCAGAGTATGATTTGAACCTAGGTCTTCTGACTCCAGATTAAGTTCCCTTTCCATTGTACCATGATGTCTCACTTGTATTAACCCTTGAAAAAATGTAAGGAAGATCTTTTACAGTGGAGGAAAAATGGGTGTGTGTGTGGTGGGCAATGCTTGAACCTCATTGCAGTAGAATTGGTTCAAAGAAAGTAGAATACACACCCACACATGGAGCTGGGTATGGAAATCTATTTTACCCAACAGGGAAATAGGAAGGGAAGGGGATAAGAGAAAAGGGATGGATGATAAAAGGAAAGGCAGATTAAGGGAGGCAGTGGTCAGGAGAAAAATAGACTTTTGAGGTGGGACAAAAAGAGAGGATAAAAAGGATAGAAAGAGAGAGAAAAAGATAAACAGAAGAAAATAGGGAGGAGGGAAATATACAGTTAGTAATCGTAACTGTGAATGTGAATGGGCTGAGAAAATGAAAGTGGATTGCAGAATGAATTGGAAACTGGAAACCAACAATATGTTGCTTACAAGAGACACACTTGAAACAGGAAGACACATTAAAATAAAGGTCTGGAGCAGAATCTAATATGCTTCAGCTGTAGGGAAAAAAAAAAGAAGGTAGTAATGTGATCTCAGACAAAGCAAAAACAAAAATAGACCTAACTAAAAGGGAAACTACATTTTGATAAAAGGTACTAAAGACAATGAAGTAATATTAATTTTTAACTGCAATTTTCCCTGATGAAGATTTCTTTTTTCAAATGTATAGGAAGCTGAGTAAAATTTATAAAAATAAGAGGCATTTCCCAACTGATAAATTGTCAGGGGAAATGAATAGACAGTTTTCAGAAGAAATCAAAGCTATCTGTAGTCATATAACAATGCTCTAAATCACTTCTGACTGGAGAAATGCCAATTAAAATAGCTCTGAGGTGCACTTCACATCTATCAGAAATGACAAATACTGGAGGGGATGAGGGAAAATATTTGCCTTAATAAATTGTTGTCAGAGTTGTGAACTGGTTCAAGTATTCTAGAGAAGAATTTGGATTTTCTTCCTGAAGGGCTGTAAAACTTCAACCCAGCAATACCACTACCAGGTCCATACCCCAAAGAGAACAACGGAAAAGGAAAATCACTTTTATGTACAAATATGTAGCAGATCTTTTCATGGTGGCAAGGAATTGGAAACCGAGGGGATGCCCATTAATTGGGGGAATGGCTGAACAAGCTGTGGAATATGATTGTGATGGAATCCTATTGTGCTGTAAGTAGTGATGAGGAGAATGGCTTCATAAAAACCTGGCAAGGCCTTTATGAATTGATGCAGAGTGTAGTGAGCAGAACCAGAAGAACACTGTTTACAGCAACAGCAGTATTGTAATGATGATCACCTGTGAAAGACTTGGCTACTCTGACCAATACAGTGATCCCAGAAAATCCCAAAAGACTCGTGATAAAAAAAGTTAGCTAGCATTTTTTAGAGAAAGAGCTAATATACTCCATGCACAAATTGAATGGTAGTTTTTACTTTGTTTTTCTTGCTTTTTTGCATGATATGGCTAATATGAAAATATGTTTTGCGTGACTTCACATGTGTAATTGATGTCATATTGCTTGTCTTCTCAGTGTGTGAGGGAGGGGAGAGAGGGAGAGATTTTAGAACTCAAAATAAAAAAAGAATTAAAACAAATAAAAGTTTAAAAATTCCTTTTTTTTTAAGGGAAGAGAATTGGACTTTGAGTCAGGACATTTAGTTAATTCATCAGGGCTCTCTAACTTGCTGCTTCAGTCAGTTGATAAACATTTATTAAGCATCTACTATGAGCCAGGCACTCTGCTAAGTCCTAGGGATGCAAAAGAGGCAAAAGACAGTCTCTGCCCTCAACGAGCTTACAATCTAATGCTGGAGTCAACAAACATATGTACAAATGAGTTATATGCAGAATAAGTAGGAAACAATGAAGAGAAAGAAGGAATTAGAATGAATAGGCATTGGAGAAGGCTTTCAGTAGGAGATGGAATTTTAGTTGGACCTTAAAGGAAGCCAAGGAGGTCAATAGACAGAGATGAGGAGGGAATTGTTTGACTTTGGACAAGTTACTTGATCTCTGTGCCCTTGTTTCCCCCTCAGGAAAGTAAGGAGGTTGAACTAGATTAAATGGTCTTCCAAGGCAGTGTTATAGCTTGGAAAGAGAACTAGTTTTGTAGTTAAAGGACCTGGGTTCAAATCTATTTCTGCTATTTGCTTCTCGTGTGAACCTGAACAAGTCTCTTAACTTCTCTGGGCCTCAGTTTCCTCATCTGTAAAATGAAGGAATTGGACTATGTGGCCTCTGTAGTCCCTTCCAGCCTTAGAGCTTTGACAGCTGTGTCCCTTCCCCCAAGACCTCACTTAGAATCTGGGCTCTGCCACTTATCACTTGTATCAACTTGGGCAAGTTTTAGCTTCTCTGGGCCTCAGTTTCCTCATCTGTAAAATAGAGACAGGCAAGGTCCCTTCAAGCTGTAAATCTAGGACCTCTTTCTGGAGCTATGGTCCTTGTCATCATTGTTCTTATTCTTATTTCATCTGAATTTTATAGTCCGTGACTTATGGTTGACTTTAGTAGATTCTAGGTTGGTCATCTGAGAAAGATTGGAATTTATTATTATTGTCCTGGATCACCATTATATTAGGACTTCTAGTAGTGATTTAGGCCTTTGTGTGCTTGTGAATGCTGTTACACCAGCAGGTAGACCCTGTAATAAATAACATTTCTCCCTGTATTTTCAGAACTAAGCATGATACCATGTATCCTTTTTCAGGACTTGTTTTCCTAAAGTCACTAGAACTTCAACTTCTAAAAGCTGGGGAGGGGTAGGTGGGTAGAAAAAACCAGGACCCCCAAAAGTAGTCTGTTTCAGTTGACTTCCTTGGAATACAACTTTTCTTCATTGAAGTGAATGACTCAGAAGTCATTTTAGAGCCAGAACGGCCTTTGGAGACCATTTGGTCTAACCCCTTCATTTTATAGATAACTTTAGAAGCATTCACTCTAGATATAAACATTTGAGTATTTCAGGGATGTGTCAACTGGACTGTTTCCATTTAACATTTGCCTTCAAGGTGGAAGTTTTCAACATTATTTGTTTTTCTTAGAGAATCTTAACTTTGTGTGGCTAACAGCTGCTTTTCCTTATTGGTATTCATGGTTCTGAATAGACCCTTGGATGTGTGTGTGTGTGTGTGTGTGTGCGCGCACACGTGCTTGTACAAGGGTGTATATCCCAAATTGTTTCTAGGTATTCACAATCAGAGCAGATGTTCAGAATTACTTTTTGGACTATGCCTTTGGATAACTTCATACACTCATGGCTTGCATATCATCACCCTCTTTGGTCTCAAATCAGAGTCCTGGTGTCAATTAGGGTGAAAAGGTATATTCTTTCTTTCTCTCTTTCTCTCTTTCTCTCTTTCTCTCTCTCTCTCTCTCTCTCTCTCTCTCTCTCTTTCTCTCCTTCTTTCTTTCTTTCTTTCTTTCTTTCTTTCTTTCTTTCTTTCTTTCTTTCTTTCTTTCTTTCTTTCTTTCTTTCTTTCTTTCTTTCGCAATTGGGGTTAAGTGACTTGCACAGGGTCATACAGCTAGTGTCAAGTGTTTCGTTTGAGGCCGGATTTGAACTCAGGCCCTCCTGACTTCAGGGCCGGTGCTCTATCCATTGTGCTACCTAGCTGCCCCTGAAAAGATATATTCTTGATTAATCATTGCCTAGGACTTTTAGAACCTCCAGAAATTTCAAAGGATTTTAAAAGAATCTTAGAATCATAGAACTTCAAAGTTGGAATAAACCTCACAGATCAGTTTTTTCTCTCTTCTGCCTCCACCCCTTTATTTTTCAGATGACAAAACTGAAGCCCAGAAAGGTAACTTGCTCAAGGTGACAGTCATATATTGACAAAGTCAAGACTAGAAAGGAGGTCTCTGGAATTCATAGCCTACTATACCATGTTAAGCTACTGAATAGAAGAACTACATATATATATATAATATATATATATATATATAAAATATATATAATATGTATATGAGAGACAGACAGACAGACAGACAGCAGGCAGCTAGGTGGTACAGCAGATACAGCACCACACCTGCAGTCAGGAGGACCTGAGTTCAAATCAGGCCTCAGACACAAGCTTTGTGACCCTGGGCAAGTTACTTAACCCTGATTGCCTCAAAAAAAAAAGATATACCTAATATTGTAATGAAAAGAAAGTTTGGAGTCAGGATTCAAACCCCAGCTCTGCCACTTAATATGTGTGATGTAGGACACGTCACCCTTCAGATCCTGTTTTCCTTGAGTCAGTAATTCATGGAATTTTAGAGATGGAAGGGACCTCAGTGAACACATAGTGCAAATCACAAGAAAAAGAGTAATTGCTGCAGCATCACCAATAAATGGTCATCTGGACTCTGCTGGGGGCACATCCTCCACCTTCCAATCTTTAAAGTGAGATCATTGGACTAAATGCTATCTAAATTCTCTTTCAGGGCTTAAATCTGAAGTAACTAAAGCATTTGGCCGTCACTTTTAGTTTTGAAGGGTCTATAATCATATCTCATCTTTTTTTTATTTTTTACAATAAATAGGTAGCAAGTGGATAGAATGCTGGTCTTAGAGTGAGGAAGAACTGAATTCAAATCCTGCCTTAGGTCCTTACTAGCTGTGTGACCCTGGATGAATCCTTTAACCTCATTCAGCCTCAGTTTCCTCTTCTCTAAAATGGAAATGATAATAGCATCTACTTATGTGAGAATCACAACAAATAGATGCAAATTGCTTTACAAACCTTAAAGTGCTATAAAAACACCAGACAGTGATTATTATTACTTAAAAATTTTGTTTAACTCTAACCTAGCCCCCATATTAACCCTTTACCCTAAATGATACCTCTAGCCCAGACCCAAACTTTACCTAGATTATGAAATGCAAGGTATTCCAAACAAATAGTAAGGGCTTCTCTTGAGTTTGGGTATGTCGTCTTGCTCTCCTAGAAATATCCCTTAGAACACACAATAACCTGCATTTGAACAAATCAAAGTATTTTTTCATCATAGATTTAGAGCCAGAAGGGATTTCAAAGGTCATCTAGTTGAACCTTCTCATTTTATAGGTAAAGAAACTGAGCTTCAGAGTTGGTAGGGTAGAAAGAGCAATATATTTAGAACAAAAGAACAGACAGCATTGTTGCTGGTTAGAGAAACAAATAAGTAACTAAGGAAACACTTTCTCCACCTTTCAGAAAGCCAGCCTACATTATAGTCTCAGGTCTGTTACCTGCTAGTGAGATTTGACCTTGGGCAAGTTGCTTGACCTCTCTATGTCTCAATTTCCCCATCTATAAAATGAAGGGGTGGATTAAATGACTTAAGATGTCACTTTCAGTACAAACTGCTTTGATCTTAGATGAAGTGTTGGCCCAAGGTCACTGAGGCAGTCCAGCCAGGATTCAAAACTGGGTTCTTTTATCCAAAATCCAATGCTCTTTCCATTTCCCCAGGCTCTCATCTGCAATAGTTTAGACAACCCCATTATGGTTGTCAGTCAGTATAACTCCATGAGTACCCATTCTAATTAAACATGACTCAGTGAATGTCATCTTTTCTTTTTCCCTTCCCTGATCCAAATTCAAGGTCAAACACCAAGGGAACATTGAAAAACTGAACATGCAAGGTGATAGAGGCCTTACTGGGTTGTGCAAAGCCACATGTAGTTGACTTTGGGTACTGGTTTGAATAACATGCATTGTTTTTTGGCATTTAATAGGAACTGAGGTCATTTTAAAATTTCCAAAGGGCTCATGAGAGATTGTTCTTCCAGTTGATGAATTGAATCTCTTACCATGGACAGAGTTCTCCCAGAGCAAGTTATCACTTACTTTCTTCAGGCATTCTCTTAGTTGATACTTTTTCCATTGGTAACTGTCCAGGCCTTGTTGAGGTCAGGGTTGCATGTTTTTGGTTGAAAATAGGCAGAATTCCCCATTTCATTAATCCTCTGGACATTTGCTAGAAATGGGGGTTGGGCCAACATTATTATCTTCATTTTGCAAATGGAGAAGCAAGTTAGAGGCGACATCCATTGCTAAACCTCCCTTAAAGAAGCCATGACAGAAGTTGGGAATGAAATTTGGGTTTCTGGATCCCAGGCACCTGATCTAAACCACATTCTTTGTGGGTGGGTGTCATGTTTGTTTAAATGTCAGACAGTTGAGAGGCATTTCCGACCCATCTGGGTTTTGTCAGGTTAAAGACGTGTTTGGGTTGACTTGGGACTATTATTTTTGTCTTTTCAAAACAAAAGCAGCTTACATCATATCAACTCAAAACAACATACATTTATCGAGTGCTTGCTTCAAGTAAGGTATGACACTAAGCAAGTTCTGGTCATAGAAGAATGAATAATGCCTCATTCCATACCTTTAACTCTGCACTTAAGGAGGATAAAATCTAGGTTGTATGCATGGTGGGAGATTTGTACACCAATAACTCTGAAACAAACGATAAGAATGTGAAAAGGCTGGCACCATGATGTAATTATACCTAACATTTATATAGCACCTACTATGTGCCAGGCACCATGCTAAGTGATTTACAGTTATCTCATTTGGTCCTCACAACAACTCTGGGAGGTAGGTGCTATTTTTATCTCCATTTTACAGATAAGGAAATTGAGTCAGAAAGAGGTTAAGTGACTCTCCCATTGTCACACAGCTAGTAAGTGTCCGAGGCTGGATTTGAATGAAGGTCTTTTTGAGTCCAGGCCCAGTACTCTATCCACTGTACCACTTGGCTGCCTATGTAATGGAAAGAATGTTGGATTGGGATTCTTAGGCCTGAGTCTGAATCCCAGGGTCCTGGGAAAAATTGCTTAAATTCTCTTGTCCTCAGTTTCCTCGGATATAAAAGGAGATCATTAGACTAGATGACTTCCAGTATCTTTTTCAGTGCTCAGTCTATGATAATACATTAAGAAGGAGAGATCCAGGCAGAATGTATCATGCCATTTGAAGTTGCTTTCAAATGGTGGTGGTAGAGAGAAAGGATTTAGGGAGTGATCAGAGGAAGTTTTCTGGAAGAGGTAGCAAGATGTGATGGCCATGAAGCATGAGAGGTAAAGATGGGGAATGAGTAGTCCAATCCTGGCAGGTAAATAGCTAAAGCATAAGCATGAATACGAAAAAAGAAGAATAAATAAGGGTAATCAAGTATGGATGGAATATAGGATATGCAGAGGGGTAGTTACAAGCATAACCTGAAGCCAGACAATAGAAAGCTTTGACCACCAGAAGGAGGAGCTTTAATCAGTAGGTAATGAAGAATAATTAAATCTTTCTGAGTAGAAGAATGATGTAATCAGAGAAGGGCAAGACTACCTAGGCAACAGTATGAAGATTAAATTGGAGAGAGGGAAAGATGGCAGTCTTCTACTTTTATGCTCCATTTCCTACCTGGGAGGCTCAGCTATGGTTTGTCCCTTCACCTATCAGGTTTCAACTCTTGTCCAAATCCATTTTGTTGGCCAACCCAACCCAAATATTTATTAGCCAGAAAATTATTCAAGTACAAAAGTGATCTTGATGTATACTCTGACATATGCCTTTCTGTGCCATACTGTCAGAGACATTGAACTAGTCAGAACTGCTGAATGCTTAGAAAAGGACATCTTTCTCTTAGCTGTCTCTGGCACAGTCTATTGCCATTTCTGAAATCTGGTGTCAGGTACAAAGTCTCACTCCTATGCATATTCCATTCATTTCTATTGGAGACATTTATTAAGATAAGATAGTAATTGTGATATCATCAGGTCCAGAAATTCCACATCTAAGACTGGTTGACATCATATTCCACTCCATTAGCAATGTCTAGACTTCATTAGACTCCTTAACCTTTCCCAATAGGATATGTTTGACTGCCCACTGAGGAAGAAGGAAAATAGAAGCTCTAGGCTGTCTGTTAACATATTGTGCCTGAAAATTCTCTTTATTTCTACCATATTACTTTAAAGGGCAATTAAAGAGTGAGTTCTATTTCTTTTTCACTAGCAAACAACTCCCTTTGAGTTGTGTTTACCTGAAGTCAATTGGGAGCAGCTTCTTAAGAAAACAAGGAGCTACAGAGACTGCTTTTTCCCATGCCAACCCTTGTGAAATTGAATGGACCTCCCCAGGTGAAAATTCTCATGGCTATTTTCCTGGGCCAGGTGTTGTGTTATTGATGATGAATATGATACCTTACGTTTATATAGCTTTAGTTACTAGGCACTTTACTTGCATTATCTAATTTGATTCTCATCAGAACTTTGGAGGTGGAGAACAGTTCTAAGGCATGGTTCCAGAGGTCCATCATTTGGACTCTTGCCTTTGCCTAGCTTTCTGTAATGGCTAATTGCTACTGTCCTCAAACTGGGAATTCTGAGGCTTGGCCAAGATGAGATGTTTCCAGATGTGTTGAGTATGGCTGTTAGCTGAGCTAACAGGCCTTCATCAGTGTATGTCTTCCTGTCCCAGGAAGCAATTGTGTTTTTAGAGCAGACTGAATTCAAGACATTTCCACTAAAAGCAGCAAATAATGGATATTAAATACTTAATTAAACAGGGAACATTCCAGGTTGGAAGAGATTCAACCAAAACATTCTGAGAGAATGAACATTTCCTTTGAGTGTCAGGGTGTGGTGGGGAAGGGGGAGTGGGAGAAGAAGGGTTGGGAAACATGATTAAGTGATCCTTCTATGGTGTATGATATGAACCCTGTAAATTGAGCAAAATGTCTTCTGACTAGCTTGTCTATGAGTCTATATTGATATTGATATCTATATATCAATCAGACACTTACTAGCTGTGTGATACCAGGCAAGTCACTTAAGTTTTGTTTGCCTCAGTCTCATCTGTAAAATGGGGATAATAGTAACCACCTACCAGGATTATTGTGAGGATTAAATTAGATCATATTTGTAAAGTGCTTAGTACAATGCCTAGAAATTGTAATGCTAAATAAATGTTAGTTATTATTATTATTATTATTATTATTGCTCCTAAAGTTGATGTAGTTGCCTTTGTCATTTATAGCCTCAGGTATTAAATTTTGCTAACCAGCTTTAATGGCTTGTGTCCAGTTATATTTTTTCCCCTAGATTATACCTGGGTCCAAAGCCATTCATTTCTTTTGTAAATTTGACCAGTTCAAGGAAAAGAGATTTTTGTCTTTGATCAAAATTTGTGAACCAAGCATTAAGACATGTGACACAGTTCTGGATCTTGAGAAAAGTGGGGTTGGGTCCCAACTCCATCACTGTTTAGCTAGGTTATCTTGACTAACACGCGTCACCTCCTAGGCATTCAGTCTTCTCAACTGTGAGATGGAGGCTTGAGTGATAAATCCTATAGATTCCTTTTGAGTTCAAAGAATTTTATGACTTCACTATGATAAAAGCAAGATGAAAGGTGCATCCAACTGGAATAAAGACTTTTTAATAAACACTAAAGTTGACTAGTGTTAGTGATGTCTGAGGGATGAGGAAGTGAATTTTTTAGATGGGTAAAACCCCTAGGTAGGATGCTATTGCATATGTCTTTGTGTGCATAAAGACAATTCTCTCCATCAAGTTTCAATGTCTCTTTATATCAGTTGTTTGAAACTTGATTATAGATTTCCATGCCAGGGACCAAAAGCCTACTAATCCTTTAATGTGGCAAAAATAGTAATACTAGTACATTTCATGAAGGGTGTGGAATTTCATTAATGCGGGGTACTTCTAGTGTGAGAACTCAATCCAATAGCACAAACCAAAACTTACATATGACTTAGTAATAAAATCCTAGATAAATTCCTGAAGCACAAAGAGATTAGCTGATTTGTCCAGGGCCACACAGTACTAGGTCATTTCAACATTATGAAAACTCTTTGAGGTAGGCAGACTGAGGATGGCTACTGAGTATTGTCAGAGGTGGCAGAAATAATGTTGAATTTGAAAGCAGGGTGGAATTGGACTTGGAAACAACCTCAGACACTTAATGGCTCTGCCACTACTTGACTCAGAGTCTCGTTTTCTTTTTTAATTTAATATTTTCAATTCCCCTAATTACATGTAAAAATACATTTTAACATTTAAAAATGTTTGAGTTCCAAATTCTCTCCTTTCTTCCCTCCTCCACCATTGAGAAGGCAAGGGATTTGATAAAGGTTATACATGTGCAGTCATACAAAATATATTTCCTTAGTAGTCATGTTGTAAAAGAAAACAGAGAAAAAAACCCCAAGAAAAGTAAGGAAAAAATATACTTTGATCTGCATTCAGACTTCATTAGTTCTTTCTCTGGAGCTGGACAGCACCTTTCATCTTAAATCCTTCAGTCTTGAATTACTGTATTGCTGAGAATAGCTGTTATTCACAGTTAATCATCATTCAATATTGTTATTACTGTATATGATGTTCCCTGGTTCTGATCATTTCACTTTGCATCAGTTCATGCAAGCCTTTTCAGGTTTTTCTAGAGCATCCTACTTGTCATTTCTTACAGCACAATAGCATTCCATCACAATCTCATGCTATGAGTTCTTTAGCCATTCCCTAATTGATGGGCTTCCCCTCAATTTCCAATTCTTTGCCACCACAAAAAGAGCTGCTCTAAATATTTCTGTATATAGAGGTACTTTTCCTTTTTCTTTGGTTACAGACCCAGTAGTGATATTGCTGGGTCAAAGGGTTTTATAGTCATTTGGGCATAGTTCAAATTGTTTTCCAGAATGGTTGGACCAGTTCACCAGTGCACCAACAGTACATTAATGTCCTAGTTTTTCCATATTCCCTCCAACATTTATCATTGTCCTTCTCTTTGATGTTAGTCAATCTGATACATATGAAGTGGCACGTCAGAGTTATTTTATTTTGCATATTTCTCATCAACAATAATTTAGGGCATATGACTACAGATAGTTGCAATTTCTTCTTCTGAAAACTTCCTGTTCATATCCTTTGACCATTTATCATTTGGGTAGTGACTTATGTTTTTAAAAGTTTGATTCAGTTCTTTAGATATGGGAGAAGTGAGGCTTTTAGCAGAGAAACTTGCTGTAAAATTTCTCCCCATTTTCCTGCTTTCCTTCTAATTTTGACCATACTTGGTTTTGTTTGTGTATACCCTTTTTAATTTCATGTAACCAAAATTATCTATTTTACTCTCTCTGATCCTCTCTATCTCTTGTTTGGTCATAAATTATTCCCTTATTCATAGATATCACAGATGAAATTTACTATGCTCCTCCCATTTGCTTACATCACCCTTTCTGTCTAAATTACGTGCCTATTTTGACCTTATTTTGGCATACAGTATCAGATGTTGGTCTATACCTTGTTCTGGCCAAACTGCTTTCCAGTTTCCCCAGTAATTTTTGTCAAATAGTAAGTTCTTGTCCCAACCACTTGCATCTTTGGGTATATCAAAGAATAGATTACTGTGGTCATTTACTATTGTGCAGTGTGTATCTAATCCATTCCATTGATCTACCACTTTGTTTCTTAGACAGTATTAATTTGTTTCATGACACCATTAATCTTAAAGATAGGGAAACTAGGCCTCAAAGAAGTTAATTGACTTACTCATGGTTACACACATATGAGAAGCGAGATTCAAACCCAAGTCTTCTTGACTTTCAATTCAACATTATCCAATATGTCATTCTGCCTCTCTTTATGCGTGCGAGTCAAATGAGAAAACATATGTAAAACACTTTGTAAAACTTAAGAAGCCTCTTATGTAAACATCTGCTATTATTTCTATTTTATAGGGGGCATAACTGAGATACAAAGAGGTCAAATGACTTTATCTAAGTTAATAAATAGGTAGAGATAAATCAAGAAATTAAAGAGAGATATATATCATTCATTTCATACTCTTTCCACTACAACATGCAATATTTATCTGAGCCAAAGATTTAAAAGGGTTTTCCAGGTTGTTTTCCCAATAGGATAAAATCCCTTTACCATTTATAACATCACCCCAGAAAATATGTTCAAAATCAGTTGTTGTCCATCTGCCTTAGATTTCCTATTTTCTTCCCAAGAAAATTTTAGTTAAGGCTTTTTTTTTAACCAAATGACTTGAGATCTCTGCATATTTCATAATAGCTTTCAAGACATTATATGATTTTCTCCAACTCTTGTTCATTATTACAGAGTAACAAACCACCCCAAATAACAGATGACAACAATATTTCAAATGATAAACATTTCTTATATCCCAATGGACTCTGGAACTTGAAGGCCATGTGGTTAGGACCCTGCTGGGGGCCAGAGACACCTGGAATTGTCTTTCTATAATTGTCATTTTGTTACTGACATTAACAAATCATGGTTCAAGTTGGGAAATACATTTTTGTGATAAAAAAGCAATGAACACTTTTTTGTGATACTTAAACTGGCTCCGAAGGAAACTCCAGAATAGGAACACATAATTGGAGTAAGCATACTGCCTCTTACTCCAATTGCTTTAAAGAGTATGACACCCATTTGGAATGGGGAGGCAGTGTGGTATGAGCCCAACTACATGTATGGACTTGTAGAAGACTTACATTCTAGTCCTTGATTAACCACTAATAGAATGAGTGCCTCTGAGCAAGCCTCAGGATTTCTACAGACATGCATGGGGTGCCATACTGAAGACACTGGGTCAACACGAAGTTACTCAGTGCTTGAGAGAAAGGGGGTAAATTTCAAATGCTCTCTCTCTCTCTCCAGATGCTCTTTCACATGACTTAAAAGCTGAAGGGATCTTGGAGATAATTTAGCCTGCCTCTGTCATTGTACACGTGATGCAATTGGCCCGGGAAAGGAAAGTGATTTGCCCACAGCCACATAGGATAGTAAGAGGAAGAGATGGAATTTGAACCTTTTGACTTCATGACAAGTGCTTTAATCAATCTCCCTGTATCCATTTGTTTTTTCAGCAAAGTGTAGTGGAAAAAGGGCTGGATTTGGAGCTGGAGGATCTTGGGTCTGTGACTTACTACCTGTGTGACCTTGGACATGGCCTTTAACCACTTTGAGCCTCAGTTACCTCATCTGTGAAAATGAAGGGGTCAAACTAGATGACTTGGAAGGACCCTTCCAGCTATAAGTCTTTGGTCCTATGATTCACTCTCCAGTCCATCCTCCTCTCGGTAACAAAATCATCTTCCTTAAATCAGGTCAAGAGGTTACGTTGTAGAGCAGAGAGAGCCCTGAATCCTGTCTCTGACACTAGCTGTCATGTGACCATGGCCAGATTTCTTCACTTCTCTTCGGTTTCCTCATCTACAAAATGGGAATTATGATGCCTATCTCACAGGATCATTATGAAGATCCAATGAAAATGCACTTCGAAGACTTCAAGTATTTTATAAATGCCGACTAAAAGGCATTGGTCTGACCTTGTCTTTCCTCTACTTAAAAAAATCCTCAGTTCCTCTCTATTGCCTCTTTAGCCTGGCTTTTAAGACTGGCTCCTTTCCAATCTGATTTCCTACTACTTTCTTTCAAGGTTCTAACTCAGAATCCTTCTCATTTTTTAAGGCTCAGCCCACTTGTAATCTTTCCTGTGAAGCCTTCCCTCATCCCTACAATTGTGAGTGCTTTCTATTTACTTACTTGTTTACTTTTTTCTGTGGACTAATGGTATGTTCGACTAGATTGTAATCTCCTTGGTGTCTGGCACAGTTTAATTTTTGTCTTTGTATGTCAACTGCCTAGCACGATGCCTGACACGTAGCAGGCACTTAAGAAATTGAATTTCATGGTGACTCACTCAATAAGTTTTTAAAACTATGATTTTAAAATGAGAAGACTGGTTTCATTGTGTGATACTTTAAATGCTGCTCCATGATCCACAATAACAAATAGCATTGGCATTATAACTGTGACATATCATCTAGGTATCAATGACTTCTTGGTCAGTCCAGCACCTCTATGATAGTTAGCATTTATATACTACTTTGGGCATCTAGGTAGTGCAGTGGATAGAGTTCTGGGGCCTTCAGTCAGGAAGACTCATCTCTCTGAGTTCTAATCTGACCTCTGACATTTACTACCTGTATGATCCCGGGCAGGTCACTTAACTCTGTTTGTCTCAGTTTCCTCATCTGTAAAATAAAAGGAAAAGGAAATGGCAAACCATTCCAGTATCTTTGTCGAGAAAACTCCAAATGGAGTCCAGAGTCAGACATGACTGAAAGGACTGAACAATGATAACTCATAGCACTTTAAGGCTGGCAAAGTACTTTACATATGTTACCTCATTTGATCCTCACAACAATCTTGTGAGGTAGGTGAAATTAGCTTTCTTATTTAGACTTGCTCGGGGTCACCCACAATTAGTGACTAACTCAGGATTTGAACTCAAGTCTTCCTGAATCCAATTCCAACACTATCTACCAGGCTCCTTTACTGCCTCTACTAGCAACAAGGATGCAGCTAAAGTCTGATGTCTTTCTGGCTACAATAAATACTCATGAACCAAAGACTGTTTCCATCCTCAGAAACCTGGCCAGTCTTAGGCCTAAGTCTTAGGATCAGAGTTCACTTTTGGCATCACCTGTTCACTATTGCTCCCCTCTTGGTGGCTCTCCTAGATCTAGAATTCTGGGCCTAGCCCATCTAGACCCCCTTGGTTTAAGACATGGAACAATTTGGGCTTTGGGCCATCTCCAAGGCCCTCCCCAAAGCAACCTCATCATCAGTGAAAAGAAAGAGATCTAATTGCTTGACTTTCCAACCATTTCCCTGAAAATAAGTCAACGAGTACAAAGCTTTCCCCTTCAAAACCCATTGCACTTTGTAAGGTGTTTGCTGAATGCAGTTATCTCTCCTTGGTCCATTCTTTTATCTCCTGCCACACTCCCAGCTATAATCATGGTTATCCTCCAGATGCCCAGTTACGTGTTGTAGAATAAGGTATTGGCAGCTTTTCCCCAGCTCCCAAGTCAAAAAATAGTAAAGTCCTTATAGAATTCTCTGTATTAAAACCTGCTTTAAATTGCTCCCCAAGACCTCAGCTAATCCTTCCATGCACTGGGGACGTGGATGGGAGGAGGCGCTCAGAGAGATGGAGCAGTTCACAAAGGTAGTCATGCAGTTATCATGAAGAGCTACAGAAATCCTTTCATAATTTTAATTAGCTTTGCATTTCTGGAATGCTCAGGGATTGTTCAAAATCCACAGATGCTTCTGAAAGAGTTACGGTTGTCTGCACAGGCTGGAGGAATGTTTCCTGAGCTGAATACAGCTGAGAGCTGGGCCAATGATGTAAGTAGGGAAGGTCACAGTGGCTGTACTTAGCAGGCCTTAGCATTAGCTGAAAACATTGTCTTACTTAACCCTCCCCCCCACTCACCCTGTCCTCTTTTCCTTTCCTGTCCTTTCCCTTCCTCTCCTCTTGTCTTTTCCCTCTCTTCTCTCCTTTCTCCCCTCCTCACTTCTTCTCTTAACTCTCTCCCTCTCTTCACTCTCTCACTATGATTCTTCGTCTTTCCCTCTCCCTCTCTTCTACCTTTTCTCTACCTCCTTTTTTTTCTCCTCTACCTCTTCCCGTTCCCTCTCTCTTTTTCTCTCTTTCCCCTCTTCCCACCTTTTCCCTCTCTGCACCCACTCCCTTTCTCTTTTTACTTCCCTCTCTTTTCCATTTCTCTCTCTACTTCTTTCCCTCTCCCTCCATTTCCTCTCTTTCTAACACCCAGTACATTTACCCAATACATATTCCTGGCCAAAGGGCTACAAAGATGAGTCATCCATGAAAATCTGGCCTCCCCATAACTACTCGATAAATTCTTAAATGAATATTCCACATTTGTGGAAAATAAAGCTAAATTATGCTCTAGCCTCTTCAGACTAGAGAAATTCAAAGTAATCAGCATAGAAACTCTCCTGTTGTATAGAGTCAGCAGGAGTGCAGAATCTTTTGGGACTTTTTCTACCCAACCAGAGACTTCGGCAACACTGAGTCCTCCCCATTAAGGTGGCCAAGCCAGGTTGTATGTTTTCCTCTTTTTATTTCTGCTGTGGAGGGACCACTGTCCCCTCTTTTCTCTTCTTTCCTTTCCATTCCATGTGGCGTGCATCTGCTCCCTAGCCTGCCAGGAGAATCACCATATGGAGACCCAGACATCTCTTTTTCACTAATGCCAGACGAGAACTTGATACTCATTCCAAATGGCACGAAGAAACATTTGTCTCCTTCCTCTCCCCCTGCCTTCCCTTGGCTTCAATACTTGGGGCTTTCAAAAAGCACAGGAAGTAGTCTCCTGGGCAAACTGCTATCTGCATCATGAGGACACATGGAGATCCTTTAGAAACACTGAAAAGGACAAGAGAGAAAAAGAGTAGAAAGCCCAGAAGGCTTATGCCAAATTTACCCTGGCATTCTCACCTCTCCCCTCCCCACCATAGCCTTTTAAATGTTTATTTGCTCTTTCCTCCTTCTTCCTCTGCCCCCATTTTTGTCCATGGGAGTTTTCAGTGCCCAACATATTGATGACTTTTTGTATGTGGAAAATCTGTTCCCTCAGAGCTGGGCCATCATTATCCTGTCCTGCATCTCTTCTCTTTGTGACAGTAGCCCAAAATAGCCGTGTGGTCTCTCTGTGAATGCCCTTTAGATTTGTCTGCATCTCCTCACTGCTGAGGCCACCCAGGCATGCCTTCATTTCCTTTCAGATCAGATGCAGGCACTTGGGGATGGGAAGGGTGATTCAATTCCCAATGATGTGAGTGTGATATACATATATAAATATTCATAGTAAAATAAAAATTCAGGCAAATTGCAGAAACTGTCTTAGCTCCACCATAAAGTAGGCTGTTGGGGCCTTTGATCATCTGCAGAGCTCCTGGGGGGAATTGTGCTAACCAGGAACACACTGGAAGCCTGCTTTGAACAGCAGTGAGGCCTAAAAAGAGGAAAGACTGGTCATTTAGATCCTTAGCCATCTTTGGATACTTTCCATGTATCGTTAGTGGGGTGTCTGAGGGCCATGGCAGCCTTTATTTTATCTCCTGCTCTGCCATTTTGGCATTGCTTATTGTGAAGTCATTTTAGTAATGGCATTTGAGCCCATGTATCCCTTGCAATCCATGGCCCTCTTCATTTCTCTATGAAACTTTAATTTCCCTACCTTTTTAAAAAAAGATCTGACAAGGGTATTTCCCACTCGATTTTAAAGCTGGTTCAAAAAAAGTTTTTTCTCTGCAGGGACTTTATTTCAGCCTTGATACTGATGTTTACTTTTTTTTTCTTCTGAATCTATGATGTCTTTGGTGTATAGAGGCAGCTAGGTGGCATAGAATGCTAGACTTGGAGCCAGAAAGACCTGAGTTCAAATCCAGCCTCACACATTTACTAGTTCTGTGACCCTGGGCAAGTCACTTAACCTTTGTCTGTTTCAGGTTTCTTGTCTGTAAAATGGGAATGATAATAGCACCTACACAGGTGGGGAACCTATGGCCTTCAGGTCACATGTGGCCTTCTTCTTCTTTAGCCTTTTGACTTAATCCAAACTTCACAGAACAAATCCCCTTAATAAATAAAAGAATTTGTTCTGTAAAACTTGGACTCAGTCAAAAGTCCACACTTGAGGACCTAGAAGGCCACACGTGACTTCGAGGCTGCAGGTTACCCACCCCTGAATCTCACAGGGTCATTTTATATATATATATATATATAAAAATACATATACATATATATGTTTTGTATATATAAATGCATATATATGTATATATATACATATATATGTGTGTGTGCATATGTATATACGTGTATATGTATACACACATCTATGTATACATGCATGTATGTGGATATGTGTACACACACATATAGTGTTTTGCAAATGTCGAAGTGCCATATAACTGCTATGATTATTATTGTGGTGGTTGTTACTATAATTGTAATCAACCGTAACCCCCTTGAGAGAAGGCATTGTTTCATTCTTTGCATTTGTCTTCCTGGTGCCCTGAACGTTGGAGGTGTGTTTAACAAATGTGTGTTTAGTGATTGAATACTTAGAGCTTCTACTAGTCCAGACCCACACCTGATCCATGACTTGTAGCCTTAGAGAACTGCCAAGTTGTGACTTGGTCAGGATCACTCAGCACACGTCAAAGGTGGATCACCAAGCCAATCTTGTATTTGGTGTCTCACCATTATACCCCACTGCTTTGCTTATGAAGAGAAATGTGGCTGGCACTTGATTGGACCACTCTGCATCTTTCTAACATATTCATGACATGAATGTGTATATTCCACTCACAGATTTAGTGTAAACTAATTGATTGGGAGTTAGGAATCTCTTGTTCCAGGGCCCCAAAGCCTCGAGGTCAGGAGAACAACCTTCTCTAGGCCCCATATCCATTTTACATGGCTTTGACATCAGTGGAATGAAGGCCTGACTGCTGGTTCATTTCTTCTCCCTGCTCTCTCCCATCTCCTCTGAGTGGCTCAGCTTCAATCAGAGGCATTCAGTCTGCAAGAAAATTCTGATACCTGAGCCTGATTTTGTGATTGCTATATATAATCTCTGCAAATTCACAAAAGAAGACCTGAAGATATTCACTTTCTTCTGTATTCAGATATTTAACCCAGGCAGTATTCTACAGACTTTGTTGTCTTTGGGACAAAATGATTCCAGCATATTCTACATCTCGATTGGAAACTTAAAGATTCTTCTCACATGAGCCCTATTTATTGCGCAATTAAACTCAACTGTTCATCTGTATTCCTGGGGGGATGCTTTTCTTTTAATTTACAACAAAGCAAATTAATTTCCGAAAGATTTTTCAAGGTTTAATATTAAAATCACATTTCTCTTTGATGCCACTAAGAAATTTTGCCTCTCATTCAATTGTGCACACCACCATCACCCTACACACAATTTATTAAAAGTATTTAACTGTGGTGCAACTGGTTAATTTTATTCGCCAAAACAAGATCCTTCTATATGTAATGGTAGGAGAGGTAAGCTGTTAATAGATTAGGACCTTCGGCAAAGGGAAAACCGCAAAGTACTTCTTTGCCGGCCCCTGCATTGTTCGTATGTCAACCAGGTGCTGAAGTGAGTATTAAACTGGACTGTTTGGTTATATGCAGGCTGTCTTGCATGAGTGGTTCTATATTGCTAGTGTCAGTCAGATAATCTTTATGAAGCAGGGTGTGCAAATGCACACAGTGCCAGGGAATCAGGTAATATTCCACAAGTAATAGACCATTATTTGACCTCTCTTCCCTTTCCCCCTTCTTGTCTTGATTCTCTAGGGTAAATCAATCCCGTATACTATAATCTACTGGCTAACCCCTAAGGCTGTTCATTACAGTAGACAAAAGCATGAAATTACCAAGTCACAAAAAATTAGATTTTGTTGGGACCTTAGGGGCCATGTAATTTATTCTGTCCATGAATAATGATCTCATATCTGCCACATCCTCAACAAGTGTCTACTCTGTGCCCACTTTAGGCCATACCATGGTGGGAATCCCCATCACCTGCTGCAGTAGCCTATTTTGCTTTGGAACATTTTTTCCTTTGTTTGAGCCCACACGTCTTTCTCTGCAATGTTTGTTCTTTGTGTATAGTTGGCTGGAGGTACCCTAGCATTTATCTTGTTTTGCTGGGATCCAGACCTGCTACACAAATTCTCGGTCAGCTCCATTTCACGCCACCTCATTCTTTCTCTAACCCTCTTCCAAATCTAGTTCTGAGAACAGTCATTAAATTAATCCTTTTATTCTTAGAAAGTGTTTGTCAATCAATTGTGCTACAATAACAGTTACCATTCCTTCTGACTTCCCTGACCAACACTTTTTCTTTCTGTCCACCAGTGCCCTATATGTGTTATCTTCCCCTATTCAAATATTAGCTTCTTGAGGACAGAGGCCATTTTCCCCCTTTCTTTGTATCCCTAGAGCTTAGTATAGTACCTGTCACTGGGCAAGGCTTGTTGACCTGACTTCTTAAAAGTGTATTTTCTGGGTTTAGCAGTGTCTGATATGGAGTAAGTGCCCAATTTTTTTTATTCATTCCTGTATTTATCCATCCATCCATTCATTTATTCAAAAATTTGGATAACTTCTACCCATGAGTCTAGGCTAATTCTGATAGATCAAGGGGAGTAGACGAAAAGGAGAAAGAAGAGAAAACATAAGTGGCAACCCTATTTACAGTTTTCTCATTGTTTGCATCTTTTAGAGTGCATCCCACCTACACAATGAAGTATTGACTATTAACTGTGTGGCCCTGGGCTAGTCACTTATCCTCCTAGTGCTTCAGATGGAAAAAAAAAAGTAACAGATACATCATTTGAAGGTGGAAAATAGTTCCTAGGAAGTTCTTTGGACAAGTAAAATTATGGGACTAGTCAAAATTGAGTCAGGAGAAGTGAAATACAACTTAATCAGTTCCTTTAGAAAGAAAACAAAGCTCTAACTTGAGAGAAAAACAGTTTCATATACACACAAAATCCATTAGGTAAGTGTCACAGTCAGCCCCGAAGCCTTTGTCATCCTTCTATCTTAAACGTATTCAATTTGAATTAATGGGAACAGTTGTTTATATCCTTTGAACTACATCGAGCTCACCAAGTGGTACGATTTTCATGAACACAAAGATGGCCGGTCTGGGCAGGCAGGGCTGGGAGAAACCCTTATAAAAGAGAGACATTCAGTTCTCAACAGATAACTGTTTTGAGTTTCTATTTCAAGAGGGTAAATTAAGGAAGTTTAGGGATGGTCGATATCAAGAAAAGTAGGAAGACCAGGAGGAAATCAATTTTCTCAGGAAAAATGGCAAAGCAAACTCTAGTTTCCATTGTGAATATTCTCCCCTTATCTCAATTTCCTCCTGGCTCCTTTGATTAAGAGAAAGTCATTTTAAATGTTGAAGAGCCTTATAAACCTAATTCTACAAGTTACACAAAATTGCAGTTAAGGTGACACAAGGTGCTGACAAGAATGGTTAATTATGTCAGATTGCAGCTTTTATAATGCCAAGTGTGACCTCATTTTGGTTTCAGTTCTATTCAGACTCTGGCTCGGAACACAGTAGAAAAACCTCTTCTCCCTTGAAGTGAGATGTGAATTTGGGATAACTAGGGAAGAGAAGAAATAGGGAGTGCCACTCAGGTGTCTGAATGGGTAGTGCCTGACCTTGCCCGTTTAGCCAGAACCCCAAGTAGGAATTTTGGCACCAGGCATAATTGCAACCTAGACCAACCAGAATGAGATGTGCCCTCATGATTCAATGGCATGAAAAGCATTTTGGTTTGACTTCATTGGTGTAGGAAACTCCCTCCCCCAGATGGATCAGCACTTGCTTTCCTGCTTAAGGGCGTAAGAGGGGGAGGGAATAAGCATTTATAGTGCCCTTATTATGTGCCAGGCACTATGCTAAGTGCTTTACAGTTATTTTCTCATTTAATCATCACAAAAATCCCGGGAGGTAAGTGCCATTATTATCCCCATTTTATAGTTGAGGAAACTAAATGAGACAAAGATTAAGTGACTTTCCCAGGGTACACAACTGGAAAGTATCTGAGGATGGATTTGAACTCAGTTCTGCTTAACTCTAAGCCCAATGCCTGTCCACTGCACCTCCTAGCTGCCCCAGTTGCTTGGGGACCACTGGGAGTTAAAGGGACTAACCCAGGGTCATATATCTGGTAAGTGTTCAAAATGTGACTTGAACTCAAGTCTTCCTGATTATAAATTAGCGGCTCTTCACCTGGGATTTTTGAAATTAAAAAAAATACTAGATTTCAATATAATTGGTTTCCTTTGTAATTCTTTGTATCTTATTTCATGCATTTAACAGCATTATTTTGACAAGGTGCCTATAGATTTTGCTGGACTTCCACAGGGGTCCATGACCAAAATTGTTCAGAACCTCAAATCTATCGACAATGCATCAAGACCCACACTATGCTTCTTCTGGTGAAAATGGCCCATTTGAAAATAACACAAGAAATACTTGTGACAAGGTCAGTCAAATTGGAGGAGAATTTAGTTATATTGATTGAAGAGTTCTGGTCTCAGAATTGGACTTCTGGGGTTGCTTCTATCTCGAAATCTACAAACTATGAAACAATAAACCCCACGGGGTTAAGGAACCAGTGTTCTTCTTACTGAACTAGAGAAGCCCCTGGGAGGCTTCCTCAAACACATTATGAAGGAAGAAAGGCAGTCCTGGAGCTAGAATTGGAGTCAGGAAGACCCAAGTTCAAACACCTTCTCAAGCAATTACTATTTGTGTAACCTGGGCTAGTCACTTAAACTGCCTGTGCCTTAGTTTCTCCATCCATACAATAAGAGGGTTTGTCTTGGCCTCTACAATCTCTTCCAGCTCTAAATCTTTTCTCTTATGATTTCTCTGAGATTGAGTTTCCTAATTTTTAAAATGGCGACACGACCTTATACTCCCCACCTCACAAAGTCATTGGGCAGGTGCAGGCCCTCATCATCTCATGCTTGGACTACTGCAGTAGCCTTCCAGTGGGTCTGTCTGCCTCAAGTCTCTCTCAACTTCATTCCATTTTCATCCTTCATTCCATTCAGTAACCAAAGTGATTTTCCTTAAGCACAGGTCTGACAATATGTCCTGTACTCAATAAACTCCAGTGGTTCTCAATCGTCTGCAGAATCAAATATGAAATGCTCTGCTTGTCATTTAAAGTCCTTCATAACCTTGCCCCCCCCCCCCCTTTCCCGTCTTCTTACATTTTACTCCTTGCCACATACACTTTGATCCAGTGCCCCTGGCTTCCTGGCTGTTCCACAAACAATACACTTCATCTCTTGGCTCTGGGTATTTTTCTCTGGCTGTCTCCCGTACCTGGAATGCTCTCCCTCCTCGTCTCTGCCTTCTGTCTTCTCTGGCTTCCTTTGAGTCCGATCTAAAATCCCACCTTCTACAGGGAACCTTTTTAGCCCTTCTTACTTCTAGTGCCCTACCTCTGGTAATTACTACCTATTGATCCTGTACGTAGCACATTTGTACCTATCTCTCCCATTAGATTGTGAGCTCCTTGAGGGCAGATGCTATCTTTTTCATCCTTTTGAATCCTCAGCAATTAGCATAGTCCTTGGCACATAGTAAGCCCTTAACACATATTTATTGATTGATTGATCACTGGGGACATTGAATTGGTGAGATACTGTTACACCTCAGTTCTTACAGGTATCCCATACCACATGTAGGAAGATTTTTGGAGCACCTCAGTAGAACTACTGCTAGCCTTCAGTTCTTCCTGGAAAATAAATTTCAGGCAATGTTTACAGATAAGGCCAACATTTCTATCCTTTTAGCTGTATTCTGTTACCGTAGGGAAATAGCCAACTTTCATTTCACTGCAAGCCCAACTAGGCAGGGGCAGACTCCAGGCTATTTAAAAAGATAAACAATTAGGATGACTCTAACTCAGTCTCACTGAGGGGAAAGTGCTGCTGCTAGTGGGAAGGAAATAAGGGGAAGACTGGGGGAGCAGGAGCACACAGGGCAAAACAGGATGAAGATGAAAGGAAGGGATGAAGGGGTACATAGGTTGAAGCTTCTACAGCTGCTAGAAATCTGAAGCTCCTTTTCTCTGTTTTTCAGCTAGTATCTGAGCTCAGCCTCCCTTCAACTCCTACTCTGCCAAAGAAATATGTATGAAACAGTTTTTTTGCCTTCTAATTTTCCTGCCCTGGGGCAAAGTCCCAGTGACCCTACTCTAGTTGTGGATCTGATTGTAGCTACTGATTCACATCCTTCTTTGGGATGATCTCTGTCCATCAATAATGCAGAGCACATCTCTGGCATAAAAGGGGCCTCTTAACCTACGAGTTTAAAGACTACCTAAGATGAGCACAAGGAATATCTACAGTTTCTGCCATAAATTATGTTTATCAGAAAAAAAACCAAAGTTATCTTCTATTATGAATTAAAAAGAAAAAAAAATAAAGTGATTGGCTGCCATACAAACTTTTAGTCCCCAAATTTTCTGATGCCACTAATTTAAAGTTGTGAAAACATTGCTAAAAGGGCTTAGTTTAATTTTAGCTTCCCCTGGAATTCAAGTGGGAGCTTCAGCCCTGGCATTTGAAGACATTTTGCTGGTTCTCTAGAATCCGTTGAGAGGTGGATTGCTGCTCTTTTCTCTCCATCTTGTCCCCCTTTGTTCTTTTATTAGAAAGAGTCAAGCAAAGGGATTTGGCAGGGGAATTCAACCAGCTACTCAGCACTGCTGTGAGAGGAGGGAAAGGAGACCAGACAATGTGTTTATTCTCCTGGGCAGCAAACACTCATTTCAAGGTCCTTCTGTAGCAAGAACCAGCAGGTTTATTCTCCTCCCCTCCTGGGCCTTCCCCACGAGATGGTAGAAATCACCTTGTAGCTATAAAGGCACAAGTCACTTCTGATGTTCTGCATGCTTCTAAGAAGCTTCTTTTCAAGTTATGTTTCTGTTCTCCCCTCATGCCTAGGTGTATTTTATTTATTTGTATTTTGGACACTTCAATGAACAGAAGAAACTCCATATTATGTGTCCTCCAAAGAAAATCCGCCCATCTTCTGAGGTTCCCTGTGACTTTTGAGAATGCTACATGCTCCCAATTGTTTAGGATTGCAACATAGGTATTGTCCTCAGCTTCTCAC
Organism: Vombatus ursinus; assembly: GCF_900497805.2. Lineage (NCBI taxonomy): Eukaryota > Metazoa > Chordata > Mammalia > Diprotodontia > Vombatidae > Vombatus > Vombatus ursinus. The sequence goes on from NW_020954577.1 coordinate 34,439,204, forward strand.
ACTCTTGCATCCATTCAGTTGCAAAAGTTTGTCATTTCTACCTTTGTGACATCTCATAGTCTCTTTCCCTCCACTCATACAGGTATCGCTTCAGTCCACACCCTTATCAGTCCTTACCCGGACCATTGCAATTGCCAACTAATTGCTCTCCCTTCCTCAAATCTCTCCCCTTTCCACTCCTCCAAAGTGTTTTCCTAAGGTGTTGATTCAACCAAGTCACATCGATGCTCAATAAACTTCTGAGGCAAGTGATTATTTCTGGGATCCAACTGAAAGCCTTTGTTTGGCATTTAAAGCCCTTTACCACTTGATCCCTTCTGATCTTTCTTGTGATCTTATATTTTTCTCTTCTCTACAAACTTGATGGTTTATCCAGACATCTTTGCCTACCTGTTCCTCAAACAGGTCGCTTTATCGGCCATCTCTGGGCCTTTGTACTGGCTGTTCACCACGCCTCATGTGTTCTATACTTACCTCTTCCACTTAGAATCCTTTCTTTTGGACTCTCTCAAACACTACCTTAGACACAAAACCTTTTCCAGTCTTCGAAGCTGCTGGTGTATTCCCCTCCATAAACACTTCCCATCTAATCTATATTTATCTTGTATGTGCCTATTTCTACATATGTTTTTTCTCTCATTAGAATGCAACATTCCTGAAGGCAGAGATTGTTTTTTTTTTTAACTTTTCTTTTTATCCCTAGCATTTAGTATAGTGCCTGGCCTTTAGTATTTGCCAAATGCTTATTGTTGATTGACTGACTTATGGTTGGTGGGATGAGGTTATTCTTGACATCTTCATCGAGCTCTACATGTTCTTCATTATCAGACGCCCCCAGACCAGAGGGTATTTGCTTCCTGAGTCACTTGCATTTGCTTTCAGATTTTTTGAATTTACTATTTCTACCATATCCTATTCCTATTCCTACCCATTACATTTCCATCTGTGTTGAGCAGACAGACTTGTTTGGTGACAATAAAGGTGTAATGAGCAATTTGGGTTAATGATTTTCTACAGCTGCTCAGAACAGTTGGTGTGAGCATACTATTGAAGTCCATCCTCCCCCAAAGCCAAGTTAGGCTCAAAATGCAGACTATAGCTTTGCAGGTTTGAAAAGTTAAGAAAACAAATAAGTAAACAATTTCCCTAGTCTTCAGGTGCCTTGCATTTGCATCTAGGCTCCATCCCTTGCTGCCTTTGTGACTTTGGGCAGGTGACTTAAATTTCTCTGGGACTCAGTTTCCTCTTCTGTAAAATGAGCAGGGTGGATTGATTTCAAAAGTCACTTTCAAATCTAACTCTTGTGATCATAAAAAAATCTTGTCCAGCATCACATAGAAGTACATACTAAACTCAAGATTTTAAGCAAGTCAATCATTCACCTAGCCTTTATTAAGGGCTTACCGTATACTGGCACTGTTCAACCTACTGATGATATAAAGAAAAGCAAAAACCAGTTCCTGATCCCAAGGATCTCACAATTCTTCAATGAATAACACTGACAGATAGGATAGAGTTCTAGGCCTGGAAGATCTGAGTTCAAATTTTACCTATGACACTAGGTATGTGACACTGGGCAAGTCACTTTACTTCTGCCTCAGTTTCATCAACTATAAAATGGGGATAATAAAATAATAGCACCTCCTCCCAGGACTGTTGTGAGGATCAAATAAGATAATACTTATAAAGTACCTGGCACATACTAGATATGAAATTCTTGTTTCCTTCTTTCTACTGTTAGGCATTTAAAGTCCTTCACAGTCTGGATCCAGCCTTTCTTTCCAGGCTCATTATATCTTACTCCTCCTCATGTATGCCACTCAAATTGGCCTACTTAAAAAAAGGACACCTATCTATCTCTCATGTTTGTTGTGAGGAAAAAATGATAAAATATTTGTAAGTGCTTTGCAAACTTTAAAGTGCTATATAAATAGTATCTACTATTTTTATTATTTGCCATTATTTTATTTCTGTGAATCCCCATCATTTAGCTTCTCCCAACCTCAGTTTACTCAAATGTAAAATGGGGAAAATAATAGCACTTACCTTCCAGTGTTGCCATGAGGATAAAATGAGGCAATATATATATATATATATATATATATATATACATGTATATGTGTATATATATATATATACATATATATATATCACTTTGCAAACTTTAAGTTCTGTATAAATGCTATCTATATTTTTCTTTTTAGCCATTCTTCTCTTTCTGTGACATCCCCTATATGGAATATTTCACCTCCTGCCTCAGTTCCTTTGAATAGACTGTTCCAAATACTTGGTACATTCTCCCTCATTACTTCCACTTCTTGAAACCCCTCATTTCCTTCAGTGTTCAGCTCAAATTTTGCCTTCTAGGGATTCCTCATCCTTAGCTTTCTCCTTTGTGAAATTACTCTGCATTTACTTGTATCTATTTTCCATTTCCTTGTCTTTGTACATGTTGATTCTCCTCAGTAGAAAGTAAACCCTTGCAGACCCCTTTTCATTTCCCCAGTTGATAGTATCCCCTCCTCCCAACTCTGTATTTCTTTGGTAGACAACCTGTCAATATGCTGTATTCCCCAAGTAGAATGTAAGCTCCTTGAGGGTAGGGCCTATCCCAATTTTATACTTGTATCTCCAACATTTAACACAGAGCCTCACACATAGTAGATACTAAATAAATGCTTGTTAATTAATTAATCAATCAATTGATTGAGCCTAGGTGTCTTTGACTTCAAGCTCATGGTCTTTCCACTCAATCAACTGGTTGCAATTACTAAAATCTACTTTAGAGCATGGTAAGCTCTGAGGAAAGGGGTCCTAGGCATTGGAATACCAAATTTCCTGACATACAGCTACTGTAATGGAGATGTTACATGAGCCCAGCAAACCTGGTCACCACTAAAGGTGCTGCTGAGAATGTCAGATCACTGTCAATGGGCAAATAATTAGCATGGTTGCAATGACCAGCTGATATTGCTCACTATCTAGTACTAATATACCTAGTAGTAATAGTTTGCTACTTGCTTTTTTAACCATAGACTAGGAAAATCTCTTCTGTTAGTTGGCTGGAAATCCTATCTGAAAAAAAAGGAGAATGAAAGTGAAAATGAGTCTGATTTGAAATGAGAGAGATAACATGGTGTCGTGGAGAGAGTGCTGGATTTTCAACCAAAAGAACTGAGTTCAAAGCCTAATGTTGTTGTTTACCATCTCTGGGGCCTTGGACAAGTCACTCAATCTCTCTGTGCCTTAATTTCCTTCTTTGGAAAATGAGAGGATTGGATTAAATCAGGGATCTTTGCCTTTTTTTGTGTCGTGGACCTCTTTGGCAAACTGGTGAAGTTTCTCAGAATGTTTTAAAACAGACAAAATAAAATAGATGGGCTTACAAAGGAAATTATATTGAAAAGTTCTCTCTTCTCTATCTATCTACCTATTATCTATCATCTATTCATCTATGTACCCTTTCTATCTATCTACCTATCCATTCATTCATCAAGGCACCCATCCATCCATCTATCCATCTGTCTATCTAATTTCACGAACTCCAGGCTAAGAACTCATGGACTAATTAAAAGAGAAGCATGATACCTGAGTGGGAAGAGCCCTTTATTTGTTAGCAGAAGATCTTGGTTCAAATCTCAGTTCTACCACTTACTCTTTCTTTATTATATTGGGCAAGCCACTTAACCTTTGGGCCTCAGTTTCCTCACCTGTAGATGACCTGAAAGATGCCTTCTAGCTCTAATCTGTGAACTGATACACTTTAGTTTTGCTAAGGTCTCTTAGTTCTAACTTTTGTGATTCAAATCTGGGGAAGGATAGTAGGAACTGGGGGGATCGGGATGCTTTACCAGGATCATACTGGAAGCCTTTCTATCTTCTTAGGGTTGGCATGAGCTTGTGTGGGCTCCACTGGCATATCAACCCTCAGTCACTTCTAAGATAGGAGGAGGCCTCAGAATAGCAATTTGGCAGGGGATTAAATCATATGTAAATGAAATAAAGGCAGTGCCTTCTATTACTGAACACAACTAAGCAGCACAAGGGATAGAGTGCTAGACTTGGAGTCAGGAAGACCTGAATTCAAAACTAGCCTCAGATGCTAGCTGTGTGGCCCTGGACAAGTCATTTAATTCCTCTCAACCTCAGTTTACTCATGTGTAAAATGGGGACAACAGTAGCATCTACCTCCCAGGGTTGCTGGTGAGGATAAAATAAGAAAATAGTTATAAAATGCTTAGTAAACTTTAAAGCACTATATAAATGCTATCTACTATTCTTACTATTGGCTGTTATTCAATTTCTGTGACATTCCCGTGCAAATATACTTTCCTCCTTCCAAATTTACAGATGAGAAAATTGAAACCAGGAAAGGTTAAGGGACTAGTACAGTATTAGCCATATAGTAGGTGCTCTGTCAATGGTATTGATTCAGTCTCTCCTTTTCTGGGCCACTCTGATATGGCTTTGAGTAAATCACAGTTATCAAGGTATTTCAGTGACCCAAGACAGTCCACAGATCCCCAAAGTCCAATTTAAATCCGGGGATTAGCATTTATTTATCCCTTTGAAATAAGGAATGCCAAGTGGAGGCCTTTTTCTAATTCCCCAAACTGCTAGTGACTCTCAATGTCCAGAAATTAACCCTTATTTACGTTGTATATATTTTGCTGCATTTACTTTTAGGCATTCATATTGCTTACCCCAAAAGAATGGCTGTACTTTGCGGACAGAGACTCTTTAATTTTTATCTCTGTAGCTCTGGAACCTAGTAGAACACCATAGCATGTAGCAGCCACTTAACATGAGCTTGTAGATCAACTGATATTGATTTTGAAGGCAAGGAAATTGGAATCCAGCAGGGTAAACATTTCCCTCTTGCTCCCCATCTTTGAACCTCCTAATTTTCCTTTTTTTATATAGATTTCATTTCATTTTTTATTTTTTTAAAATGGTAGAAGTGAGATTTTCAATATTTACTTCCACAAGATTTTTGAGTTCCAAATTTTCACCCCATCTCACCCCTCCCCTCACCCCAAGATGGCATGCATTCTGAATACCCCTTCCTCTAGTCTGCTTTCCCTGCTATCTCTCCCCCCTTCCCCTTCTATTTTCCTGTAGGGCAGGACAGATTTCTGTACCCCATTTCCTATATTTCTTATTTCCCAGTTGCATGTGAAAACATTTTTTTTCAACATGTGGTTTTAAAACTTTGGGTTCCAAATTTTCTCCCTTCCTCCCTCCCCACCCACCCTCATTGAAAAGGCAAGCAACTCAATATAGGCTATACATGTATGTAAAACACTTCCATAGTAGACATGCTGTGAAAAACTAACTCTATTTCCCTTAATCCTATCCTGTCCCCCCATTTATTCTATTCTTTCTTTTGACCCTGTCCCTCCTCAGAAGTATTTGCTTTTGATTACCCCCTGTCCCAATCTGCCCTCCTCTCTATCATCCCCCTACTCTCTTGTCCCCTTCCTCTCCTATTTTCCTGTAGGGTAAGACAGATTTCCATACCCAATTGAGTGCATATGTTATACCCTCCTTAAGTCCAATCCTATGAGAATAAGATTCACTCATTTCCTCTCACCTTTCCCCCAGTTCCCCTCCACTGTAAAAGCCTTTTCTTTTCTGCTTTTTTTGTGAGATAATTAACCCTGTTCTACCTTTCCCTTTCTCCTTCTCCTAGTATAATCCTCTCTCACCCCTTAATTTTATTCTCCAGATATGACCCCTTCATCTTCAACTCACCCTGTGCCCTCTATCTATCTATCTATACATACATATAATTTTTTCCCTCCAACTACCCTAATACTGACAGAGGTCTCATGAGTTACAAATATCATCTTTCCATGCAGGAATGTAAACAGTTCAACCTTAATAAGTCTCTTATGATTTCTCTTTCCTGTTTACCTCTTCACGTTCCACTTGAGTCTTGTATTGGAAAGTCAAATTTTCTATTCAGCTCTGGTCTTTTCGTCAAGAATGCTTGAAAGTCCTCTATTTCACTGAATGACCATTTTTTCTCCTGAAGAATTATACTCAGTTTTGCTGGGTAGGTGATTCTTGGTTGTAATCCTATTTCCTTTGCCCTCCAGAATACTATGTTCCATGCCTTGTGGTCCCTTAATGTAGAAGCTGCTAAATCTTGTGTTATCCTGATTGTGTTTTGACAATATTTGAATTGTTTCTTTCTGGCTGCTTGTAGTATTTTCTCCTTGACCTGGGAACTCTGGAATTTCACTACAACATTCCTAGGAGTTTTCCTTTGGGGATCTCTTTCAGGAGGAGATCGGTGGATTCTTTCAATTTCTATTTCGCCCTCTGGTTCTAAAATATCAGGACAGTTTTCCTTGATAATTTCTTGAAAGATGATGTCTAGGCTCTTTTTTTGATCATGGCTTTCAGATAGTCCAATAATTTTTAAATTCTCTCTCCTGGATCTATTTTCCAGCTCAGTTGTTTTTCCAATGAGATATTTCACATTGTTTTCTAATTTTTCATTCTTTTGGATTTGTTTCACAATGTCTTGATTTCTCATAAAGTCACTAGCTTCCAATTGCTCTATTCTAATTTTTAAGGAAGTATTTTCTTCAGTAATATTTTGGACTTCCTTTTCCATTTGGCCAAGTTTGCTTTTTAGGGCATTCTTCTCCTCATTGGCTTTTTGGACCTCCTTTGCCATTTGGGTTAAGCTATTTTTTAAGGTGTTATTTTCTTCAGTATTTTTTTGGGTCTCCTTTAGCAAGCTGTCAACTTGCTTTTCATGATTTTCTTGCATCACTCTCATTTCTCTTCCCAATTTTCCCTCTACTTCTCTTACTTGTTTCTCAAATTCCCTTTTGAGCTCTTCCAAGGCCTGGGACTGATTCATATTTTTCTTGGAAGTTTTGGATGTAGGAGCTTTGACTTTGTTGTCTTCTTCTGGTTGTATGTTTTGATCTTCTTTGTCACCAAAGTAAGATAATATAGTCTGACTCTTTTTTGCGCTGCTTGCTCATGATCCCAACCAATTACTTGAGTTTTAAACTCTTTGTTAAGGTAAGAGTCTGTTTCCAATGTGGAGAACGTACTGTCTCAAGCTTTGGGGGTTTGTACAGCTGTTTTCAGAGATACTTCTAGGGACCTGAAAATTTTCAGTTCTTCCAAGGTGCTATGATAAGGGGCGAGGTGTTTTCTCTCCACGGCCACAACAAGCTCCACCACACCAGCATTCCTCCTCGCCCCAGGACCGCCCCTCAGAACAGGGACCCAGATCCAAGCACGGGCAAAGCAAGAGATTCTTGCCTCAGCACTGGCAAAGAGATCCTTGCAATCCCCCTCTGATCAGCTACTTGATTCCCCCTCAGTCCTTGGGCCAGAAGCTCAGAAGGCAGCCACTTCCCTCGGGGTGGCTGAGATCTAGCTTCTTCTCTCACCTCAGTCACAGACTTTTCCCACTGATCTTCTAAGTTGTCTTTGGTGTTCGGGGGTTGAGAAGTCTGGAAACTGCCACAGCTGCCCGCTATTCAATCCTCTGAGGCCTGCTCCAGGGTTGCTGCTGCCTGCGCACCCACGCCGAACTGCGCTCCTCTCCCAGACCACTGTGATATACCTTTCCGATTAGCCATCCAGGTTGTCTTGGGCTGGAAATTTATTTTACTCTGTTTTTTTTTTGTGGGTTCTGCTGCTTTAGAATTTGTTTAGAGCCATTTTTGTAGGTATTTGAAGGAGTTTGGGGGAGAGCTCTAGCAAGTCACTGCTTTCCCTTGAACTTCCTAATTTTCAAGCCTCAACCCTGTTACCTCCTAGATAATACCCATCTCCTGTCCTGATATTCTCATTTGATGCTCCTAAAACTTTTGGCACATCCCTAACTTTGTATATTTTAAAAAAATTTCTGTTTAAATACATCCTGTAGAATGCCATATTTTACCGATTGGTTTTTTTTCAGTCCAAAAATTGGTTTATAACACTTCATTGCATAATTGTGTTGTCATGTTGCTTAAAAGGTAAACAGAGCAGCAAGGTATTAACCAGTGGCATATGGATAAGCATTTATCTATCACTTATTGCAAGCCCCAAGCCTAGAATTCTCAGTGCAGGGCATTGTCAGTATTCAATTTTAACGTATATTCATGAGTATTCCATGCACCCTAATCTTGCACCAAAGACAGTTTAATACTAAATGATTTTTAAGTAATACCAGCACAGTTTTTTTAAAAAGGTTCACTTAATGGTCAGAACCCCATTTTTTTGCAAAATATTTGGCTTAAAATCTGTGATGATTATGTGGTGAAATATGGTATAATACCTTGAATGGAGTGGCCACCCCATTGTTACTTTGTATATATTCATTTTTGTATATTGCATGTACATGTCCCCCATGTAGAATGCAAGCTGCTTGAGGGCTGGGACTGTTTCATTTTTTTCTGTGTATCCCTAGTGTCTAGTATATTACCCTGCATGTAGTAAGCCCTTGCCAAATGCTTATTTAGTGAATGAATGACTTATCCAATATTACATCACTCAATAGGGACAAAGTCATAGGTAGTGGATGGACCATGGTCATCTCTTTGGATTCTGCATACAGTCCTTTTTTTTTTTTTTTTTTTTTTTTTGCTATACCACCACTTCAAGACCAGTAACCAGAGGAAAGAAAACTGAGCATTACTGCCAAATAATTAAATCCGATGAATGATCTGCTTGGTTGAAACTCTGGATGCATTTTCTTTTTCAACCAATCAGATAAATACAGAAGTCCCAATGGCAAGATCCTTATTACTTTTCACATGTAGCATAAGAAAACCTCTCTAAAAGACAAGCTGCTGAAAACCATTAAAGTGACAATAAAAGCTCAGGACGGCTCTGTTCCCTGATTTCTGCTGTGGCCACCAATTAGGAGGTGCTATCTTTGCTCTTCTCTACTCAATTCATGGCACTGGATCCTTTTCCTACATTTTTTTTTCTTTTTAAATTTTAATCTGTCACCCCCATTTGGTCGGGGTGGGGGTTCATCGTAGAAGTATTATTATTGGTCTTGTAATTTCATCTCCTTCATCAACAGGGATATTATTAGCCTGATAGCTCTGTCCCTCTGGCTGTTCCTTCTGGACTGGCTGGGAGGGGGAGAGACTGGAGTCCACTTGTCGGCTTGGGAATGGGGCTGGACATGACCCAGCTGAGCAGGATTTTAGAATGTGGCTTACAGCCTGAAATGAACTCTGAATATTGCTCTTTCCTTCTGCTGACTTATGTTTCGATGAATGGACTTTGTGCTTGAACTTGGATGCTTGCCTCTGGCCACACTCAGATGGGGTATATGTATTTCTATTTTTGCCCAATTAATGGCTGGCATCTCCAAAGAAGCGACACACTTTTTTTTTTGAGAGAAGAAGAGTTACAAGACTCTGGGGTTTATATTTTTAAAACATTTTCCACAGCTTTCCTGACCACACTACTGATAAAAGTGATATCATAATTTATTAGTAAGTCAATCAAGAAGCATTATTAAGAACTTACTGTGTGGCAGGCACTGTGTCAAATGCTGGGAATAGAGAGAAAGGTAGAAACAATCCCTGCCCACAAGAAGCTTACATTCTAATGGGGCAGATAACATTTAAAAAATTGTACACATAAAAGAAATACAGTATACATGGAAGGAAATCTTAGAAGAAGACACTAGTAGTGGGGTAGTGATGTTAATAGGTTCATCAACAAGTATCTCTTAAGCACTTCCTATATACCAGGCAGTGTAGAGAGCCCTCCTTGGGGTCAGGAAGATTTGGATTCAAGTCTGACCTCTGACATGTACTGGCTACATGACCTTGGGAGGTGGTCAAGAAAGGCCTCTTAAAATAGATGGTAACATTTGAGCTGAGATTTAAAGGGTGCTAGGGATTCTGAGAGGTGGAAGAAATGGGAGGGCATTCTAGACGTGGAAGAAAGACTCATGTACAGGAGGCAAGAGATAAAATTGTATGTAGAAGGAACAGCAAATAGGCCAGAATGGTCGGAGTGTAGACTGCCTAAGAGGGAATAAGAAGTAATCATCTTGGAACAATAAGCTGGGAAACGATTATGAAAGGCTTTCAATGCCAAACAGAAAAGGAGGCAACTTTTTTTTTCTCCTAGAAGCAACATGCAGCTACTTAAGTGAGTAGGGGAGTGATATGATTAAAGTTGTGTTTTAGTAATATCACTTTGATAGCTGTGTAGAGGAGAGATTGAAGAGGAGAGGGACTTGAGGCAGGGACATTTGGAGTTTTGTAAGCCTATGGGTCATCCTGGTGAAGATATCCCATAGAAGGAGCTATGGGCCTGAAGATCAGGAGAGAGGTCAGGGCTAGACATTTCAATTTAGGGATTATTTGCATAGTGGTCAGGGTAGCTGAGTAGTACTAGGTGGTACAGCAGGTAGAGCACTGATTTTGGAATCAGCAAGACTCATCTTCACAAGTTCAAATCCAGCTTGTGTTATCCTGGGCAAGTCACTTAACCCTGTTTGCCTCAATTCCTCATCTGTAAAATGTAAAATGAGCTGAAGAAGGAAATGGTAAACCACTGCATTATATTAAGAAAACCTTAAAATGGGGTCACAGAGACTTGCACGTGACTAAAATGACTGAACTCCTCTTGTTATTGGGATCAGCTTGATGACACAGTGGGTAGAGTTCTCGGCCTGGAGTCAGGAAGAATCGTCTTTGTGAGTTCAAATCTGGCCTCAAACACTTAATAGCTGTGTGATCCTGGGCAAACCACTAAACTTACCTTTTGTCTTAGTTACTTCACTTGTAAAATGAGATAGAGAAGGAAATGGCTAATAACTCTAAAATCTTTGCAAGGAAAACCCCAAATGGAGTCATGCAGAATTAGACATGACCAAAAATCAACTTAATAGCCACACATAGTGTTAGTGGTTGAAGCCATGGAAATGAATGGATTTTCCAAGGAAGGGAAGAGAAGAGGGCTAAGGGCAGAATGACCTTACCTTACCATAAAAACTAAGGAAGCTTTAATTCCAGTCCTTTCTGGTAACGGGTATCTTGTTAGTTCTGATTTGTGCTGTATCTCCTTTGAATTTATTTTCCAAGTAGATTTCATATCCTTTTTTATGATTTAAGTTCCTTGAAAAAAGGTATAGTTTCAATTTTGTTTTTGTATCATCAATACTGCCTACAACACTGATGCATTGTAGGCATTCAACAAAAGCTTTTTGAATTAAATTATAGAAATCTTTTTTGATAATGTGATTCATAAAGTGTAGATTCTTTATGAAGTTGCATTTCCAGACTAAATGGATCAATCCTCTGAAAAACAATGATTCATGATTTTAAAATACAATTATATTTTTGAAGCCAAGTATATATAATTTCATAATGTTACTTGAATTATGGAATGTTTTGAGGACCTCAGTCATTATTTTGAAACCAAATAATACTTTTGATATCAAATCATCTATTTCACATTATTAAAGTTGCATTATACAAACCCAGTGATGTCCCTCTGCCTCATGGGAGAGAAGAATCCATGAGAGCACACGTGTGATGGAAGAAGAAACTGTCCAGCAGATTGACCACAAGGGCACACTCATTTCAGCCTTAGATGCATCAGGCCAGAGACCAGAGGGTTAGAAATGTTTATCCTTGAGGGGAAAAGGGGTGATGAAATATTCGTGAAAGGAATGAACTCATTAAAATGCATTTAAATGATTTTCTTGGAGTTCTAGAAGCAACTTTTGCACCTGGGGACTTAAATTTGCCCTCCTCCCCAGACTAGTGATAGATAATTTTTTTCTATAACGTAAACAGAAAAGTTTTACTTTTGTATTTGAGCATCCTCTAGCTTTGACCTTTGGGATATTCCCAAGCAACCTTTGCTGTTTGTCCATGTTGTTCCAACAAAAGAATGTTTTTCAACAGAAGTGATTTTTATTTTATGTTAAGGAAGAGGCTTATATCAGATGAAGTGGTCACTGAGTGACTTAGACCAAACTCATAGTTTCTGCATTGCCCACTGGTGCATTCATATTTCTGTGCTTTTATGAAACATTGATGAGCTGGCATTTTGAACTGGATGGCCCAGCACTGCAGATCATATGGTAGGAAAGATTCCACAATACTTCCTTAATTTCTTATCCTGACTTTCACCTCAGGGAGCCCATCCCACATATGAAGCTCTAAGGAACTTCAAAAGGCAATGCCACATTTCCAACTTCTGTGGTCCTAGTACGGAGTTTAAATACAAGAGTTCATCTCCCTGCACCTCTATGTTTCTTGTTTCGTTTGTTTGTTTCTTTTTCAAAATTCATGCATTATTGACTAGAATGCTTTATGTAATATGCTTCTCAGAGACGGTGATGGCAGCAGGGGAGGCAAGGTGGAGATCAGGGTTGTGATCCAAGAGGAGGCATGGAATGGGTATTTTATTTTATAAAAGAACTTCCTTTCTCCACTGTATTCATCTACCTATCTGAGGTGTGTTTGATCTCAAAGTTGAAAGAGCATTAACTTTGGAGTCAGAAGACCTGCTTTTGAACCCTGCCTTGGGTGTGTACTCTTTGTAATCACATTGGGCGAGTCACTTACCATTCCTGGTCCTCAGTTTCCTCATCTGCAAATTAAAATTGTTGGACTGTTCTGAGTTTTTATAGTTCTATATTTATGATACTATGCTCTCTTGCCAGAAATGGATAGTTGAAGGATGAAGTTCTTCTTAATCGCCTGAACTGCTACATCCTTCCCTCCCAAATGACCATTTTAACTATATTTATAGCTAGCATTTATTTAAGTTTTGCAAACCACTTTGTATGTGTTATCTCATTTGATACTTACAGTGACCCTGTGAGGTAGGTGCTGTTATTTCTCCCATTCTGCAGATGAGGAAACTGAGGCCAAGATGTTAAATAGCTTTATGAGGGTCTCACAGCTAGTGAGGGGTTGATGTAGGATTTGCTCAGTTCTTCCAAATTTGAATCCAGTGCTCTATCCACCATACACTCTGGCTTCTAAAACTAACCAACCAACAAACCCTACTTTGTGTGAGTGTGTGTGTGTGTGTGTGTGTGTTATTTTATGTTATGCTTTATTTTTCTACGTACTTGTTCTCTCCCCTTTAGAATATAAGCTCTTTGTGAGAATGGATTGTTTCATTCTTTATCCTTATATCTCCAGCACTTACCACAATTCCTGGTATGTATTGGGTGCTTAATAAATACTTACTGATTTTTTTTTTTTTTGATTATCCATGACCCTGGAGTCAGGAAGACCTGAGTTCAACTTTGGCCTCACTTATTAGCTGTGTGACTCTGGGCAAGTTACTTAACTCCAATTGTCTCAAAAAAACCCAGCTGAGTTTGTGTAAAGGTAGGAAGAGCATAATTGAGAACAGAATTTCTCACCATGTCCTCATGGTCTGGGTAGGAAATAGCAGCAGTAATACCAGAAAATATTTACATAGAACTTTGTTGTCTACAAAATGCTTTCGTATATCGTTTCATGTAGCACAGATATTATTATGTGTTATGAATATTAAGATGTTCGTATCTATATCCTGTATCTGTTTGTTGCCAACAGCTGACACAGCATTTTTGGGTATATATTATTCCTCATGTATTAATATTGATGATAATAGTAATAAATGGCATTTGTATATCACTTTAAAGTTTGCCTAGTACTGTACATATATCATTACTTGATCCTCATAATCAACCTAGGAGGTAGGTGCTGTTATTATCCCCAATTTACAGACGAGGAGATTGAGAGAGAGTTTATGACTTACCCAAAGTCACAGACATTGACGCTATAGTATAGGTATTATTTTATTCATTCTACTGGAATTTGAAGTGATTGAATGACTTGCTGGGGAGTCACACAGTTAATAAATGATAGAGTTGGGATTTGAATCTAGGTCCTTTCCTTTTAAATTCTGCATATTCTTTCTATTGTTTCACACAGACTTTATAGTTGAGTGTCCTCCAATATGATCTTTATCTCCTGACCCTATTTTTTAAAAAGCAAGGGGCAAGGTAGGTTTTTTTTGTTAAATTCATACCTTTGTTTTCTCACTTTACCTCCTTTTCTTATGAATATCCATCCATCAGTTACACAAAAAGAAACCTCTATCTGATTGGCATTAGTGCTCGTGTCCTATTAATGATAGCAATATGTTTGTCTTCATGCTAAATGGGGTGTCAGCCTGGTTATCTCACATCAGAAAACTCCTTCTTAGTTTAATTTCAAAGCCAAAAAAAGATTAATGGAAAATGTCACCATGATGCATACCATGCTAAGAATCCAATAATTTCATTTTAATCAGTTGCACATTATTGGTAACACTGAATCATAACTTTCCTTGCTTTTCAAGGAGGCCATGACCTTGTACAGCTATGCCAAGCAAATCCTGAATCTGGTTCTATTTGACTACATCCTTTTTCAAGCTATTGATATTCTTAATTTTATTTTAAGTAAGAAGATCTTACTGGCTTTACTTTTCTCTCATATGGTCATGAAGTTAGAAGGACTAGATAAATGACCCCATTTTGGTGATTCCTTCCTGATCACGCAGTTTTGATGAATCCACAGGAATGTGTCAGAACATGGAATGAAGCCTTATATGGCAGTGACTGGGGGTGGACCTGACTTTGGCCAGTCTGTGTTGCCAATCTGTGTTTTCTTTCTTCTTAAAGGCCAATCTCTGTTTCAGGAGGCAAAATTTCACTTTGACAGCTACATATGTGCATGTATATGTATATGTATATATACACACATGTATATGTATATATATACACATGTATACATATATACATATGCACACATATATAAATATATACATATATAATTCATTTGGGACAATTTGAAAATGATATTGAAAAATAACATTTGCTAACAGATAATTTACAGCACAAGATTTATTTTGCATGTAGCATTTTATGAGAATTTCCCAAATTCAGTATCAAAGATATATGGCATCATTTCCTACACAATTACAGTGCTAGATATTTATTTTAGTCTCTTTGAATCTCTTAAACTAGGGAAGACTATTACTGTAAAAGTATTTTTAAGTGGTTCTCTTTGATAAAATACAAAAGAAGCAGAACAATCTTTCTAATATTGGAACAAGTAATCATACGGTTCTGTTTAGAGAAACAAAAGAAACTTGACATTCCAGCAATCAGAGAACATCCCAGAACTCAATTAGCCAAGTATGTTTTCATAGGAGAAGCAGGCCTCTGTTATTTGTGTGTTTTAAACAAGTGAGGCAACATCACCACTATTTTGATATACACTGTGCTTAGTGCCTGCCCCTCTGTCCCATACCATGTTGTAAAATCTAATTTATTTGCTGGGAACAGTTTTACAATTCCATGGAAGCAATGTGAGTGAATGGAGGAGCCTGCTGTATCTGAAAACACCAGGTTTGTCTATGACCTATTGCATACCTTGAACTAGCTGCAGTATTTCCTCATCTATATTTACTTATCTATAACATTTACCTTCACCTTAAATAATAATAAAACAAAATGACTGGTGAGGCAGTGTGTACTGACATAGAGGGAGGGAGAAAAGCAAGCAACTATTTTTATTCCTTCTGTTGTTGGGTACCTAAAGGAAGGTTTTCCCTCCGCACTTGTCAAGTAGATTAATTTTGGATCTCTGGATTTGGAGTCTGCCTTGAAGCCACAATGAAAAATGGAAGAGAGGGTTGATGTGAGTGAAGCCAGCCCCACTTTTATTTTTTTAACTTGGCAGATGTCAAAACTGGTTTTCCAAGGGCTTGGTGGGGAACGAAGAAAACAGAGGGGCCAGCTTTAGACAGCTCACTTTCTTCTTCTCTTAGTTTACAAACTGTTATTAGGGAATCTTCTCTATTCCTCTACACTACTTGGGATCATGGAATAATTAATTGTATAGTCATACATTTGGAGGCAGAAGGGACCTCAGAGGTTATATAGTCCAACCCCCTTATTTTACAGATGAGGCAACTGAAGTCCCCTGAAGCCAACTGAAGAGAAATGACGTTTTTGAGGTCAGTTAAGGTGGCAGGTGTCAGAAGAAGACTTTGAACCCAGAGTCAATGGCTCAAAAACTAGGGTTCTCTTCAGGATGCCGCTTCACTCATCTGGCTAAATGAGGCAGTGTGATTGATCATGGTAGAATGAACACTCACTCTGGAGAGAGAGGTCATAGCTCCTGTCTCTGATGCTGTGACCTGTATGATCTCAGGTGAGTTGTTTCATTTCTCTAGATCCCAGTTTCCTCATTTGTAAAAGAAGGGGTTTGGACTAGAAGATTTATGAGGTCTCACCCACCTCTGTGTCTCTGATCTTTAACTCATTAGAAAGATCTCATTCGTTTCCAAGAGATCCTTCAACTTGCTGTGCATGTGAGGGTAAGTTTAACTAAAGATCAACCAGCTTGTGTTCCCCCAAAGAAAAGCTGACCTTGAAACTAACATTTACTAAGAGTCCATTATATGCTAGGCATTATGCTAGACTTACTAGAATAAAATTCTTGCAGAGAAAAGGGGTCATAGTGTTCATTGTTCATTCGGTTCACCTTCATGATTCATTTTTTTAAACAGCTGGGCAAAATGAGGCCCAAGTCGGTTTGCCTTGTCCAAAATAACACAAAAAAATCGGGACTGCTGCCAGTTTTTAGTTGCTTAGTCCATGGTTCTTTCCCCTGTTTGATACTGCTTTGTGAGGTCCAAGTTTGGCCTAGTATGTCACAATATCTTCTTTAAATAGAGATTTTAACTAGAAAGAGGAGTGCTGAGATAATTATTATTGTAACAGTAAATAATATCTAGTATTTATATAGTACTTCAAGGTTTGTTTTCAAAATAATTGAAGTATTATCTCTTTTAATCCCCATAACACTCTTATGAAGAAGGCACATTTTATAGTTGAGAAAACTAAGATTGGAGAGGCAAGTGACTTGCTTAAGATCATATAACAGTATCTGAGGCAGAATTTGAGCTTTGTTGGTCCTATCTCCAAGTTCAGCACTCTATCTATTCTCCACCACTAAGAGAGACTGAAGAGTGGAGAGATTGTAGTCAGAGATGTCATAATATTTCAGGCAAAAGGGGATGAGGATATGAACAAGGGGGTTGGTGATTATATGAGTGGAGAGAAGTGAACAAAATGTAAGAGATGCTGGGAGAGATTTGACAATTGTTTGATACCAGGGTTGTAATAAAGGAGGATGACGGAAAGAAGAGGAAACATGGATGAATCTAAAGTTATAAACCTTGTGATGCTTTCAACAGAAGGAGGAGTGTCGGGACAGTTAGGTGGCACAGTGGACAGAGCATTGTCCCAGGAGTCAGGAGGACCCGGGTTCAAATCCGGCCTCAGATACATAACACTTACCAGCTGTGTGACTTTGGGCAAGTCACTTAACCCCATTGCCTAGCCAAGCAAAAACAAAAACAAAAACATAAGGAGGAGTGTTTGGAAGAAGCATTCCTACAGAATACTTATTCTACATGAAAAGAATTAAAATATAAACTTCAGTCCATAATGAGGTCATAGATTGGTTGTCCAGATATAGCTTTCAAATGTGTAATGATTTGTATCTTGACTGGTTTGTTCTAATTGCAGACTCTTGTCCAATATGATTTTGGTCATGAGATACTATCTATTCGAGTGGTTTGGCCTGTACCTCGTTGACTGTATGGTAATACGTATTCTGGCTGCAGCACCGCTAAAGACATTTTAAGACGATACCGAGGGCATAGACAATTCTTGTCAATCAAAGAAGTGCCCACACAGAGAAAATAACAACAGAACTGAAAAATATTCAAAGTTGGCTTACTAAGGAGATAAAATAATGGGTTGGGAGAATATTAGAAAAGTCATAACTGTCTTTTTAAAGGCCAGAGACAAAGGGAATTGATGTGTAGAACTAAAATCCTATCTCTGGAACATAGATTCTTTAAAGTGTTGGGTCTATATTAAGAGTTATACTCCATGAATATGGAAAGTCATAGATCATAGATTTAGAACTAGAAGGGACCTCTGAGTTTATCATGTGCATAGCTCCCTCAATTTATAGATGAAGAAACTGTGGCACAGAGAGGTTAAAGGATTTGGTCATGGTCATTCAGCTACATTGTTAGGGAGTATCTGAGGTGAGATTGGAACCCAGATATTCCTGATTCCAAATCTAATGCTTTATCTATGCTGTCTCTAGGGCACATTAGCCTTCCAAAATCTCTAGAATTTTATTGACAAAAGACAGTTACTTAGTGTCCATGAATGACCAGGAGTCTGAGATCATGCCAATGGTAAGGAATATCCTTGAATCTCACAATCTGAGAGCTGGATATTTTTTTTAGCAACCAACCCACTAAAAAAAAAAAAAGAATCTTTAATATATTGTACCTTCAAGAATCATCCAGCCTTTGCTTGAAGGCCTCCTAGGAAAGGGAAATACACCACCTCTCTAAGCAGGCCATTCCACTTCTGTACAGCTCTGACTGTTAATAAAACTACCTAGTGTGATCCTGGAGATAATCTTTGACCAAAAGTTGTGCATAGGTGGTGAGGTGGGCAACTTGGCAATGTAGTCATTTTGAGGCTAAGAAGGTCTCCCTGCCCTCATTTGATTCTATTTTAGTTATAAAACATTGAACTCTTCAGTAAGCTTTTTGGGAAACCAGGTCCAAATTTCATGGTTTTCATTTAAGCCCTTGGTTTCAGATTTTGCTTCAAGGCTTAGTTACTCTTCTCCTCATACTCTGAGCGCTCAAGAGACTTGATGTTGAATATGGACTGTAATCCCTTTTCAAAATGTATTTCTGACAATACATAGCATACACTGCGTTAGAAAAGAAACAAAGCCTGTTAATTAGAGATAAAAGGGAAAGGTGCATAGGAGACATTCTTACAATTATGAATGTCATTTTATGGAAGCCAGAAAGGCGGTGTTTTGAAAGATGAAGAGAAAGAGAGGCAATTTCAGGGAAATAATGCCAATTTTATCTCTAGGGATTATAATGTTCACAACCCTTTTAATTTTCTTTTTACTCTTTGTTTTGAGGGTTGGCTCTAAATAACTCATATGAAAAATGATGTCACGGCCTTCTCTGTTAGTACGGGTGCTTCGTACAAATCCTAGTGTGTGCCAGGGCTTTCTAAAAATGGAATTATATTTAGAGGAAATTAGGCATGAATAAAATAAAATAGTACAGAAACTGAAGCAAGTACATCGTACACATATTTTTTTCTATTCAGATTTTATTTTTCATAGAAATGTGAAAAAACAAACACTTTCAGAGCTTCTATTTCTTGAAAAGATCAAGGCTATCAAAAACAAACCTCGTCAGATCGTTGCTTTACAGTCAGAAAGGACACCTGAAGCCGTTTGTTCCCTTTATTTTACAGATGAGGAAACTGGCCCATGGAAGGGAAATGACTTGTGTAAGGAAACAGAAGCAGGAAGAATCACAGGGAAAACTGAACTCCACCTCTGACTCTTGGACTGGTGCTACAGTGCCCCTTCAGCACATTTATTTTTCATCTTCACTTACTATTTCTTCCTTTTTATTCTACAGGAGAAGACATATCCTTCATTGGCCTTAACTTTGATGCCTCTTCTACTTTCTTTTTTTTTTTTTTTGGCTAGGCAATGGGGTTAAGTGACTTGCACAGGGTCACACAGCTATTAAGTGTTATGTGTCTGAGGTCAGATTTGAACTCAGGTCCTTCTGAATCCAAGGCCAGTGTTCTATTCACTGCACCACCTAGCTGCCCCCTTCTTCTACTTTCAAGGAACTTATACCCTTCTATCAGATTATCATATCTTTAAAACTGAAGTATTTCCTCCTGTAAAGTCTTCTTATCTTTTACCTTTTACAATGGAAAGTTCTCCCTTCTCCTGGAAAATCTCTTACTTGCCCTCACTGTTCACTGTCCCATTTCTCTTTTTCCTTTTATGGACAAACTTCCTAAATGGTTGTTCTGTGATCACGGTTTCCCACTCTTTATTTATTCTCATTAAATTATAGATTGCCACATATCCAACTCCTATCCAGATAAGGGATTACAGCTAGAAAATCTCTAACTTTCCTTTTCAGCCTTTTCTCCTCCTCTTCCTTTTCCTGTGCTAAGCTCTGGCCTAAATGGTCTCCTTTTTAAAATTTCATTTATTTATTTATTTATTTATTCATTCATTTATTTATGTATGTATGTATGTATGTATGTATGTATGTATGTATGTCTCATTCCCAATACTCAATACTTTTCTTATCTGACTTGAGAATCCAGGCTTCTTTAATTTATCCCCCTATAGCGTGTTCCTCATTCTCATTACTGCACATTTGATCTTCTCTAGTCAAACTCCTATCAATATCCTCCTTTAAATGTGGTACCTGGAATTGAATACATCGCTCTAGACACATCCTACCAGGCCAGAGTCTGTGGGACTTTCAATAAAGTTCCATGAGTTCAAAATAATGGTGGTGACTATTTGAACTACCATGACACACCATTGACTCATATTGAGTTAACTATCCACTATATCCTGCCAGATTCCTTTCAAATGAACTGCTACCCTAGTCAAACCTCCATCATCATATTTAGACAACTGTTTTTTTGGTCAATAAGTTAATAAACACTTATTAAGTTTCTACTATGTGTCAGACACTATGCTAAATGCTAGGGATACAAAAAGGGGGAAAACGCAGTCTTTGCCCCTAAGGAACTTACAATCTAATGGGGGACACAAGAAGAAAACAAATACCTACAAACAAGCTATGAACAAGATAAATAGGGAATTATTAACAGAGAAAGGCACCATAATTAAGAAGGGTTGGGGATGACTTTCTGTAGAAGATGAGATTTTAATTGGGACTTGAAGAAGACAGAACTTCCTTTTTTTGGGAAGCCCAACTAGAGCACTATCTAATTGTCCCTATTTCATGTCATATTATAGATATGGTTATTTTCCCCAGACCATCCTTGTCATCCAGTATACAATGTGTCAATTTGATAAGTATGCCACGTATACATATATTCAATGGACAGAGAAACCTCTTAAACAGTATAGGATTAAAAACAGATGCCTGGGACATTTACCTAGAGATATTTCAATTCATTTCTGGCTATTCTTTGTATTCAGTCATTCAACTTGCTCTAAATCCTAATTTTATTATCATTTAGCCCCCATATTACTATTTTATTCACAAAGATGCCATGAAACATTTTGTTAGAGGCTCTGATGGAATCCAGGTATGTCTTGTTACATTCCCATGATCCACCAGTTCAGATTGAGACATAGTTTCTTTATAATAAGCTTCTTACCCTAAGGATGTAGTTGAGCTAATTTTCTCAACAGCCTTGGTGCCATAATTAAATGACTCTTGATAAAACCCTATTACAAACAGAAGCTTCCACTGGGCCTCAAGCGGTAACCCAACCTCTTCCTATCTTCTCTATCTTCCTCATGATCTGTCTTCAAGAATCTTCTCCTATCTTGCTGATTCCCTCCTCCATTGTCATTGGGCACATATCCATCTCTGTTTATCAAACTGCTATGGTTTTTTTCAAATCTCAATTCAAATTCAACCATTTCAATATATCCTTCTGTGATTCCAGATGTCTCCAGATAGAAAAGATCTTCACTTTTTTTGAATTCTTTCAAGGGATGAACTTTGCACCTCTTCTAGGGCATTATCATATACAATTTGATATTTATGTACATGCTACATCTCTTGAAAATCAGGAGACATGTCCTGGGTTTTTTCTTTCCGATAGGACCAAGTACAGTGCCTTGTACACAGTAAATATGCAATGAATCTCATTTGTGATATTCCAACATAGGCCAACTCACTTTTTTTGCCTTGCGCCTCACTTTCTCCATCTGCAAAAGAAGTGAATTGGACTAGATGACATTTGAGGTCCTTTCCAGCTCTAGATTCATGATCAGTTTTGAAAATCACTATTAGTCGATTGGATAAGGAGTGAGGTGGGGAATATGTCATTATAGTACATGCATATGGATGGAGCCAAAAACTATTTCTCAGACCGATTGATTTGTATATATTTAATTACGACATGACTTCTCACAAAGGTGCTAAGCTTTTCAGCTACCCAAACCTTTAAATTCAGGAGAATTAACTGGGTAATTAAAGCAAACAATGGCCATTTAAGATTCTGGTCCCTAAAACTCCATATTTATACAACAGGCAACCTGCTCTGAAATGGACATGCGTAGTGGACCAGTGTCAGTTCCTGGGTGGCTTTTTCTTTGAATCTTCAAGTTGACCCTCAGAGAAAAAATTGGTGTTTCTTCTAAAGCAGAGATCATCTAAAATCCATGGAACCAATTATGTCAGACAGCATCACATCTTCTTTCCATATGAAAATTCCTTTCCAGAACTTTGCAAATCAAATTCTTAACAGAGTATTTGGAAAAGGTAAAACAACATCTTCTCCAGATGCCTGTAACAAGTCTTCTTCAGTTCTATGGATAGAACGCTGCTCCTTGGGGGGATCAAGCTTATCAGCCTGTTATAGAACTAGGTTGACTAGAGTGCACTAAAGTGTTGCCTGCTGATAATGATGAAGGCAAGCAATGATGAGTCTACTTCCTGCCCCCCCGCCCCAAGCAATTACTATCCTTTGTAGAGCACTGAACACTTAAGATCAGGGACCAGAACAAGTTGATCAGGACTTTGTGTTTTTCTACCAATACCCCAGTGTCTCACCTGTCTGCCATTCCTACTCCTTGGTAAATAACATTGAACATATATCTCACTGCCAAATACTCACTATCTCTGGCTGTGCATCTGGGTTTGGCACCACTTTCATTACTTTTGAGAGAGATACTGCCAGTCACCACCATATTTCAGCCTGTGATAAGAGGGCAGAGAGCACAATTCCAACATATGTAAAATAACTTGGAACCCACTACATCATGCTTTTTGGGGGATGGCCACCATAAGCATCCAGTGCTCAATCTCGATATGCAGAAAGTATTGGGGACAATGTTGTTAAGAAGGAAGAGGAATAAGTTAATGACAATAATTGCTCATGAATCAGGAATTCAATAACTACCCTAATTATGTGCCATGAATAGCAAAGCGTGATGGGACAAAGAGCAGCCACCGCAAATTGCAGTATAAAAGGGGAGAAAGCATCAGAGAGCAAAACATATATTCACATGGGTAGGAGCAGCAATTATATCAAAATCACATAATGTGAGGTGCAGCAATAGAATATCACTAGTGATTTGGGCTGGTCACTGATATTCGTCAAGGAAAGAACACAGAACACATCATTTGGGGGCTGTGAACTGGTAATCATGGGGAAAGGTCTCAGGCTTGGCATGATTATCCAGCTCATGGTATAATCCCGGCTGTATTAGTGCTTGTGGCTCTCTGGGGATTCACTCAGTTTGGCCAGATACCCAGGAATGAATCCTGTGTTACTGTGTCTTGGAGAGGTTAAGTTCTAGGGACATATTTGTCCAGGGCTTATGGGAGTGGCTGAGCAATATTAAGATGGGAAATCCCCATAAGGTGACTTCCAGGAAGGGCAATTTCCCTTATCAAGGAAACAACTGCAGAATAAAAAAAAAAGACCCCTGAGTTATTCCAGCTCAGAGAAATTACTTTCCTGGATCAGTACCTCCTCCTTAGACTGAGTCTGTTGTTTCTTCTGTCTATATTTTCTGAGGATATAGCCAAAATTGAATCAGTAGCACATAAAAGGGTTGGGACTATTTTTTTTTGGTCTGTTTCCCCAGAACCTTCCACATCTTAAGTACTACTAGTCATGTCTGACATTTAGATCATGTTTGTCTATTATACCAAGAGGTAGCACAATATGGAGATGAAGACAAGGCCTTGAAAACAGGGAGCCTTGTTTTCAGATTTAAGTTCTGCTTTTGATATATTTTGGATGTGTGATCCTGGGCAAGTAATTCGATTCCAGGAAACTCCTTAAGACTATCAGTTATAGAGAAGGTATTGACCTACATTTATAGAGATAGTTTCTTCACCTGGTAATTTCTTTTATAAATCACATTACTGATCCAGTTTGTATTGCTTTATATTTCCTAAACACAACACACTCCAAAAATTTGAGCTATTATCATTAGTATTGTTTTAGATTTCATTCAATGTTTTTTTTTTTTTTTGTCAGTCTGGTGATGCCTCAGTTAAACCCTTAGCACAGACTCAGTAGAAGGCATTTTTTAAAATTGAAAGACCAATCCCAAAGACAGGGGGGCCTAACACATTCATGTGTTGAGTCACCAAAAAATAAAACTACTATAAGCAGAAGATGCCTTTGGATCTTTGATGGGACTTTTGATGCTAAGCATTATCCTTGGGAGACAGAGTGATGAAGGGGGTCAAGTAGTGCATCTGGCATCAGAAGGTCTGGGTTCAAATATTATCTCTACCACACAATCACCTGTATGACCTTAGACAAAATGCTTCACTACTTGAAGCCTCAGTTTTCTCATTTGTAAATGATGGGAAATGGATTAGATAACATTGAAGGATCTTTCCATCTCCAGATCTATGAGGCATAAGAAAACATTACATGTGGGATAGGATCAGTCACTTTGGCCATGCTGGGGGAGATGAAAACCTCCTTTCATTTCTAAACCTACTTATTTTGTGTAAAAGTACTTTCAGTCTAATTCTCTAGATAAAAGAAACAGAAATGTCTGTGAAAGGAATAAATACTTGTAGTGGGCTCCAACCTGTCTAAAGGAGACAGCTTATTACTTTAAGTGTCTGTCCTTTATTGGCCTTCCTTTATCAGATGCAAGATTCCTTCAGCATGGAAAGAAAGTAGGTTACATCCAGAGGTAATGGATTTAGGCTGAAGTTCTGGAAACTTGACTCTGATTGACATACCTATCTTAATAAGAATGCTTCCTTGTGTAGAGTCTCACATTTCCAAGTTCCTTTGGAGCTCCTTCTCTGATTGTACTTCTTGTGAACATGTCATGTATCTTGATTTTTAGGAAGAATGCTGATAAGTTCTACCCAGACTACTTTAGAATGGGGGTGATGTAGAATGGCTTTCTTTTCCTCCCTCCCCTAGGAGCTCTGCATATCCTCTGAAGATCGTGCTGGACTTGTTTGCTGAGTTATGGGTCTGATTTCAATGAATGTCATAAAAGTTTGTTTCCAAAATGAGGTCTATCAATTCAGGGTCATTGATTGATAAAATGTCATCTTCTTTTCTCCAGCTTGGGCCAAAGTTTGATTGATTGTAGACATTTTAGTTTGAATTATGCTCAACTTTCAAAACAGCACCTGCTGACTAACTTTGTAACAGACACAGCTGGGCTAGGTACATTTTAGATTGTCAAGATCATCGCTAGGATATGCTTCATTGAGGTTAACTAGCAGTACACTCAGCCTGCAATTATATATGGCCCTCAGAAGAGGTATAACCTAGATGAAGGATATTTGCCAACCATCCGTAAACCTTCCTTTGGTCAAATTCCTTACCTTCCTCTGCTTAACTAAAAAAAAAAAACAAAAAACCGTAAAGCAGGGTTCTTATCAACTCACAAAATTAATTGATAGCCTTCTTTTTAAGTCATCTTTTTCACAATTCTCCCCTCTCATTATAACTCCTTATAAGCAGTATGATAATCAAGAGATAAGGAAAGAAAGTGGGGAGGGAGAGAGAAAAATAGGTAGAGCCTGAATAATTCACAAACTGAACACCTAAGGTCCTAAGTCAGTGAACTGACCAGATTCTAAAGGAAAGAAAAGAGGAATAGATGATGTAGTATTATGTGCCTTAGTTATATTTTTCAATTATGATCATTGAAGGACCTTATATATTTTCAGTCCATATGGCAAGCAATAGTTCCTAATAACAATAACTCCCATTTATATAGACTAGATTTAGAGAATTTTTCTCCTCCCAATAATAATAGCACAATATGATTATTATGGCCATGCTACAGATAAGGAAGTTCAGATTTAGTGAGATGGGCAATCAGTCAACCAACATTTATTAACCACTTAATACATGGTAGGCACTGTGCCAAACACCGTGAATACAAAGCATATAAATAGTCCCTGCTGTCAGGGAGCACACAGTCTGATGGGAGAGACAATATGTTAACAGATATGTATAAATAAACTATATATAGGATAAATTAGAGAAAAATCTCACAGTGAAGGCATTGGAATTAAGAGGAATTGGGAAAAACTTCTTGAAGAAGATGGGTTTTAATTAGAACTCAAAGAAAACTGGGAGATGGAGGGGCAGAGGGAGAGAATTCCAGGCAAGGAAGATAGCAGTGAAGATGCCTAGACTTGGAAGATGTTTGAGGAACAGCAAAGAGGCCAGGAAAAGAGTGAAAGATAATTAATGAGAGTTCATTATGTTGTCCTGTTGTCAGTAAAATGTCCTATACCCTAGAGGAAGGCTTCAGCATGTGGGGTTAATCTTATGTAAGAAAAGTTTATGGAAATATGCAGATGCGATTTGCATAGAATTAGAAGGCATTGTTAAAAGCACTAATGAAGGGACAACGCACCTGGATGACATTTCAGTGTCAAGGTAATAGAGATGACTCATCTTTTTATAATCCTTTAAGGTTTGCAAAATACTTTCCTTCCAACAGTTTGACGAGAGGTAGTTTGCATCAGTTTAGAGATGGGGAAACAAATAATAATAATATATAATAATGATGCTGTATTTATATAATACTTCAAAATTTATAAATATCTTTATATATATGCATACATACATATATATACATATATACATATACGTGTTTTTTCATGTGATCTTTAAAACTCCATGAAGTAGGTGCTATTATTTCTCCCATTTTATAGATGAGGTAGCTGAGACGTAAAGGGATTATGTAACCTGCCCAGGGTCACCTACCTAGTAACTGTGATCCCTAGGACTTGAACCCAGGACTTCTGAATCCAGGACCCATACATTTTTACCACATATGCTTCATATTAGGGGACTGGTTTCCAGAGTTTATCATTTCACAGTAGCAGAGCCAGGTTTCCAGGTGAGACGGTGTGTGTTACAGTGGGAATTCCTTTCAAGTAGTTGGACCGGGTGACTGCTGAGGCCCTTCTAGCTCAAAAAGTCTGTGATTCTGTGACTCCTAGACTGGCTGTGAGTCTGACATAAGGTCTTTCTTAGCTCGAGGGGTATAACCCCCATGATCCTATGATCTTAGGACAGTATGGGAGACTGAAAAGAACATGGCATGGGAATTTGGAAAACCTGGCTTCCAGTCCTAGAATCCATGTGACTTTGGGCAAGTCACTTGATTTCTCTGAGAATCAGTTTTCTTATCTTTAAAATGGGGGTAACACTTGCATTACCTATCTCATAGGGATGTTGTAAAACAAACAAACAAACAAATGCTGTCCTTGAACTTCCACTTTCTTCTCAGATAGATGGGAAGGGTTGGCCACTATGAGTTCTGAGGTCTCTTCCAGCTCTGACCCAAAATGATCCTTCTCACTCTTAGGGCTACCTCTTCTACACTAGGGAAGCTTAGAAAAGGAAATATTCAGAGGAAGAGCAGAAATGGAGTAGGTGACAAATAAAGCATTAATAAATGTCATGATCCTTCAAGCATGACCCTTAACACTGTTGGGCTCTTTTGGGACAGGTGATACTCACTGGCTTTAGGCTCTATGTCTCTCGATAAACGTGGGCAGGCTCAGTGTAAGGTAAGCACGACAGGGCCAGAGAAATGAAGGAAACAATCTTGGTCCCTCCCACCCCAGATCCTGGTGCTCTGTGGGTCCAGAAATGGTGCCTCACCTCTTGCTGCTTCAGTTCAGGCTATGCAATGACTGCCCAGGGAGCAGTCAGGAGGCCTTGCTTATTAATGTTTGTCAAAGTGCTTTCGGGCCCTCTGTTGAAAAGCATTATGGAGGAACAGAGAGTTATTATTAAGCGTGGCATTTGCTCATGGTGATTAAAAATGACAAAATGAAATTTCAAGTGAAGAAGTCAACACTTCCCATAACGTTGGAAAGGGGTTTCAGCACGTCAACATCAGCCAAATGGGGTCCATCTGCACAGCCCTGATTTTATAGTTTGCTTTCAAATGAGGACAGGTTTTCAGGTGGGGATTGAATGTAAACAGACATCATCGGAGGCCAAAAATATAGCATTTCAGCTAATTGCATCCTTCCACACAATGTGTTTCCTTCCATTTATCAGTGGGTCCAAAAGGAGCCCAGAGAGCCATGTATGTGGCAACATCCACATGGTTTTATTTATCTTTGCACACAAGGTTTTAATTGGGTTATAAAATAAATGCATTTCAGATGGAAACAAATAGAAGAGGATCTTCTGATGCCACTATTAGCACATGCTTACGTGTCCTATTCCTCAAGGAAGTCAGTGATGGGAGCAAAAGAATTGGTTGAGGAGGAGGCAGATTGAAAGAACTTTTAAAATGTTTTTCTCTTTTTTTCCTATGGTTTTTCCATGGAGATGAGTCCATGAAGAAATGTCATTTCTATTGTAGACAGGAACAAAACATCTGGAGTGTTGGACCAGGACTTCAATGTTTTCTTAATAGTGTTTAGAGGCAGTCTGGCATAGAGGAAAGAGTCAGGAAGACCCCAGTTCAAATCTTGCATCAACACTTACTAGCTAAGTGACTATTGGCAAATCACTTAATCTCTGAGCCTTATTGCCCCCTATTTGTAAGATAGGGATAATGATATCCATTATGCTTACCTTAATGAGTCATTGTGAGGCTAAAATGTGCCTTTTAACTGGCAGCTGTTATTAACAGAAGCACTTCTATTTTCCAGACATTAGATGTTTCAGACAAATTGAACTCATTTATGGCTGAAGAGTAGAAGGAGACAGGAGGTGGGATGGAAAAGTTTTTCATCAACTTTTGGCTGAGTTTGATTGCTTAATTTAAAAAAAAATGAAAGTCCCCAAAATGTTATTGGACTGTAAGTAAGAAAAACTGGGGTTTGAATTCTGTCATAGACACTTATTAGCTGAGTGACCCTAGGAAAGTCATTCACCTTTGAGTCTCTTTTTTGTCATCTGAAAAATGGGCATATTGAGAACATGTACTTCATAAAGTTAATGTGAGGATGGCATGTGTTGACATATCTGAAATTATCTTTAAATGTCAGGTGTAGTTATCTGAAACAGTGGAGTAAAGAAAGAATGGTGTCCTTGGAGGCCCAAGAACAGGAAAGCAGTCAGCATTCTACCACACACCAAACCACATAACCTTGAACAAGTCCCTTCACCAGGTCATTTGCCCCTTCTTCAAAAGAAGGGCAATGCTAGCTTACCTGCTTGAGAGCAAAGGCCCAGATCCAAGGATTTCTTGAGGCTGTTCCAGCACGAAGGTCTATGACTATGTTACACCCTCATAATTGAAGAACTCTCATTTTTAGTGCCTTTTACTCGGCACTTAAAAGAACAACTGGAATTGTTAGTTTTATTTCTAGGCACAGGGCTTATCTCTGCAAACAGATTTAAGTTTCTCAGGGACACAAAGTGTGTGTCCTTTTAAAATAATGTGCTCCACAAAATTCATTGTAGATCGCAAATGAATATTTGTTCTTTTTTTGGGTTCATTTAATCAACCAATCAACAAACATTTAATAAATACCTACTATTTGCCAGTAACTGGGCTAGGTTCTGATGAAACAAAGACAAATATCCAACAGTCCCCATTTCAAGTTTATAAACTACAGAATGCACACATATATCTATCACTAATCCTTCTATAGATTAGAAGCCAAATATGAATAATTATAATCATACATATACATACATGCCTACATACATATATACCTAAATACATGGATTTTTTGTCCAATCAGATCATCTCCCCAGAATCAATTGTATAGCCCATCTACCAGGACTCACTGGGCTCCGATGGAAGCAATATCGATTACCTATGACCTTCTCCACTCCTGCTGGCTTCACTATTCTCTCAGTTTCTACATTCTCTTCAAGTACCTATGTTCTATCTTTTCACATTTAAGCTTCTAATCCTGTGGCTTTTAATCTACTTTCTCCTATGGATTCTCCTATTTCAGATCAGGTTCTCCTCATGTGTGTAGTGAGCTACCTCTACATTAATAACTCCACATCCACACTTCTGTTAGATATGACACAATCAATATATACTTACCCTATAATATCTAAATGTTTTTTGACTCAGTTTCCCAGCTATAAACATTAAAGTCTTAAAGGTAGTTATGTAAGCTAACAAAGCACTGTGTCCCTGTTTACTATATTTTCATTTATATTTACACTAGTACTTTTACTTCAAAAGGGCTGCTCTTTCTCAGGTGCTCCCAGAACTGTATGTCTCTTCTCAAGCACTTTTATCAGAGGGACTTCTACTCTCTCAGAGACTCTCTAAATTATTTTTCTTCAAGCTGATTTTCTTTGCATTTTTTCAAATGTCCTTTTCCTTCCTATTTCATTAAATGCCATGTTGATGTGGGAAAGCAGCAGTGTCTTTCATGTAAGTGTAGATATGGACACACATATATACACATGTACATACATTTTATTTACAGCATATACATGTGTGTGCAAAGTAGATATAAGGGGATTTTGAGGGGTAAGGAATTATCAGTTGAGGTGGGGAATCAGGAATAACTTCACATAAAAGAAGATGTTTAAGCTAAGCAGGATTCCAAGAGGCAGAAGTGGGGGGAGCAGTGGATTCTAGCCGTTGGGGGATGGCCACCAGTACAAGGACAAGGAATCATCCTATATGATAACCAATAGAAGGGGAGTTTGGATGGACCATAGTACATATGAGGGAATTAGTGCAAAATATGGCCGGAAAATAAAGGTTGGGGTCAAGCTGTGGTGGGGTTTAAATATCAGAGGAATTTGTTTGTTGATCTTAGAGATACTAGGGAAGTTCCAGAGTAGAATTCAAATGTTGGCACTCTACCAAACTGAAAAGGCCTTTTTGGCTCATATCTAGATCTTGAGGGACTTCAGAAGCCATCTGGTTCAGGACCCTCATTTTACAGATGAGGAAACTGAGTGACATTATTCTCCTAAGGTCATATAGATAGTAAACAGTACTGGTGGGATTTGAACCCAAGTCTTCACTAAAATCAATGTTCTTTCTACTGTACCATGATGTTTTGAATTCCAGGTTGGCAGCAGCAGGATGAAATTTTTTGGTGATGATCATGCTAAGATATCATCTCTGAGTTATGGATGGGGTCATGAGTTACATTTGTGGAGGAAGGACCAAGTCTGATGGGGTCACATCTTTGAAGTGTTAGATCAGTGAGAGTAAATATGGGATACTAGTGGGTGATAGTGTAGGGAAAGAAAGCAGAACCAGAAGGTGGCTGGCCTGGAATTAGGAGTCATTCCATCTTCAACACAGGGAGTCATTGAAAATGTCATGAATGGGGAATAATACAATCACAGTAGTGTTAATGGAAGAATACCCTGGTAGTTGTGTATAGATGGGGTGGACTAGAGGGAGGAGACGCTGGAGTCAGGGAGACCACTTAAGAGGTTCTGGCCATTATCCAGACATAGACTGAAGTCTCTATGTGACTCCTTTAGTTTTTATCAAGATCATGTAATCGATCAAACCAGACTGAGATATGGAAAGTACAGTTTGGAAAAAAAAATAAAAGGAAAATGGGCTAATTTGCAATATACCATAGTTAATCATGAGAGGCAGCATGGTATAGTGACTGGGAGTAGGCCTGAGAGCTAGGAAGAAATTCAGCCTTTGATAGTTGCTGCTCTCTGGATTTGTCCAGGGTCTCCCAAGACTGTGAAACCTAAGACATTACCTGGTATTTGTGTATCACTGTCAAGTTTGTACATCATTTCTCATACGTTGACTTAATCAATCTTTAGAACAATACTGTGAAGGAGGTACTAAAGGTCTTAACATCTCCCTTCC
This sequence comes from Vombatus ursinus, assembly GCF_900497805.2. Classification (NCBI taxonomy): domain Eukaryota; kingdom Metazoa; phylum Chordata; class Mammalia; order Diprotodontia; family Vombatidae; genus Vombatus; species Vombatus ursinus. The sequence goes on from NW_020954577.1 coordinate 34,471,096, forward strand.
CCTCATTTTACAGATGAGAAAATTGAATCTCTGAGAAGATAACTCAATGAATATTCAGGACAGCCCTGTGAAGAAGGTACAAAAAGGTATTATAATCCCCAAACGAGGAAACTGAGACTCTGAGAGGCTATGACTTACCCAAGGTCATCCAGTTAGGAAGTGTCAGAGAAAAGTCAATTAACCTCTTTTTGCTCTAGGCAACTCCCTAAGACCAGACACCTCAGAGAAGGTGTTGGCTTACATTGGTAGAGGGAGTTGTCTCATGTGGGAGACCCCATAACAATCAAATCTCAGGTCCAGTCTCTATCTCTATAGCTATTCATATAATTTGAGGGTTAGAAGGGACTTTAGGTGTCCCCTATTATGAATGAGATGGGGAAGTCCTAAGGCAGGAGGTTGAGTTATCTAAAGCAATATAACTGGTTGTGGCAGAAGCAGGTTGGGGACCCTGGTCTTCTGGCTTTCAGCTCAGTGCTCTTGCCACCATGTAGTTTCCATACATTGATCTGGTCACTGATCTTTAACAGAGAGAAGACAGCACTCAGTAGTTGTTCAGTGAACAATTTATGTATGCACCCTTCCTTTTATGACCTAAAAGTAACTCACAAGTCAATGAAAACACAAAAGGTAAGATAATTAGAGATGCTTCCTCAAATACCTTTCCATCACTAGCACTGTTATGTAACATTAAGTGAGGACTTAAAAAAGCAGAGGAATATAATTGTTACCTGGAGACATGACCCTCCTTCGTCCTCCAGTCTCTTGTAATCAGAGTACCTTCTTTTACTAATTATTTTCCCTTCCCTCTATTCCTTGAAGACCACAGACATGACATCTTTTCTATGTCAAAAGAGATTTAGATACCCAAAGAATAATGTGTCATCTTTCCTGTCATTTTTTCCATATTGCAAAATGAAGATTATTTGTTCAGCTTAAGCTCTCCTTGGGTGGATTCCTTTTACCTGCCTAACATTGCTGTTTGTTTTAATAATGGAAGGATGTCACTTTCATTGCTGTCTGCCCAGGACTCCAGGCAAACCTACTTATGAGCTGTTAAAGAGTTACTACATTTGGCCTTTGATGAGGAGGGTGATGGGATCCTTGTGTACAATTTTCTAATCAGTCTGTAATGTTTATGAAGCACTCTGAGATTCTGGGATGAAAGAAGTTCAATAAATGCCAGTCATGCTTGATAATAAAAATGGTGCCAGTAATAAATGTTAGAGGCTGGTTATGTTTTTGAAGCAAAAGGAACTACTCCTGAACACAATTGCAGATTCCATTGCCTCAGGCAAGCTAATGCCTATTCTTTATTATACAATTAATCAACAAACGTTTATTAAGCCATTACTATATGCCATGTACCATGCTACGTGCAGGGACACACACAAAAAAGCAAAAGCATGGTCCCTACCATCAAGGAACTTATGTTCTAATGGGAGACTCAACATGCCAGCAACTATGTACATGCAAAATAGATACAGTGGAAATGGGAGGTATTAGCAGAAGAAAGGTTTCAAAAATGGGGTGGCGTGGGAGGGCAAGAAACCAGGAAATGTCTTCTACGGAAGCTGAGATTTGAGCTGAGCCTAGAAAGATTCCAGGAGGCTTGGGGAATAGCCAGAGCAACAAAGGATGCATTTGGGAGATGGGGCATAACAGAGTATTGGATTTAGCATCAAGAAGATCTAGGTTCAAATCTTACCTATGACACATCAGCTGCGTGACCTTAAGCAAATCACATAACCTCAAAGAACTTCATTTTCCTCATCTTTAAAATGATTATGATAATTTTAGTAACTTCTTCATAAGGCTGTTATTAGGATTGATTGAATTAATGTATAGAAAGTGTTGTATAGACTTTTTGTTGTTCATTCGTATCCAACTCTTTGTGATCCCATTTGGGGTTTTCTTGGCAATGATACAGGAGTAGTTTGTTATTTCCTTCTCCAGCTTATTTTATAGGTGAAGACCTGAACCAAACAGGATTAACTGAATTGCCCAGGATCACATAGTTAGTAAGTGGTTGAGGCCAGATTTGAACTCAGGAAGATGAGTCTTCTTGACTTCAGATCCAGCACTCTATTTACTGTACCACCTAGCTGCCCAGCAGACTTTATGTCTGATGATGGCGTCTGAGTCTTCACTGAACATTGGGGAGGCCTTGTAGGCAAAGCACCAGCCAGAGAGGAAGAATATCACTTTCTTCCTTCCCTCCACCCCCACCCTTTTCCCCTGACTTTTAATGTACTGGGACAACACTCTTCCAAAAGGGCGTGTATTTCCACCCCCTGCAAAATGTCCAGCTGATTGTCACCCTAATCACTTGCCCTGAGACAATCATCCCCTGACAGATTGTGAAGCATGCTGCAAGCATAAAATGTTATGGCCCTAAAAGAAAGGACTAGAAACTACGAAGAAAATCTCCATATCTGTTTTGTAAATTACTCTCATCGCTGCTTATTCCCTTTTGAGAGAATTATAAGAAATGGACGGAGCTTTGTCACACAGGTAGCTGATCTGGGATTCTGACACCAAATCCAGCACTATTTCCATTGTTACATAATGTCTCCTAGTTAACCAAAAACAAGGAACTTTTAAAAATCCATAGATATCAGTGACTCAACTGTGATTCCTGAACACCCCACCCCACCTATCCAAAATAACATCCCTCCTGGACTTTGGTCCATTTAGAAATACCCTCTTTATTCATATTGGGTGTCCCTTCTCTTGGGCATACCCATATATGTCTTGGGTTAAGCAGATGATAGTTTCATCTATGGTGAGTTTAATCATGGACCTGAAAGTTATAAGATTATTCTTCTCAATTGAAACATGTATCTAGTCTCCCCATACATGCTATGGTCACTTCTATATTAATATTTTGCTTTTCCCCACTTGTAAAGTGCCCTCATTCCTCCTTCTCACCCATCAAAAGTACCTGGCTATTAGTCATTATCACTGATGGCTTGGCTAAAGGCATTGATAGCATATTTATCAAATTTTCAAATGACCAAAGCTGGAAGGGATAGGTAACACACTGAATGACACTTGAAATAAAACACATACATACATATGTACATACATACATACATACATACACATCTATCTCTATATATGCATATATATATGTATACACACACGTATATATATATATATATGGCTAAATGGAATACAGTATAAAAATAAATGCAAAATATTACTTTTGGAGTAAAAAAATCGATTTCACAAAATGATTGCGGAATGGCTAGACTTCAGTTAGATTAAAAAAAAATCAGGGGTTTTAGTGGACCACAAGCTTAAACAGAGTTAATAGTAGCATATGGGAGTGAAGAAACTAATGCAAGTTTAGATGACATTAAGAGAGTTAGCTTTCCAAACTAAGAAAGTAATGATTCTTCTGTAATATGCCCTGTTAGATCACATTTGGAATATCATGTTTAGTTCTCAAGAATGGTCAAAGATCACAAGAACACTGTACTATGATTATAGATTTAGAGTTGGAAAAGACTTCAGATGCCAACTAATCAAAAACCTTGATTTTATAGATGAGAAGACTGAGACCCACAGTGGTTAAGTCACCTGTGCAAGATATAGACTAGTAAGTGCTTATAACACCTATGGTCTGAATTATAGACTTTGACATTTAATTACAACTTAGTACTTTATTAAGTATATAATGCCTTTATTTGTAATTTAACAAATAAATGTCTTAACTGTCCAAAACTATTGAGAGGTCTTTGAGGGTTAAGAACTATGAATATACCTCTTTTACGACAACTTAACACAGTATGAGGAATAAGATTAGTGATCAATAAATGCACATTTAATTAAATGAAATTTAACAAATTATGTATCAAAAATGCAAAATCAGATATTCATATTGGAAGGTCTACTGTACAAAGAGCTAAGAGACTTGTGTTCTAATCCTGGGTTATTCACTTAAAAATATTTTCAGTTCTAAATTCTTTTCCTCCCTCTAGCCCCTCCCCTAGCCATTGAGAAAGCAAGTAATATGATACCCATTATATATGTGAAGTCATGCAAAACACATTTCCAAATTAGTCATATTACAAAAAAAAAAGAAAAATAAAGAAAGTGAAAAAAATGTTTTAATCTGATCTCTGAGTGTCTCACTTCTCTCTCTGGAGGTCAATAACATTTTTCATTATGAGTCCTTTGGAATTGTCATGGATAAATTATATTGATTAGAATAGCTAAGTCTTTCACAATTGATTATCATTACATTATTGCTGTTACTGTATACAATGTTCTCCTGATTCTGTTCATTTCATTTTTTATCAGTTAATGTAAATCTTCCCAGGTTTTTCTGGAACCATCCTTTTCATCATTCTTACAACACAATAGTACTCCATCACAAACATAAACTACAGCTTGTTCAGTCATTCCTCAATTGATGGGCACTTCCTCAATTTTCAATTCTTTTCCAGCACAAAAAAGAGTTGCTACAAATATTTTTGTACATGTGGATCCTTATTCTTTTTCTTTGATCTCTTTGGGATACCAACCTCATAACAGTATTATTGAGCCAAAGTTTTATAGCCTTTGGGCATTATTCCACACTGTTCTCCCGAACAGTTGGACCAGTTCACAACTTCACCAACAGTGCATTAGTGTCCCTGTTTTTTCCATATCCCCTCCAACATTTGTCATTTTCCTTTCTGTCACATTAAGCAATCCGATAGGTGTGAGGTCATGTGTTAGTTTTTTTAGTTTGCATTTCACTAATTATTAGTAATGGTTTAAAACATATTATATGATTATTGATAACTTTAATTTCTTCTTCTTAAAATGGACTCCATATCCTTTGACCATTTACCAACTGGGGAATGGATCTAATTTTTATAAATATGATTTAATTGCCTATATATTTGAGAAATTATGCCTTTATTAGAGAAACTTGATGTAAAAACATTTCCCCAGTTTCCTGCCTTCCTTCTAATTTTGTTTGTGCAAAAGCCTTTTAATTTAATGTGATCAAAATTATTCATTTTACCTCCACAATCCTCTCTATCTCTTGTTCAGTCATAACTCTTCCCTTATCCATAAATCTGACAGGTAATGTTTTCCCATTGTCTCCTAATTTCCAATATATTACCTTTTATGTATAAGGCATATATCCATTTTGACCTTATCTTTGTATATGGTGTGAAATGCCAGTCTATGTCTGGTTTCTGCCAAACTGCTTTCCAGCTTAACTGGCAGGTTTTTTTTTTGCCCAATAATTTGGATCTTTGGGTTTATCAAACATTACATTATTATGGTCATTTACTTTTTTATATTTTATACCTCATCTATTCTATTGATCAATTTATTCTTTATTCAGTACCACATTGTTTTGATGATTATAGCTCTGTAATATAGTTTGAAATCCGGTACTCCTAGGCCACCTTTCTTCACACTTTTTGCTTGTTTGTTTGTTTTTTTGCTAGACAATGGGGTTAAGTGACTTGCCCAGAGTCACACAGTTAGTAAGTGGCAAGTGTCCGAGGCTGGATTTGAACTCAAGTCCCCCTGACTCCAGGGCCAGTGCTCTATCCACTGTGCCACCTAGCTGCCCCTCTTCACACTTTTCACCCATTGACTTCTTTGATATTCTTGAACGTTTTGCTCTTCCAGGTGAATTTTGTTTTTTTTTTTTCTACCTTTATAAATAATTTTTGGTTTGATTGACATGGCACTGAACAAGTAAATTAATTTAGGTAGAATTGTCATTTTTGTTATGTTGACTTGACCTATCCACAAGCAATTAGTATTTCTCCAGCTGTTCATATCTGTTTTTATTAGTGCAAAAAAAAAAGTTTTGTAATTATCTCATATAATTCCTGTGTCTTGGCAGGTAGACTCTCAAGTATTTTATGTTGTCCGAAGTTATTTTAAATGGAGTTTCTCTTTCTATCTTGTCTTGCTGGGTTTTGTTGCTATATAGAAATGATGATGATTTGTGTGGGTTTATTTCATGTCTGGCAACTTTGCTAAAGTTTTTAATTGTTTTGACTGGTTTTTAGTTGATTATCTTGGGTTCACTGACCTGGGTCATTCACTGACTGTAATAACTCTTGCCATTATTTAACTTCCCTGAGCCTCAGAGTCTTTACTTGTAAAATGAAGATATTGTACTCAGATGCTTACTAATCATATGGCCTTGGGCAAGTCACCTAACCTCTGCAATTCTTCATCTATAAATTGGGATGGGATTGGGTCAGATGGTCTCTAAGGTCCCTTCCAGCTCTAAATCTGTGATCTTCAAAACTATCCCTTTTTCTTTTCCAATTGCTGACAGATCCTTCATTTTCTGGTTAACTTATTTTAATGAACTCCTTTTGATATGCCTTTCCTTCACTGAAGGAAGGAAATAAGCATTTATCAAGTACTTACTATGTGCTAAATTATTGACAAATATTATCTCATTTGACCTCTGCAACCACCTTTTGAGTTAAGTTTAGGTATTACTTTTTTATCCCCACTTTGTCCCCATCATCCTAGTTGAGGAAGTTGAGGTTGACAGAGGATAAATCTGGCCCAAAGTCTGGGGCCAGATTTGAACTCAAAAATTCTTGCCTTTAGGTGCCCCAGTCTATCCACTGAATCACCTTGCTGCTCTTCCCTACAGTCCTCAGACTGAGTCTTCAACTTTGCCTATCCTTTTTTGGTTGAAATGGGTAGGGAATACTGAATTTCTCAGGCCAGTAGATGTACTAATTTCCCACAGAAGAAAGTCATTGGCTCCTGTAACATTATTTAAATCCTCTTTCCTGTTATTTCATCTGATCCCCTAAGCAAAAAGCGTAAAGTTCATTCTCTGCAATTGGGCCAGTCGCTGTCCAACTTGCTGACAAATAGCCCTTGCAGGCATTCTGCAGAACCCCTAAACCTGGGGGTGGGGTGGGAATGTAGTAATAGAGATGATCATCGCAACATGCTTTCTATCAACTCCTGGAACACTCTGAGTTTAGATCGACATCAATCTCTTCTCTCTCTCTAGCTGCCCAAGTGTCTCCTCGTGTTATTTCCTCTATTTCATAGAATGCATCAGGGCAGCCTTACCATGTCCTTGCTCCCTTGTTAACTCCTTCACAAAGATATTTCTCCCTTCTTTTCTGTTTGTCTTCCTCTGTTTCCTTTTTATCCTTTGGAGCATCCATTTTTTTCTCCCATTTCCATTAAATAATCTTCCATCTTTGTAGCAATGACCTCTTAATCTCCTCTGTGCTGTAAAATTCTCTGAAAAAACAGTTTAACCTCTTTATTATTTTTTTCTTCTTTGTGAGCTGTCATAAGGGGGATTGCTTGCTAATGCCTGATTGAAGGTGACTTATCATAGACCTTTCTTCTCCCACGGGGGAAAAACATCAGCCTTTAATGAACTCCACATGAAGGCAGATTAGCCATTTTTTTTCACCTCTGGCAAGATGGATGATGCTATCACCACTATTAAGTCACTGGGTCTGGATTTCTCATTGTAAAAATCTAATATAATAAGAACTATTAAAGCCCAATCAGTCCATATCACTGGCACCTTTTTAGTACCAAAGGAAATGGCTACTTATCATATATGATGCAGCTTGCTTTGGAATTCACCCACTCTCTTTACTTTAGACCATGCCTTCCACCATTCAACAAAAGGCTTGTTTTCTTAGCCAATTCATAATTCATCTGAGTTAATAATGCCCATTGGCAATGAACTATTTTTCTCAACCTTGACAACAGATGTAAAATCACCAGAGTAAGACCAGAATCTTTTATATCTTGTATATCTCCTTTTCACACACTATGCCTTCCAGTCAAATTGGCCTGTTTGCTGTGCTCTGAATTTGGCCATTCCACTCTGCTATTTCTGTGCCTTTGAAAAAACTGTTCCCTATTCCTGGAAGGCACTCCCTTGTCACCTCAGCCTCTTCACATCCCTATCTTCCTACAAGGCTCAGTTTATGTGTCACCTCCTACGAGAAGATTTTTCTGTTTTCATACAAATTGTTAACTTTTATTTTTACATTATCTATATCTCCTGGTATATCACTCCCTATTCTCTGTTTTTGGCCTCTCCTCTCCTCTCTTTCTCTTTCAGAACTATTTCTTCTAACAAAGAATGAAAAAAAATAGTTCAGTAAGGCTAGCCAATACATTGAAAAATTCTAACAGTATAAGCAGTATTCAAAACTCACAATTCCCTACCTCTGCAAAGAAGCAGGGAAACATCTTTTAATATCTCTCCTTTGGAGCCAACCTTGGACGTTTATAATGGCAGCCTTTTCTTGATTCCTATAGTGGTTGATGCCATTTTTTCCTCCTCCTCCTCCTCCTCCTCATCTTTCTCCTCTTTCTCTTCTTTCTCCTCCTCCTTCTCTTCCTCAAATGATCATATATATACCTCTCTGCTTATCCTCCCTAGAATGTAAGGTTCTTGAGGACAGGGACTGTTTTTCTTTTCATGATTGTATCCCCAGTACCTAGCATAATGCTTGCAAACAGTCTTAGTTAATTGATATTTATGAAATACTTAGTATATACTCAATCAAATAGTTGTTGGATTGGATTTTATGTGGTGCTGGAGAATCTAGAGTTTGAAGATCTTGTTGATTTCCCATTTTCCTTTACACACAAGAAACAATTTTCAGTAGTGATTTAATCATTTGGATAGTGAATATCATAGGTTATGACACCTCAAATTGGGCTGATTATAGGACAATAGCTTAAGGAGACATAAATTAATGCCTCTAACCTCCAGAGGAAAATAAACCAAATAATTCAGGGGAAAGAAGAGATTATAATGGTGAGAAAGACAAAAAAGGAAGGGCTTGGTGGCAAAGTGATGATTTCATGGGGGTCATTTTTTTGGGGAAATTAATGGTTCCATGCTTTACCTGTAATGAAGGTATTCCTACCTAGGCCAGGTTGTCCATTTCCCCCAACTATTTAAAACTTTGCATCAAGTAAAAATTCTCAGAAAAATCAATAGGAACTTCTCTGGAGTGAGCACTTTTAGAAGTCTCTGTAAATAGCTATATTTTAATAGAAGGTCAGCCATAATCACATATCGATCCCTGGGGTCAACTCCATTACCTGCACGGTATTAAGCAATCTCAGACTGAAGACTACCTTCAGAATTTTCATATTTAGCCATGACTCTAACCCTGGGTAAATGAATGTTGCTAATGGAAATTAGGAGGACTGCCCCCAGGGCACCTGAAGATGATTTTTGACCCTTGCTTTATAACTTGTAAGAGAAAGTGGAAGGTGGATCTTAGTTATATGGAGTAACTGGTCACTGCCCGCTAAGGGAACGTGCTTAATGTGTTAATAGAGTTGATTGAGAATCTCTTACTTTTTAAAAATGGTAAACAAATATGGCTAAAGAATTAAGAATGGGAACGGAAAAGCAAATGCAAAAACTACACAATTGTTCACTAATTCACCCCTACGTTTTCCTGTAAGGAAAAAAATAATGGAAATCAGGTTTTCTTTACTGTGTTTCCCTTCATCAAAAAAAATGTGCTGAGCTGAAAACAGGGTTGAAAGACTGCTCTTCTGTATTTTATCTGTCATTATATCCAAATAGGAACTCGATTAAAATACATTTGGTGCGTCTTACTGGAGGGAATATATCAATGGGGGAAAAAAGAATGAAAAGGATGAAGTTTTATTGGTCGGCATTATCAAGGCTACAACTTCAATTTTCTATAGTCTTCAGGTCTAAATGGAAACTGTAGAATTGCTAATGTGTATGTGTCTCACATCACTACAGGAGAGCCTAATACGAAGTTGGCCACGTTCTTTTCATCTATTTTTGTTAGTTACAATTCCCTCTAACATTTTCTCTTTTCCCCTCTCAGCAAGAAATTTTCTCCTTTCAGAGAAGCTTTAATGTGCTTGAGGTCATAAAGCATATTTGGAACTCTTCTTTACTTCAGGCTAAATTCCAGTGCAATTTTGTAGGTTATGGTTAAGTTGTTCCTCCATCTTCCTGGATAGTGGTAAACCCGGAGATAGGAGTGTAGTCCTCCTACCTCCATCCTGTGAGTGCACACCAGACAAAATGATCCATTACAGCTCCAAGTTCCAAGTGGCTACCATTATTGCCTCATGCCTTTAAATTCTATGAAAATAATGGAACAATTTAAAAGATGTACCTTTGTGGGCTGGGATAGAGAAGAAGGTCTCTGCTGAATACTCTCAGGTTGGGTATTCCAAATAGTTTTATAGGATTCTCAGAGTTTTCTTTGATTTCTCCTTTCAAGGATTATCACAAATCAATTTCAGGAAGAGGTCAGAATGGCCTAATTGAAAATTATGAACTGTTTTGGATGTTTCCTTCACTCCATTTCCTTACTTTTCCCTTTCCTATCACCTTTTAGCACATTTCAATTTGCCTTATATTCTCCAAACCATTCAGTGTGCCTTTTCACCAACCCTTGGTTTCTTGAGACATTTACAATTGTTATAGCCCTCACTTGGCTCTGACTTTTCTATTAGGTTATCATGGCATTGGACTTTTCTACTTCTTCACCTCCATCAAAACTACAGTGGCATGTGTCCTATTCAATTTAATTTAATTCAACTCAATTCAATTCAACAAATAATTATGGAGTTTCTAACATGTTCAGAGTTCTATATGAAAAAGACACTGGGGCTACAAAGATAAAACCAATAGAATCCCAGGCCTCAATTAGCTTACTTTCTAATGTGGAGATATAATGGATATACAGAGAAGTAAATGCCTTCAGTAATTGAAAGCAATAACAAGAGGGAGAGATTACTCATAATTGGGAGATGAAGAAAGGCCTCATGGGGGAGGTGGCATTTGAATTATGTTTTGGAGGAATCTAGGAATTATACGAGGCAGAGGTATAGTGAGAGTATCTTCAGATATGTGAGGCTATTTAAAGTCATAGAGATAAGAGATGGAATGTCATGTATGTAGAATACCTAGTGGGCCAGTTCAATTGGATTGGAGATTGTGAGAAAGAGAATAAAATGAAATAAGATTGAAAAGATAGGTGGGATTCAGATCATGGAGAGTTCTAAGTGCCAATCTGAGGTTAATGTATCTTAGAGGCAATATGAAACCACTGACGAATTTGGGTGTGTGAGTGAGCATGGTTGTGTGTGCATGTATGTGTATGACGTGATTGGATTTGTGTAGTATTTTAGGAATATTGATTTAGAAGCTGTGTAAAGTATGGAATGATAAAAAGAGAGATTGGAGGCAGGCGAACCATTGGTAGACTAATCATAAAAATTGAGGAGAGAGGTGATAAGAACCTAAATTTAGGATGATTGAGTAGGGATTGAGAAAGGATGGTTGCAAGAAATATGTTGAGGGTCATATTGGCTAAACTTGTCATTTGTGAGGTGATTACTATAGGTATTTTTTGTTGTTCAGTTGGATTTGGTTGTGTCCAACTCTTTGTGACCCCATTTGGGGTTTTCTTGGCAAAGATACCGGAGTGGTTTGCTATATCCTTCTCCAGCTCATTTTATGGATGAGGAAACTGAGGCCAACAGGGTTAAGTGACTTGCCCAGGGTCACATAGCTAGTAACTATCTGAGGCCGAATTTGAACTCAGGTCCTCTTGACATCAGGGCTGGCGCTCTATACACTGTACCACCTAACTCTTGGACAACTCTAATTGTTAGTAAGCTTTCCCTTCCAATTAAGTCTAAAGTGGTCTCTTCACAACTACTTTTCTTTGCTGCTAGGTCTATGCACTGTACCATGCATATTTCTATTTATCAGTTCTTTCTCTGGATATGAATAGCATTTTCCTTCATGTGATAGTCAGAATAACAGTCATTCATAATTACTCTTTGAACAATATTGCTGTTACCATATAAAATGTTCTCTTGGTTCTGCTCATTTCACTCTTCATTATTTCATGCAAATCTTTCCATGTCTTTCAAAAATCAAACTGCTCATCTTTTTTTTTTAAACAGCAGCTTTGTTTGATTTCTTGAAAGAATATCATGTGATAAAAGGGTTCGATTTATTCTTTTGCTCCTAGAAGGCAAAATTAGGAATAATGGATACAAGTGGCAAAGAGGCTAATGCAGGGTTAATTCTGGAAGTTCCAATTACACCAAAGTGCTCAGAAATATACCAAGAAGCAAAATGTAGAGGAGACGAGAACTTTCCCCTAGTTTAGAGGGAACCTTTTGCTTCATTGCTGGCCAATAGGAAACGACATTTTTTAGCACAAGAAATATCACCATCCTTTGAATTCAATAAAAATGCTTGAGGCATTTAACTCTCCACAGGGACATTTTTCAGAAGCAATCTCTAGCACAATTCAAGAATGATCGGAAATTCAGAATACGAAGTAAGCAGTTAGTACAAATCAGTGATCATTTTGATCAGACCAGTGGCTGTGACTGCAGAATGGGACAGCATAGCATTTTGTGCTTAGAGCCAACACCCCAAATTCTAAAAGCTATCCATGCTTACCCTCTTCCTATTTCTTTTATGTAATTTTAGATGCCTACATATGTATACATGTATATATAACTATAATAGTTTTATGTATGTATATATGTATGCATATATGTACATGTGTGTGTTTGTTGGCATTTGGTCTGGCACATGCCCAGACCATCTAAAATGGTATCACTCATGTAGAAGGTGCTGAGGTCCTGTTTCTGGGGAACAGGGGGACTGGTCTATGTATGGACATTCTATGTTGGCCTACCATGTGATTGGGAATAGCCTCTTTCCATTGCCTGCTCTTTAAATTACCTGACTGTGGCAGCCTTTTCCCCTTTCTAGTGGCATTGGGGGTGGGGGGAGGACTCATTTACTTCCAGCAGGTAATACCATACAGTAAGTGGGGGAAGAAACTGAATGCTACCTCACTCTCCCCTTAGGTCACATGGCCCTGAGAAATAGGTTTGGGATTTTGGTCTGTTTCTTTTATCCTTTTCAATTCTTGGTGCAGACTGTGGATTCCTGGAGCTTGGTATTTGGAGTCCAGAATGTGGCAGCCCAGGTAGGAGACCTAACTTGAGGAGCTGGGGTAGGAGTTTGAACTTGGGCTTGGTGGAACTAGTGCTTTGTAATAAGTGACCTAAACTGTGAGTTTAATCTGTCTTCCCTCCTCAGAGACCAGGCGGTAGATAGGGGATTATGCTGCTGAGATGCTGGGGAAAATGTTTATATATTAGTTCCTTGAGGGTAAGAACTATCTTTTGCCTTTTTGTATCCTCAACACTTAGCACAGTACATGGCATATAGTAGGTGCTTAATAAATGTTTGCTTATTGATTGATTTTTTTTGCTACAGATTTAGTGTAAATGTTACTTCATAATAGCTAATTTGATGTTAAGTGATTAAATGGAATGAGAGTGTTTGGACCTTTTAAACTGGGTGAACATAATGAGTGGAGGAGTTTTATTTAATGGTAGAGAACAAGCGCTTCCTGTCACTGACCCTGTAAAGATACTGGAGAGCCTTGGAGAAAGGGTGGAATGTAGCACACCTGGCTCTTAAAGAATGGAACCAATATAACCTATGCTACACATGGAATGTAGCTGCTTAGTGTTACAAGAAAGTAAGAAAAAACTTCCATTCCACTGGAGGGTTTATTTTATTGGCCAAGAGTAAGACGAATGGAGTGGGTGTTAACCCAACAAGGTAGGCAGGGCAGCTGAGCTGGGGGATTAGGTGGTAGTAAGGCAGCAGCTTTGCTCAATAGTCCTGATGACTAACCATCTTTCTTCTCATGCAGAAGTGCCTGTAGCCAGCATACAGAAACAAGGAAAAACACTGCTGTAGTCAGAAACTGACCTCTGTAATTTTGCTTGCTTTAAAACTATTGTTGTAGATCAGAGATTCTTTTTTTTTTTTTTTTTTTTTTTTTTTTGCTTAGGCAGTTGGGGTTAAGTGATTTGTCCAAGGTCACAGAGCTAGTAAGTGTCAAGTATTTGGTCTGAGGCCAGATTTGAACTCAGGTCCTCCTGACTTCAGAGCCGGTGCTCTATCCAATGTGCCACCTAGCTGCCCCTAGATAAGAGATTCTTAACCTGCATCCACCAACCCCAAAGGATTCTTTGAATAGATTTGAAGGGGTTGGTTATTTAGGATTGAAAAAAATCATACATTTCTTTCTTTCTTTTGTATTCTTTTTTTGGGGGGGGAGGGGGATAGGCAATGGGGTTAAGTGACCTGCCCAGGGTCACACAGCCAGTAAGTGTTATGTGTCTTGAGGTCGGATTTGAACTCAGTTCCTCCTGAATCCAGGGCCAGTGCTCTATCCACAGCGCCACCTAGCTGCCCCCATATATTTATTTCGACAAAATTGTTTCATTTACAATCCTATGTATGTTCATACATAAGAAGATTATTCTCAGAAGGGGTCCATAAGCTTCACCAGAATGGCAGATTAGTTCATTAAACTGAAAAAAAGGTTAAGAACCCCTGTTCTCTACATTAGAGGACTAACTAGTAAATCTGGAGCCTAATGGGACAAAGTGATTCACCAATCTTGTGTTACAGAACTTCATTGAACAACAAGATACAATTGATATTCAGTATGCTACTTATGGTATAGATGGTATACTTCGTATATAAATTTTCAGATGCCATGGAGCCAAGAAGGTAGTTAGTATGTTTGCAGACAGTATCCAGATCTTAAAAGATTTGAACAGGCTGGAATGTCAAAGTGAATCAAATAAGACGCAGTTTTAATAAAGATAAGTCTAAAGTCTAAAGATAAGTCTCTTTGCCCGAAATCCCACTTTGATACCTCATCATGCCAATGAGACAAGTCTGGGCTCTTGGAGCTTAGGCCAGGAGACCAGTTCTGGCAGGTCGTGCTAAGCTGGAAACATTCTTAGAAGCCAATTGCACCTACTGTCAGTGGACTATATATATATATATGGTGGTTCACTTTCATGTTAGTATGGTAGAGAGAAAAGAGGAAAAAGATCAGAGGATGCTAAGAATCAGTTTTTGCAGTTTTTAAAATGTGTATAAATCTTAGTTCAACTGATGGTGCTCCAATGTGAGATTTTTAGCCAATGACTAATGTGTTGATATAATCCTGAAGAAATTGCACTGTGTCGATATTTAGATTCTTGAAATAAATGAAAACAGAAGACATAAAGATGTTGAAAAAACACAGAAAACGTATAGAGAGCATGACAAGATCTCTCAACCAGGAAAACATATGTAGTTAACTTCAAACGGAAGATGGACACTGGGGATGATGGTGAAAAATACGTTGAATGGTCCAAGATTAAGAAATGAAAAAGGTGAAAAGCTGGTAAATGATATGCAGGAGCTTCCAATCTATTTATTATGAGTCTGTGAATGAGAAAACATTTATTAAGCACTTAGTGTGCACAAAGCCCTAGGCTAAGGACTGGGATTACAAATAGAAAATTGGATATAGTCCCAACTCTCAAGGTTTCCACATTCTAATGTGGGACCCAACACATTTAAGAAATTTTAGCTAAAAGTCAATTGGAAAGGTTAATGATCCTTAGGGTAGAGTGGCAAAGCAGATGATAATGCATCTTGTTTAATGCCATTTCCACTGATAAAACTGGATCATTAGTGCTTTAAGAAGAGTCAAGTATCAAGATAATGTGACTGGGCAAAGTCACACACACACACACACACACACAGAAGAAATTGATTATACCTTAACTCACATTTAATGATTGATTCCTGATGTGTTCATTTGGAAATCAGTTGTGTGTGTACGATCCAATCATCAAAGAGTTGAGGCAGCTAGTGACATAATGGATAGAGTGCTGGACCGGGAATCAGGAAGACCTGGGCTCAAATTTTATCTCGGACAATCATGAGCTATGTGACTCTGGGAAAGACAATTATTCTCTGTCTTCCTGTAAAATGGGGATAATAACAGCACTTACCTCTCTGTGTTGCTATAAAAATCAATGGTATAATATTTGTGAAATATTTTGCAAACTTTAAATTGCTATATAAATGCTAGTTATTATTAGTGTTATTTTTTTGTATTTGGGAAAGGAAGGAATATTTTATTATTTTTTAATTTTTAAGCAGTTGGGTTAAGTGACTTGCCCAGAGACATACAGCTACTAAGTGTCAAATGTTTAGTCTGAGACAGGATTTGAACTCAAGTCTTCCTGACTCCAGGGCCAGTGCTCTATCCACTGTGCCACCTACCTGTCCCTATTTTGTTTTTTTTTTTTAAATAAGCTTTTTATTGCCATATTCTATTGCTATATTCACATCATCATAGTTATCTGCAGTTATCTGTTCTCCTCTTTCTTCCAGGAAGCTATCCCATATAATGAATAATATTTCTTAAAGGCAAAAAAAGAGGAAAAAAAGTCAACATAGCAGATGAATACATTGAAAAAGTTTGAAAGCATGTACAATGTGTAATGCCTGTGGATCTCCCATCTTCATGAAAAGGTGGGTTGCAGGTACCCTCTCATATCTTTTCATTTAAGTAGTGCTTGATCTTTATAATTATGTCACATCCACATTTTTTTTTTGTATGTGTATGGTTATGCTTTCCTTTTATACTGCTATAGTTGCTGTGTGTATTGTTTTCTTGGCCCTGCTTACTTCACTATGCATTGGGTTCATGTAGATCTTTCCATGCTTCTCTGTATTCATAACAGTCATCATTTCTTATAGCATACTAATATTCGATCATATTCATGCACCCCAATTTGTTTAGTCATTCTACAACTGATGGGTATCTACCTTGTTTCCAATCCTTTGCTATCACAAAGAGTCCTGCTATAAATATTTTGGTGTCTATGGGGATTTTCTTCTGATAATAGAAGGCCTTGGGGTATAAACCTAGTAATGGAATCTTTGAGTCAAAGGATATGAATATTTTAGTCACTTTATTTGCATAATTCCAAATTGCCTTCCAAAATGATTGTACTATGTCATAACTGCACCAACAATGTATTAGTGTGCCTATCATTATCACCCACTATTGACTATTGTTTGTTTTTTTCATCATCTTTGCCAATTTTCAGGGCAAGAGATAAAACCTCAGGGTTGTTTGTAATTTGTATTTCTCTTATTATTAGTGATTTAGAACCTTATCTCACATGGTGTGAATATTTTGCAATTCTCCTTTTGAGAACTGATGTTAATATCTTTGACAATTTATTGGAAAATGACTATTAGTCACACATAGAGATACATATATGTATATATGTATATATATGAATTTGTATATATTTTATATATCTTGTGCACCTAACCCTTATCAAAGAAATTTGATGCAAAGATTTTCCCCATCCCACCACTTCTCTTATCCTTATTTATGTAGTTTTTCATGTAACAAGATTATTATTTTCTCTACTTTATACTTACTATTCACCATTTTCTTTTTTACCATAATCCCCTAAGCCTACTTTTCTTTTGAAGTTACCAAATACTAAGGGATATATTTTCCTGGTTTGAGAGGCCTTGCCACATTCTATGCATATTTTTTCTTTATTTTTTCAACATCTATATTTATTTATTTTATGTATGACATTGTTTGTAGTTGCCTCTATCTCTCATTTGGTTGAAAATGTATGTCCTGTACATAGCTGTGAGAGACATATAATCTTCTAAATTTTTTTTTCTATCATGATCTTTAATATCAAAGTCATGCATCCATTTAGAATGTATTGTGGAATGTGGTGTCAGATATTGATCTAAGCCTAATTTCTGCCAGACTGCTTTCTAGTTTTCTCCGAAGGTTGTTTTTTTTTTATCAAAGCTTTTTCCATAGTAATTTATGCTTACCACTTTATCAAACACTGGATCATGGAGTTAAAAGTAAAAGCTGACTTGGATTAACAATTTTTCCTTTTAGAAGTATAACCTATGCAATATAGTTATACTATGAGTTGGTCAAAAAACCCCAGAAAGTGCTTCAGTCAACAAATACTGGATTTCTTTACCAAGTGAAAAAGATATGTTAGCCAAGAGTAATGTTAATTTCAACTGCAAACTCAGCTGAAAACAATTCAAATGGGGATAATAGAAAATTGTGAGTTATAGTAACTTACAAAATAGCAAAATAAAAATTAAGGAAGGGGAAATGAGCTTAAAACAAGCCCAGTCTGAGAGTGTAAAGTCAGATCATCTCAAGAAACGTGATGAGAAATGTAATAGATTTGGCTGCTTTTCTATAGTCTTCTAATCTGACCTTTAACACCTCAGTGTGGAATATACTTTATGAGACAAAGCTAGTAATATTAAAAAAGATGAAGTTGGGAAGACTGATTGAACTTGATCTTCCAATATGTCAAAGAAATCTGTGCTGGAAGTAACATGATTTTAAAGGCACTGAATGGTCAATTTTCAAAATTTTTCTGAAGGAAACATAGCGAAATAAACTGAAAACATGGATGGTCTTATTACAGACTGAAAGGGACCAATAAGCCAATAGTAATGAACAAATTGTAGACACGCATCTTCATCTCCACAAAATCTTTACCAGCAGGCATGTAGCATAATGGAGAAAGTGCTCAATTTGGTGAAAGGAAGACCTTGGTTTAAATCCTGCCTTTGATGCTTGTAGCTGGGTAATCATGATCAAGCCTCTTAATGCCTCTAAGCCTTGGCTGCCTCATTTAGAAAAAAAAAGGGAGGTGGGGAGGGACAATAATATCTTATTTGTAAGGTTATCATGAGGATCAAATAAGACACTGAATGTAAAGTACTTTGCCAATCTTAAATTATTACATAAATGTGAACTATTATTAATTGAAGGTATTTTCCATGACAGACAGTGTTGCTCAGTGGATAGAGAGCCAGCCTCAGAGTCAGGAAGGATGACATTCAAATATTCCCTCTGACATTGATGTACATTGGCTGTGGGACTCCAGGCCAGACCCTTTCACACACTATACCATACTGCTGAACTGACCTATTTGCTGTTCCTTACATATGCCACTCCATTTCTCATTTTTAATCTGTGACTTTGCACTCAATATCTTCTATCCCTAGAAAGCTTTGCCTTCTTGTTTCTGCCTCTTCCTTTTGAGATTCAGCTAAAATCCTTCTTTCTGCAAGTGGGCTTATCTGGCTCCCACCTACTGCAAGTGCTTTCCCCATTGAGATCACCTTCTGTCTCTCATGTTTATCTTTCATATGTACCTAATTATTTACATTTTGTCTCCTCCATTATAAGGTGAGCTTCTTGAAGGCAGAAGCCATTTTTTTATCCCCAGGGCCTAGCACTTAGCAAGCACTTAATTAATATTAGTTAGTTGAATGACTGCTAACCTCTCAGAACTCTAGACAACTTTCTAAGATGATATAGTACAGCAAAACACTCACTTTATTTAAAGAGTCTTCTAACCTGGGAGTTTCCTATATCATTGAAATCACAAGTGAACTATCTCTCCCTGTCTTTGATAAATACTTAATAAAAACATAGCGTCCAGAATGAAGACAGTGATAATTCTGGTATACCCTTCTCTATTAGGGTTATACATAGATTAGTGTCTTCTGTTATTGGAACTATAATTTAAGACATAAAACCTAGAAAGACAACCAGAAAGGGGAGGGACTTGAAACCCCACCAAATGAGAACAGGTTAAAATGACTCTGAATATATGGCCTGGAGAAGAGAAAACGTAGTCACAAAATGATGTTTGTGTTGAAATATTTGAAAAGTTGTTACACAAAAGAGGAATTATCTCTTTTCTACTTGGTCCTAGAAGGTGGAAGGAAGATAAATGGGTATAAACTATGGGGAGACAGATTTTAATTCAATATAAGGAAAAACAACAATGGGGACAGCTAGGTGGTGCAGTGAATACAGAACTAGCCCTGGAGTATGGAGGACCTGAGTTCAAATTTGGCCCCAGACACTTGACACTTACTATCTGTGTGACCCAGGGCAAGTCGCTTAACCCCAATTGGCTCAAAAAAATGACTACAACAAAATTAGAGCTTTCCAAATGTGAGTTTTGCTGCCTTAGAAAGTAATGGGTTTCTTAGGTCCTCATCACTTCTTAAGTATGTAATAGAGGGGGTTTCTGTCTTCTTAGTCCTTAATATGTGTTCCAGTGGAAGCCTCCCTCCATGTAGGTCTCTCTGTCCAGATAAAGAGTGGGCCTTGCAGGGTAACATATGCTTCCAGACTAGTATCATGATCCCTCTGGCATGGCTAAGACCAGATACTTAGAAAGAGAAGAAGCTAATGTGATATCAGAATGGGATACTTTTCTGCTATATGAGAGTTTTGTGAAGAGGTCTGAATCTCAAATAATGTAGTTTGTATTTGATCCCAGAGATAATAGAGGGTAAATGGAGTTTATTGGTAAGGGCGGTGACATAGTTAGACTAGTACTTTAGAGAAAATTGCTTTTTTGGCTGTATGGAGGATGGATTGGAGTGGGGAGAGGCTAAGGCAGGGATAGTGAATGGGAAGTTACTACAATAGTCCAGGCAAGAGGTGATAAGGGCCTGAAGTCCAATGGTTGTTGTGTGAGTGGAGAGGAGGCTACATAAGAGATGTTGTGGATATAGAGGTCACAGGATTTGGAAACCGATTGGAGATATGACATGGCGAGAGCGAAGAATTCAGGATGACATCAAGGTTGTGAACCTGGATGACTGGAAGGGTGGTGGATGCTGAAGATAGCTAGCTAATCATGTGTCTGCTGATTTTAGGAACTCATGCTGTGCATTAATCAGCAAATGTAATCAATTCTAATACTCACAATGACTTATATATTCAATCAAAGGAAAGACAGAAAAGGATCAGATAAACTACAACCAGCCTTAATGAAATTCAGTTTCTGAAGCTGATGTAGTTTCATAAGGTTATAATCCAGATCTTTTTTTTAAAAGCATACTTTGTCTTTTGCTGCTTTATTCATTTATCATTTCATCAGCAGAAGCATAATCAAATTTTATGTAGCTTTAGAATTTTAAATAAACTGATAATGCCAAAAAGAAACAATAAGGCTGATAGAGAGAAAGCTAACTTTGAAACCAGGAAGATCTTGGTTCAAATCTTGACTCTGACAGATGTTGGCTATGTGATTCTAGGTGAGCTGCTTAACCTGTTAGTACTCTAGGCAATGCATTAAAGTCATCATTTAAATAGAACTTGTTGACCTTCATTGAGAGTTTCCTCACCTGAAGTTGCTATACTAACATTATTACAGATACGGCACCTATCCTACTGATTAGACATTTTTTTCTCTGTTTAAGTCAGTATACATTATAAGATGCTTAGTCCTTGTTACCAATGGCTATTAAACATTTGCTATATAATTCACTATATAATATTCATTATGTTCCTTAATGAGAGAAATAATGAATCCCCTAAACTGATAGATTGATCTCAACTAATGGTATTTTTATTTTTAAATGAATATCAGCATCTTTTTAAGAACCTATAAATGTAAATGGACTTTTGCTGTCATCAGGAATAAAAATTCAGTTAATATGTTGAGAAAGGATTTCATGGGTTGTATACCCTCTGTGCCACTTTTCTAATACCCTCTTGCACTGGCAGTCTGGGTAAGGTAACTTCTTCCTTCCAGGTATCAGGAATAACCCTAAAGAGAGGGAATTTTCTAGTAATGTTGCTCATAAGACCCCATCTAGTGTGCTTCCTATTGATTATCAATAAGCCAACCAGACTTAATTAGCTTTTAGAATTGGGCATTTATTAAGTAAGTATGGCAGGACATTGCTTATACAGCATCTTCCCAAACCAAACACATACTATTCCTTTGCATACTTAAAGTCTCTGTATACAGTTTGCTTAGACTTTGAGGACTCATGATGGAAAGGTAAATTCACAATTCCTGATTATTAGAAGCCTTTTTCTCCCTTTGACTCCCCATGAAGTTACCCTGAGATTTAGCTCTCTGCTGGACTCTGATGACTGGTGCCTTGGTAGAGTTCACAGCTTCACTTCTCTCTCCTTGAAGAGGTCATGATCCTTGAAACTGCTTTTCCTTGGTATATCTAATCTTTCCTCAGGCTACTGATGCACCTGTGACTCTGCTATCATTTCTAATGGGAAGTTTAAATCTTCTTCCAAGCCTTCTGATCTTTTGGATTTCACAGGATTGTTCTTCAAGGCGTTTGAATGGGAACCTCAATGCTCCTGCCATTTCCCTTTATTTTCAGGTACTAGCTTCTGCCTGTTCAAAATATTCCTGAAACTTAACTACTGAAGCATTTGCTGCAACAATTTTGCTGAACTGATCTTTTCTTACAAGCAGAGGTCCAGATATGTGTTTACCCAATCCAAATACATTTACTGTGTATAATCATATAATTTCATCCAGTATTTGAAAAACACTTTGCTCCTCTCAAATTGATTCAAAACTAGTTTGTACATAGTTTATGCTTTTGGTAATTGATTGATTTATTGCAAATATGTGGGCCATATTCAGACCTAGTTTATAGTTTTGATTGATTATTTCAATTAAAAGTCTGAATGATCTGTAATATTTGGGGTTGGGGATGTGAAACAAATCTCTTACACATAAATTACTTAACAAAACCAGCACAATATTATTCAGTGTCTCTAATCCTTTTAATCCCAACTCATGAACTCTGTATGTAAATGGAGATATAGGCATAAAATTATTTTGTCTTTCAATTATCGTCATTGATCCTTGACATTCTCATCCTTGCTTCTGGATTCCATCTACTTAGGTCTCAATGTTAGCCATCTTAGCTCTTTTCTGTTAAGGTGAAATGACTAGGAAGTTTCTCCCTGATAATGGTGGATTGACAGGTCTTTAGTCATAACCAAGGCTGTGAGCTACCATATCTATCCCAGGTTCCCTGAATGAAAACCAGGAATAATGCTCGGAGGCTATGGTTATGTATATTCTTTCAACTCCTTATGTCAAAGACTTAAGTGCAGTTCATTTTCTCAGAAAACCATATAACTTAGTGTCAGAAATCTCTTGTGACCCCATTTAATTCTTTATGGGAGTCTTATGACATCAAAACCCATCAGGGGGCAATAGTATTAAGAATAGATTAGAGAGGAAAAAGAAGGAAAGTTAGGATAGAGGAAGGAGGAGAGGGGAAGAGAAGAAGAAGAAGAAGAAGAAGAAGAAGAAGAAGAGAGAGAGAGAATGTGGTAGGAAGGAGGGGAGGGGACAGGACAGGTAACTGGTAGGGGAAGTTATTCTAGAAAAGAAAAATTTTGGACAAAATAACAGTCATCAAAAATCTTTGTGGGATATTAGAACACATTATTAAGATCAAGAGATGCTGTGCAATCCCTTTCTTGGAAATTTAGAGAAGAAAAGTAAATCTCTTTAGGGAATCATTTAATAAAGCAGTGCATGGAATCCAGAGAAAGGACTTGATTTGGGTGGTGGGGTTAAACATTGCACTTATATATGATGTATAGCCAAATATAAAATATTTGTGTTTAGAAAAGTCATCATTAACAAAGCTAAATTGTAATAGGGACATATAGATTCTTGTTGCAGAGCCTCACTTAGGGTTTCTGCTCTGTTTTGCCTTCTGATTAACTGATGATGTATGGAAATTGCTAAACCAACATTCTGGGTTTGTCCCTGGTGAAATATATCATAGCAGCCTCACTTTAATACAACCACTTTTTCCCTCTACTTGCCCTCAGATATTTGAAAACCTCAAAAGGGGAGAAGACCATGTTATTAATTTGAAATTCATAGCAATGACACAGCGTCCTAGGAGTGCCCTGGGAAAACTCTGGCCTCTAGAGTGTTGCTGGCACAGGTTATTTTCCTTCCATTTTCCAGACCCGATACAATCTTAGTTTTGAGAAACCAAGTGTCAGAATTTTAACAGCTAATATATGATAGCAATGGACATAGACTGTCTTGCTAGTAATACATTTGGGGTATTCTGTGTTCAAATGGCTAGTCATTCCACTTTTTTTCCCTGTAGGTTAGTGAGATTATTAAAAAAGGCAAGATTGAACTCATCAGACAATGAAACTACAAAATAGTGAAAAGGTCAAACCAGGTATAGAGAGCAGACTCCTTTAACTAAAAATTGAAAGAAAGAAAACAAGAACATTTTTTGGGGAAAAGACTAATATTTTATAACTTGAGAGTAAGAGAACATCCTGATTTTACAATGGAAGATGTTAAAATAATGCAAGCTCCTTATAAATGAGACACTAATCTTCCTATAATTGCAGTGTTTTTAGATGTCTGCATCTCATTTTAGGAAGACATCCTCTGTCTCACACTATTTTTCCTCTCTCTCTTTATTTCCACCTCTTTCTATCATATTTAGAGCATTTCTAAAAATGATAGGTGATTAAAAACAGGAAGAATTCTCTCCCTCCTACTTACATGTTTTCTAAATCTTTTTCTTTTAATTTTCTCCAATGTACACTCATCACTTTCTACCATTTCCTTTGTCTTTTCCTCCGTTTCACTTTTGTCCAGTTCCATGTATCTTACCTCATCCTTCACATATTCTTCAATACATGTTTTCTGTTAAATTTTCAGCATACAGTCAGGCATTGGCAACATCTTTGCCTATATTAAAAGGATCTGTTTATTCCCCAGAATATACAAGTGAGTCCTTTTATGTATTCCCTCCTTACCACTCACACCATCCCACTTAGTCTGTCTGAAAAAAAAAAGCACAAGCCAGTGGAATCTTTGTTCTAAAGGTGCTTTATTGACTCAGCTGAGCGTGGTCAACTGGTGTGGTCAAGGCAGATATGACTTGATCCTCTCCCCTGAGGCTCATTCTTCTTCATTTAATTTCAGATAATTTTCTTTGTGCAAAAAGGTTTTTGTTTTGATCATCTTCATCTCTATTATTTCTCTACCTATGAGAAACTGCTTGGCACAGTGGATAGAGCTTTGGATTGCAAGTTAGGAAGACCTGAATCTTCTGAATCTTACTAGTATCCTAGTTTTGAGCCAGAAGGGACTTCAGAGTCAACCCATGAAGAAGACTTGATTAAGCACCTATGTGACAGGTATTATGCTTAGTGCTGGGAATACCGAGAAAGGTAAAAACAAAGTCCTTGGCCTCACAGAACTCTCATTTTATGGGGCCTCCCCATATAAACAACTATGCACGTACAAGATATAAACAGTGCAAAATGGAGATTATCTCAGATGGAAGAGACTAGTAGTATGATGGGGGTGAAGAATTTGGTTGACTGGAAGGTATATTTCAGAATGTAGGGTTGGAGCTGAGTCACAAAGGAAGTCAGGGAAGCCAGGAGAAAGCTGAAGAGGGAGAGCATTCCAAGTAGAGGGACATTCAGTGAAAACAGATTGAATGGAGAGCTGGGAAAAATCATATGCAAGAAATGGCAAGAAGGCCAGTGTTACTAGATTTCAGTATATGAGAAGTCAGTCATTCAACCATCATTTATTGAGTACCTACTGTGTGCCAGATACTATTAAAAGCTGGGGATACAGAGTAAAGGAAAAAAAAAACAGTATCCTCTCTCAAAGAGATCACAGTCTAATGGGAGAGAAAACATGCAAACAACTATATACAAGATGGAAGTTTGTGGCAATAAAGATGATCATGAAAGGCGCCTTGTTGATGGAATTTTAGCTGGGACTTGAAGGAAGCCAGGGAAGCCAGGAGGCATAAATGAGGAAGGAGAGAAATCTAGGCATGGGGACAGCCAGGGAACATGCCAAGAGCTGACAGATGGAATATTTTGTATGAGGAGAAGTAAAGAATCCAGCAACATTGGATAGCAAAGTGTGTGGGGAGAGTAAAGATAGGAGGGGGTCAGGTTATTAAGGGTTTAAAAAACCAAACTGATTATCTTATATTTAATTCTACAGGTGATAGGGAACCACTGGGATTTATTGAATAGAGGGGTGAAATGGTAGGCCCTGTACTTTAGAAATGTCACTTTGGCAGCTGAGTAGAAGATATACGGGAGTGGGGGAGACCTGAGGCAGAAAGATAGGTTATTATGATTATCATCAAATCTCTTTTCTAGGATAACTTCTCAATGTCTCTCTGCCTCTCCCTCCCTTTCTCTTTCTCTCTCTCTCTCTCTTTCTCTCTCTCTCTTTCTCTTTCTCTTTCTCTCTTTCTCTCCCCTCCTCTCCCTCCCTCTCCCTCCTCTCCCTCTTCTTTTTTCTTAGTCTTTTGGTGTCTTTCTGATCCATTCTCCACTCTATTGCCCTATGAAATGGATTTTGGGAGCATAAGATCTCCATAAAGGATTAAATTGCTGTTGCAATAGTGATGCAATGACAGACAGCACTAGCATGATGATTATGTGAGTGTAGAGAGAGGACACACACACACACACACACACATATATATATATATACACATATATAATAGATGGCATTTATATAGCACTCTAA
Source organism: Vombatus ursinus (assembly GCF_900497805.2). NCBI lineage: Eukaryota > Metazoa > Chordata > Mammalia > Diprotodontia > Vombatidae > Vombatus > Vombatus ursinus. Next base: position 34,497,409 of record NW_020954577.1, read on the forward strand.
GGTTTGTGAAGAGCTTTACAAATATCTGGTTTTCCTCATATAATGCTGGAAGGTAGGTACTATTATTATCTTCATCATTTTATAGACGGGGAAGCTAAGTATACAGAGGTTAAGTGACTTGATGAAGGTCCCCCAGCTAATAAGTGTCTGAGGCTGGATTGAACTCAGGTCTTTTTGACTTTGGCCTGGCATTTTATCCAGTGAACTACCTAAATGCCTAGGAGAGATGCTGTTAAGGTAGACACAGCAAAACAGGAGAAGAGGTTGGATACGTGGAGTGAGTGGTAATGAGAAGTTAAGGATGACACTAAGCTTGGGTGACTGAGAGGATGGTGGTACCCTTAACAGTAATAGGGAAGTTAAGAAGGAAAGAGGGCTCTGAGGGAAAGATAATGAGTTCTATTTTGGACGTGTGAAGTTTGAGATGTCTTCATGACATCAAGGTCAAGATATTCAATTGACAATTGGTGGTGAAAGAATGGAAGTCAGGAGAGAGGTTAGTGTCAGCTAAATCAACCTGTGAATCATGAACAAAGACATGATAATTCAACCTATGGGATCTGGCGAGATCAACAAAGGTATTGCATAGAGAGGGGAGAGAAGAGGACCCAGGACAGAAGCTGGGGTGGAGGGGGGATAATGTGGAGGAAGATCCAGCAAAAGAGACTGAAAAAGCAGTTGTCAGGCAGGTAGAAGGAAAATCAGAAGGAAGAAAAGTCACTAAAACCTAGAGACAAGAAAGTAGCCAGAAAGAGAAGGTCATCAATATAGTCAAAGTCTGCAGAGGGTTCAAGATCAATGGGCATTTAGAAAAGGTCATTAGATTTGGCACTTGAGAGATCTCTGGTAACTTTTTTTTGGCTAGGCAATGGGGTTAAGTGACTTTACCAGGGTCACATAGCTAATAAGTGTTATGACTTTTAAGACAGTAATTTCAGTTAAGTGATAAGATTGAAGCCATTTTGAAAATGGTTGAGAAGAGAATAAAAAAGGAGGAAGTGAGAACACCAAAGGTAGACCACCTTCTTAAGGAATTTAGCCACAAAAGGGAAAAGAGATATAGGATGATATCTATAATGGATGATTGGATCAAACAAGAATTATTTAAGGACAAGGATATGTGCATTTGTTTTCAGGAAACAAGAAAGCAACCTTGTAGCTAGGGAGAGATTGAAAATTAGTGATAAAGTAGTAATGATAGAGGGTAAAATCTGCTGGAGAAAATGGGATGGAATGGGATCAAGGGTGCATTTTGAGGGATTTACCTTGGAAAGAAAGGCCATTTTTTCATATTAAACAGTGATGAAGGAGGAGACAGTGTGGGAAGACATCTGAGTGATGTAAGATGAAGAGGACAAGAAAAAGGAACTCTTGGAGAATGGTCACATTTAATTAAAATCATATTATTTATTTTTAACTGTCTTTTCTTTTTAAATTTTGAGTTCCAATTTCTCTCCTTCTTTCCCATCCACTGAGAAGGCAAGCAATATGATATTAATATACATGCAAAATCATGCAAAACATATTTCCATATTAGTTATATATTTTTTAAAAGCCAGAAAAACAGAGAAGTGAGAAAAGTTTACTTTGATTTTCGTTCAGAGTTCATTAGTTTTCTCTGGAGATGGACAGAATTTTTTCACCACAAGTCCTTTGGAATGATATTGGATCATTGTATTGATCGGAGTAGCAAAATCTTTCACAGTTGATCACCTTTGCAACATTACTATTACTATGCATAATTACATCCTAGTTCTCACTTTACTTTGCATCATCTCTTTTAGTTCTTGCCATGTTTTTCTGAAACCACCCTCTTATCATCATAACAGAACAGTTCTTCATAACAATCACATGCCTTAACTTGTTTAGCCATTCCTCAATTGATGAACATTCCCCTCAATTTCTAATTCTTTGTCATGACAAAAGGAACTACTCTAAATTTTTTTATATAAAGGTCATTTTTCTTTTGCTTTGATCACTTTATGATAGATGTAGTAGTGGTATGCTGAATCAAAGTGTATGCACAGTTTTATAGCCCTTTCGACTTAGTTCTAAATTGTTTTCCAGAATGGTTGGGCTAGTTCACAACTCCACCAACAGTTCATTAGTGTTCCTAGTTTTCCCTCATCCCCTCAAGCATTTGTCATTTCTGATAGGTGTGAGGTTGTACTTCCAAGTTATTTCGAGTTTCTCAAATCAATAGTGATTTAGAGCATTCTTTCATATGACTATAGATAACTTTGATTTGTCTTTCTGAAAACTGCCTGTTTATATTCTTTGACTGTTTATCAATGCTCAAGGTCAGAACTATACCTATTGATGAATAGCTCTTATTTTTTATAAATTTGACTCAGGTCTGTACACAGTATATATTTGAGAAATGAGGGTCTCAATTTTTTTCAGTAAGTGTATTATAAGGCAAGTCCTCACCTGGGATGGTGAGAGGTGGGATGCTTAATAGGACTGAAGAGGGTTGACATGTTCAGAATAGTCAATTGCTGTGAGTAGAATAGTGGATCAATTAGTGAAGTATAAAAGGATTTCCTTGATTTAATTGAGGGCCCCCTTGAAATTATGTAACAAATTTGTACTGGATTCAATTAACATGGTTTTGAGATTTTCTCTAGCTGTCTTCAGCAACATGTGAATAGGAATGAAAACAGTTCATGCTGGGATTAACAGGAAGCTGAGGTTGGCAAGGAGTGATCAGTGATAGGATGCCATGGCTAGGGCCTTGAGCATGGAGGATAGTGTAGAATTGAACTGGTTCATTAAGGGGTTGAGATAGGAAAGGGAGAAAAGTGTAGCTGTGCAGACAATGGCCTAGAGAGGAAGTAAGGGTTTGAGGGAATGGAGGTCATGGTGAGGATGAAGGGGATCAGAGGTCTTAAGGCAGAGGGAAAGATTGAATAATAAAGGCTTATTATCAGATAAAAGATTTCAGAATTCATGAACATGGAAGTGGAACATCTGTGGGTGACAGAAAGATCAAAATTATGGTCATTTTTGTGTGTAGCTGAGATGGGGTGAAGGTGTCGGTCGTGAGAACTGAGTAGACTAAAGAAATGAGAATGAAGGGTATGTGTATGTGTGGGGGGTGGAAACATATATGTTGAAGTTACCTGGTATGAGGGCAAGAATTGGAGTGGAGGTGGGGCAGCTAGGTGGCGCAGTGGATAGAGCACTGGCCCTGAAGTCAGAAATACCTGAGTTCAAATCCAGCCTCAGACCAAACACTTGACACTTACTAGCTGTGTGACCCTGGGCAAGTCACTTAACCCCAATTGCCTAAAAAAAAAAAAAGAATTGGAGTGGAGGGGAGAAGGGTATGTCAGGCACTGAACTTCTTGAGGAAAAAGCAGTATCTTGGGGTTCAGTAAATAATAGCTGCTAAAATCTTGATTGGGTGATAAATCTAGATTGAATGAACCTCAAAGGTGGCTAGCTAGCACAGTGGATAAAGTGCTGGACCTGGAGTCAGGAAGAATTGAATTTAAATCTGGCCTCAGATACTTATTAGCTTTGTTATCCTGGGCAAGTCACTTAACCTTGGGCTGCCTCAGTCTCTTCAGCTGTGAATTGGGGGAGGGGTAATAGTAACTTCCCAGGGTTGTTGTGAGAATCAAATGAGATAATATTTGTGAAGTGCTGAGCCCAGTACCTAGCTCAATGGAGGGACTTATTCCCTCCTCTCCATCTCTCCACACAAAGGAGGAGAGGTTACTGAGAAAGCAGTGGAGGAAGAGTTTGGTAGTGGTAATGAGAAACAAGGAGTATTCCAACTCCCCAATCATTACCAATGAATTGAGTAATAGGAGTAAAAATAAAACTAGTAATGAAAAGGGTGGCCTAAGAGGGATCCAGGTCTCAGTGAGAGACACAAGATGAATGGTATGGAAAAAGAAAAGGTTTAAGATACTTAACTCTTGAGCAAATATTGCAAACCTCATAGTAGTGAAGGTAGGTAGCTCTGGAGTGGGATTTTATTTTCTGGCAGGGAGTCTGGTTGATGTGGATTGAAATAAGCGAGTGTGGGGTGGAACCAAGATGGTGGAGTAAAAGCAGTGCCTTGCTCAAGCTTTCCACCAAACCTCTCCAAATACCTATAAAAATGGCTCTAAACAAATTCTAAAGCAGTAGAACCCACAAAAAGACAGAGTGAAACAAGTTTCTAGCCCTAGATAACCTGGATGGTTGATCAGAAAGGTATATTGCACTGGGTGTGGGCAGGCAGGCCACAACGAACCTGCAGCAGGCCTCAGAGGACTGAATCGCAGGCAACTGCGGTGGTTTCTAGACTTCTCAACCCATGAATACCAAAGACAACTTAGAAGGTCAGTGGGAAAATTCTGTTTTGGCAGTGCTGAAAGAGAAGCACAGTGGGGTTCCAGCCCCATTCCCAGAGGCGGTGGCTGCCTCCTAAGCTTCTGGACCACAGACTGAGGGGGAATCGAGTAGCTGATCAGAGGGGGATTGCAGGGATCTCTCTGCTGGTGCAGGATTCTCTGGCTTAGTATATGCTTGGATCTGGGTCACAGTTCTGGGTGGTGGTCCTGGGGTGAGGAGGAGCACTGGTGTGGTGGAGCTTGTAGTGGCAGTGGAGAGAGAACCCTCCTCACAGTTCTAAGACAGAAAAAAGTGCTCATAGACCAGAGCACAGGTAAGGAAAGGAATAAATACCTCACCCTTGAACATAGCATCTTAGAAGAACTGAAAATTTACAGGTTCCTAGAAGTATCTGCACAAAACCCCTGAAGCTTGGGACAGTACATTCTCCACACTGGAAACAGAGTCCTACCTTAACAAAGAGTTTATAACTCAAGTAATTGGCTGGGATCATGAGCAAGCAGCCCAAAAAGAGTCAGACTATATTATCTTTGGTGACAAAGAAGATCAAAACATACAACCAGAAGACAATGGAGCCAAAGCTCCTATATTCAAAGCCTCCAAGAAATATAGGAATTGGTCCAAGGCCATGAAAGAGCTCAAAAAGAATTTTGAGAAACAAGTAAGAGAAGTAGAGGAAAAACTCAGAGGGATGCTAAGGGAGAACCAAAAAAATACTGAATAAAATAACACCTTAAAAAATAGCCTAACCCAAATGGCAAAAGAGGTCCAAAAATCCAATGAGGAGAAGAATGCCCTAAAAAGCAAAATTGGCCAAATGGAAAAGGAAGTCCAAAACATTACTGAAGAAAATACTTCCTTAAAAATTAGAATGCAGAGAGCCAAGATGGCGGAGGGAAAGCAGTGACTGTCTTGAGCTCTCTCCCAAAGCCCTCCAAATACCTAAAAAAATGGCTCTAAACAAATTCTAAAGCAGCAGAACCCACAAAAAGACAGAGTGAAACAAATTTTCAGCCAAAGACAGCCTGGATGGTTGATCAGAAAGGTATATCGTGCTGGGTGGGGAGAGGAGCTCAGTTCGGCGTGGGAGCACAGGCCACAGCTACCCTGGAGCAGGCCTCAGAGGACTGAATCACAGGCAACTGTGGTAGTTTACAGATTTCTCAACCCAGAAATGCCAAAGACAATGTTGAAGGTCAGTGGGAAAAGTCTGTGACTGCGATGAGAGAGGAGCTAGGTCTCAGCACCAAATCTTGAGTGTGGCCTGGGGCCGCGGCTTTTTCCTGAGGTTCAGGCCTGCAGACTGAGGGGGAATCGAGTGGCTGATCAGATGGGGATTGCAGGGATCTCTTTGCCAGTGCTGAGGCAGGAATCTCTTGCTTTGCCCATGCTTGGATCTGGGTCACAGTTCTGAGGGGTGATCCTGGAGCGAGGAAGAATGCTACTGTGGTGGAGCCTGTTGTGGCTGTGGAGAGAAAACACCTCGCCCCTTATCATAGTACCTTGGAAGAACTGACACTTTTCAGGTCCCTAGAAGTACCTCTGAAAACAGCTGTACAAACCCCCGAAGCTTGGGACAGTACACTCTTCACATTGGAAGCAGACTTTTACCTTAACAAAGAGTTTAAAACTCAAGTAACTGGCCAGGATCATGAGTAAGCAGTACAAAAGGAGTCAGACTATATTATCTTACTTTGGTGACAAAGAAGATCAAAACATACAACCAGAAGAAGACAACAAAGTCAAAGCTGCTGCATCCAAAGCCTCCAAGAAAAATATGAATCAGTCCCAGGCCTTGGAAGAGCTCAAAAAGGATTTTGAGAAGCAAGTAAGAGAAGTAGAGGAAAAACAGAATGATACAAGAAAATTATGAAAAACAAGTCAACAGCTTGCTAAAGGAGACCCAAAAAATACTGAAGAAAATAACACCTTAAAAAATAGCCTAATCCAAATGGCAAAAGAGGTCCAAAAAGCCAATGAAGAGAAGAATGCCCTAAAAAGCAAAACTGGCCAAATGGAAAAGGAAGTCCAAAAGATTACTGAAGAAAATACTTCCTTAAAAATTAGAATAGAGCAATTGGAAGCTAGTGATTTTATGAGAAATCAAGACACTGTGAAACAAATCCAAAAGAATGAGAAATTAGAAAACAATGTGAAATATCTCATTGGAAAAACAACTGAGCTGGAAAATAGATCCAGGAGAGAGAATTTAAAAATTATTGGACTATCTGAAAGCCATGATCAAAAAAAGAGCCTAGACATCATCTTTCAAGAAATTATCAAGGAAAACTGTCCTGATATTTTAGAACCAGAGGGCGAAATAGAAATTGAAAGAATCCACCGATCTCCTCCTGAAAGAGATCCCCAAAGGAAAACTCCTAGGAATATTGTAGCCAAATTCCAGAGTTCCCAGGTCAAGGAGAAAATATTACAAGCAGCCAGAAAGAAACAATTCGAGTATTGTGGAAATACAATCAGGATAACACAAGATTTAGCTGCTTCTACATTAAGGGACTGCAGGGCATGGAATATAATATTCCAGAGAGCAAAGAAGATAGGATTACAACCAAGAATCACCTACCCAGCAAAACTAAGTATAATCCTGCAGGGGAAAAATGGTCATTCAGTGAAATAGAGGGCTTTCAAGTATTCTTGATGAAAAGACCAGAGTTGAATAGAAAATTTGATTTTCAAATACAAGACTTGAGTAGAACGTGAAGAGGTAAACAGGAAAGAGAAAATCATAAGAGACTTACTAAGTTGAACTGTTTACATTCCTGCATGGAAAGATGATATTTGTAACTCATGAGACCTTTGTCAGTATTAGGTTAGTTGGAGGGGAAAAAATTATATGCACGTATATATAGATATGGATAGATAGAGGGCACAGTGTGAGTTGAAAATGAAGGAGTCATATCTGGAGAATAAAATTATGGGGTGAAAGAGGAATATACTAGGAGAAGGAGAAAGGGAGAGGTAGAATGGGGTAAATTATCCCACAAAAAAAAAACCAGAAAAGAAAAGGCTCTTACAGTGGAGGGGAAATGGGGGAAGGTGAGAGGGAATGAGTGAATCTTATTCTCATAGGATTTGACTTAAGGAGGGAATAACAACCACACTCAATTGGGTGTGGAAATCTGTCTTACTCTACAGGAAAATGGGTGGGGGGAAGAGGACAAGAAAGAAGGGGAATGATAGAGAGGAGGGCAGATTGGAAAAGGGAGTAATCAGAAGCAAATACTTCTGAGGAGGGACAGGGTCAAAAGAAAGAATAGAATAAATGGGTGGAAGGGATAGGATTAATGGAAATAGAGTTAGTTTTTCACAGTATGTCTACTATGGAAGTGTTTTGCATAACTGCACATATATAACCTATATTTAGTTGCTTGCCTTATCAGTGAGGGTGGGTGGGGAGGGAGGAAGGGAGAAAATTTGGAACCCAAAGTTTTAAAAACACGTGTTAAAAAAAAGAATGACAATTTAAAAAAAAGGAAAAAAAAAGAAATAAGGAAGTGCAAAGTAGGGGATAGGGAATGGTGTTTGAAGAATGACAGCCAGGGCTTCAAAATTCCTGGGGTAGGGAGAATACAAGGGAGTCAGAGCTTGTCAATCATTGAGAAATTGAATAGAGGCAGAATCTCAAAGGCTGATGAAAGGTCTGTTGAGGGAGGAAAGTGATTAGACTTTCAAATTCCTTCCTTGATGCCCAACCTCCAGACAGGAGGAGATGTTATGCCCTTTAGAGCTCAGGATACCCACCTCATAGCAGGCAGGAGCAAACAACGGTATGGTCTGAGGGAGTCAATAGGAGGCAGGGGTGACAAATCATGGTGATTATAATTCTGGAAAGTCCTGTGGAATACTGGATAAGTCTCTGGGATGAAGACAGAAATCATAGACTGGTGGCATGTATTGGGGATGGATGACCAGTTCCCTGGGAATTCTCAGAAATTAATAGGCTACAGGCAGAGGGCCTGAAATCAGAGATGACATAGAACTCGCTGGGAGATCTCATGAATGAAGACACTACACTCTGTCAGCCTGATTAGGGGCCATTCAGTTTAAGACTCTCAATTTATAGATAAAGAAAATGATCCAGAAAGATAATCAAATGAGATGATGTATCCTAAACCACACACACACACACACACACACACACACACACACACACACATGCAATTTGGATATGGATGTATATAAGTATGTATGAACGAAACTTTGTAAAAGTAAAGTATTCCATGCTTCCAGGTTCAGTTTAATTGAAGCAATGAGTACTATGAAGTGGTCACATTATTCAAATTTTTATTGCATATTTCTATTGGGCTAGAACAAATTACCATATTTTGCATATAATTATAACTTTGAATAGTGCAAATTCAACAAGTGACCACTTCATGGGATTCATGCATGACACTAATCAGGACTTAGCTATAATTAAAATTTGGTTTTTGTTATTATGATGTTAATCATCTCTCCTTTCTTTCTATAGGATATAAAGGCCAAACTGTTATCTGCATGTGTAAAGATGATGCTTTTCATTGACTGCTTTTGAGTAGAATAGAAGTTCCTTGAGGCCAGATACATTGGGAACAAGTTCTCTGAATATTTAGAAGAAGGGCAAGTGTGACTCTTGATTCCAGAAGAGAGTATATGTTCATCAGCCAGACTGGTCCACGTGCATTCAGGCAAACAAATGTGATTTGCTCTCATTAGCCAGGCAGGTTTCTACAGGTGCTGGTTATTTCAGGGAGGCTTAAGGCAGGTTGGTCATGAACTCCTTAAGAAATCTGGTAAAGTTTATGGGATCCTCAGTATAATGTTTTTAAAAGTAGAAGATAAGATACATAAGATTAAAAATAATTATATTGAAATTCAATTAACAAAATGTTAAGAAAAAATTAAATTCACTGGCCCCATATTAAAAAATCTCTGGTTTGATGTCTCTGGTGAAATATTACCATTTCAATAATGTGGTTTTAAGGAAAGGCAAGCCATTAAGAATATATTAAGTACTTACTATGTTTCAGGAGCTGGGCTAAGTGTTAGGCATCCAAACAAAAAATAAGCTAGCACTTGCCTTCCATGAGCTTACAAAGGGGAGCTAGAAATGGAGTATGGCATGCATTGAATTACTAAAAGTCATGAACATACCCAGGAGGGGCAGAAGGTAGGCCATCCTGTACGCCTCCTAAAAATGAAGGCCCTGGGAGAAACTTACCAGTGGAAGAAGGGGGTCAACATAGTGGAGAGATATTACAGGGTGAGATTGCCAGATGTGTGAATCCAAGATGAGGAGGACCCCAGTGATAAAGGAGATTCCAAAACGAGAGTGTGAGTGAGACATGGTGTTAAAGTACAGAAAGACAGAAGTATGGTCAGGATGGGAAAGAAGGTTGGCTAGCTTGGGTCTCTTCCCCGAATGGAGGTCCTGAGAGGAACTGTCTCATTTTCATATTTGTATCTTTAGCATCTAGCACTATGCTTTGCACACAGTTGGAGCTCAATGACTGATTATTGATTGCTTATTATTAGAGTGTTGATGATCAGTTTATACTGAGCAGACTGAGGAATTTATGTCTTCTCACTTCTGTCCTCCTTGGAATGATTACTTTTGGAGATTCCTATTCAGATATGATGCGGACTAGATGATTTCTGAGGTCTTTCCCTATTGAATCCCTAGAATCCCATTGAATCTTTTGATTCTGTGACAGTGATCGTAAATGTAGATGTGCATGTATGTAGGTATGTATGCATGCATATATATGTTATGAGAATTGATTATTGAGAATGAGTTAGTGAATATCACCAGTCGATTACCTTCATGATGTCCATCATGTGTTTATCAATACAGCATTTCAGTGAGTTATGGTAAATGCCAGTTCTATTCCATGGACCATCTCAAGTCTTAGTTTGGTAATGGCTGAAATTAACTGGAGAATGTTAACATTAGCCACTCCCCATTTACTGAATCAGCCAGACTTTGCAGATATGTTTCTGATAATCTAAACTCATTCTTTCCATATGTAGCTGGTCTTCATGAATCACAAGATTCAGATAAAGTCACCTACATCTGGCTGTTGTTTTCCCTTTCCATAAAGCTACTGTAAAACATCAAATCCACAGTGAGTCACCTCACTTTAAGGTCACCTCAACACAGGGCTATCAGTGTTGTTATGTTTATGCCAATTTCTGATGGGGGGAATGACTGAATAACATACAAAACTTCAGGGGAATTTTTGAAATATTTTTTGTGATCATGTTGTAATTGGATAAGAAAATTATAATTTGTTTTTGAGAAGCAAAGCAGTATGGTCCTCAGACATCACCCTCATGATGTCATTGGCCCTCTCTGAGAGTGAAGGATAAACAACAACATATTTAGAGCAAGAGAACCTGTTTTCTAATCCTAGCTCTTCCTCTTACTACGTAACTGAGTAAGTCACTTAAACCCTCTGAACCTCTGTTTCTTCATTTGCCTAAAGAACAGTGTTGAGCTAGAGTAATCGGGAATGGGGAACCTGTGGCCTCAAGGCCATGTTTGGCCTCATAGGTCCCTGGGTCCAAGTTTTACAGAATAAATCCTTTTATTAAGGGGATTTGTTCTGTGAAGTTTGGATTCAGTCAAAGGGCCGTACTTGAGGACCTAGAGGGCCACATGTGGCCTTGAGGCTGTAGATTCCCCACCTCAGACTTCTAGATAATTAATTTCTATGGCCCCTACTAGCTCCAGTTCCTATGAGAATGCCTTTTTGAAGACAGAACAAAAAGTCTATGCATTTTAGTGACTTCTTAATTTGTTTTTATTTTTCTACTTATTATACTATATTGAAGTGCCACAATTTTCTAAGATAAACCAATTCTTGGAACTGTGAGGATTCACTAGAGACCTCAGGCTAGTGGATTTTGCCTTGGGAATAGTAAATTTGTTTTTTGTTTTTCAGAGCTATTTTATTAACAGGATTCCAATATGGTTAGTTTATTTTGTAACCTTTATTTTATCTATTTAAAAACATTATTCTGAAAAGGGCTCTGTATATATTATACAGCTCAAGGAGTCCATAGTATAAAAAAGGCTAAAAACCCCTGTTTTAGGCCTTGTCTGTAATCACTAGCACCTGTATAAACCTGCCTGGATGAAGGGAGCAAGCCACAACTGCCCTAATTTTCTCATATCAGACAGACTACTGAAAATAGTCACTCTTCTGGAATCTATAGGTACGCCCAGACTTTTATTTATCCTGAGACTGTTCCCCATCTCTTCATCCACACTCCGTTCTGTATTTATTTCCTTTTCTCGCTTGAAAGGTTGGATTCTGTTCCTGCTCACACTATCTTTTCCGGGTGTATTTTTGAACTCCAAATCTGGCCCACCAACTAGGGCTTCATACCTGGCCTGTGTCTTCCATGTTGGCCTACCATTCCAGCCCCAAAATTTCCTCTTGTACTGAGGAGCTGTAATAGTAGTTTCTCCTCTCCAGGTGTCCTGGATCTCAGAGCTGGTCTCCTGACTTACCCTGTCTGTCCTGCCCTGTCCCACTGTCATACACTACCTGTAACTGACAGGCACTGCTTGCAGCACCAAGCATTCCCAGCTTTGTTCCTACCATCTGCCTGATGGTTGGCTTCTGGGGTTGCAGATGGAAGCTAATCTCTCTAGTGATGGTTCTTAACTGTCATTGGCTAAGGCTGCAACTGTCCAGTCTCCAGCTGAAGGAGTTAAGCATCTTTTGTGGCATTTCTATGTCAAAATGGAGATTAAAGGTTGTTTTTTCTCATTCTTTCTCCCCTACCACCAGGCTCAAGAATCTTTTCTGCCTAATCAGAAAGAAAACTTCCAGTGTTTCTTCTTTTAAACTTCATTCTCCAAGCTCTGATTTGATATTTAAAAGCATTTATATATAATTGCGATAGAAATTTAGTGGATAGAAGCCTGGCTTTGGTGTCAGGAAGCTGAGTTCAATTCTTTCCTCTAGCATGTACTAACGTCATGACTGCAGGTAAAGCTCTTAACTTCTTAACATCTCCTGAAACTTTCTGATTTAGAGGCAAGTTGTTGATTTGAATTGGTAGAGGGAGTATTCAAACTAGAAATTTCCAGCACTAATGGTGATTTCCCCAGCTACATCTACTATCCTGAAAACCTAGGTAACTTTGATCTGGGTCAAAAAAGAAAAAAAGTATTTATTAAAGAACACATTTAAAAAATAATTTATTGTGCATTTAACTTAGAAGCAGTTTTGTGGTATAGAGGTCAGCTAGGTGGAGCAATGGATAGAGTGCTGGGCCTGGAGTCAGGAAGATTCATCTTCTTGAGTTCAAATCTGGGCTCAGACACTTCTTACTAGCTGTGTGATCCTGGGCAAGTCATTTAACCCTGTTTGCCTTGACTTCTCCATCTGTAAAATGAACTGGAGCAGGAAAAGGCAAGCTAATATCTTTGTCAAGAAAACTGCAAAATGGATCAGGAAGAGCGAGACAGAGTTGAATAGCAGCAGCAGCAGCAGCAGCAGCAGCAGCAGCTGCAACAACACCACTTGGTGCAGTGGTTAGAGTACTGGGCCTAGAGTCGGGAAGATCAAGATTTAAATTCAGCCTCAGATACTTACTAGCTGGTTGATCCTGTATAGGCCATTTAATTGCTGCTTGCCTCAGCTTCCTCAATCATAAACTAGGGAATATCATCTACCTCCCAGGATTATAGTGAGGATCAAGTGAAATAATATTTATAGAGTGCTCAGCATAGGATCTGGCATATAGTGTCTCCTATTTATTCTTCCTTTCTCTCCTCCCTCCCTCCCTTTCTTCTTTCATTCCTAAAAGAATTAAAACATATAGTTAAAATGATCTCTTGTTAAATATGAAGTTTTACACATACGTCCATAGCAGCTTAGTGGTTAGTCTCTTTGCATTCTTTGTTTATTCATTTACACATGTGCCTGTGTGTATTTCCTTCACAAAGTTGCAACACATATATATGTTGTTCATCTGGTTCTGCTTTCTTTGTTTTGAATAACTTAATTTAAGTCTTTTTACATTTCTTTTTGGTCTTTTTATTTTAATTGCATTTTGACATTCTATTACATTGACATAACACGGTATTTTAAGCCATTTACCAACAGTTAGATATTTAGGAGATTGTTTCCAGTTCTTTTCCAAGTCAGACTTCAACAGTTTGTGATGTTTCTTATCTAAAACACTGAAACCTTCTCTGCCCATTTGCCTGGTTTATCTTGTCTGTGACAGAATTAATCCAAATTAAATTTGAGTCTATGGCACTGGCAAATGATCCAAGTCTGCTTTTAAAAAACAAGTAGCATTTCTTTGATGCAATTGTTAATTAAATACACACTGATCTAGAATGGTGACATTTTGTCTAGTGCTTCTAATTCTGCACTTGAATAATAAAACACAAAATGCCAGAAATAGTTCAAAAGAAGATCAAGGGAAAGACATCAGGTTAGCATAAATTACTCAGTCTCCCTCTATGTAACCTTGCCCAACTCCATCTATTAACCTGAAGAGCTGTGTGACTTTAACTGCATGCTGTCACTGTCAAATCTGCAAATATATACACAGTGTTTGCTGGGACAATTTTGTGGGTGTTGCATTTTAGTTTGCAGGAGGTCCTTGGCAAGTTAGAGTGATTTCTCTGGGGTCAGCCCGTAATATTTTAGTTGTGGTCTGGAATCTCTTAACTTCCCCAGCTGCCAGCAAAATGCTGAGCACTGGAAAAATTCCCATAGACTTTATGATGAATAGTCAAGCCTTGCAGAAGTTCAGCGGGCCAAAATATTCCCTGCTGGGGGCTCGCGCCTACGCTTTTTGTGCAGACAAAAAGCTTACTAAAATCAATGCCCTTCACAAATAGGAAACTATCCTCCCCTTTCCCTGTCAAGTTAACGGACCACAATATTATGTTTGCTCTCTGTCATATGTTATTCCGATAGCTTTTGGACAATAATGTTCTTTTCAGTTTAGTTCTGCAAAATTTCTCAACTTGCCTTCTCAGGCCAGATTTATACATAGAATGGGTGAGTCACCACATGAATGATTTACTGTTTGAGGCATTAGAAAGGCTTCAAAGCTCACCTCCTCCCTACCAGCTGATTGACATCTGCAAATCTATTTGAATTCTATGTAGCAAATAGCAGTGGAGGAGTAAACCTTAAACCTTTATTGGTCAGAGAAAAGCATCTTAATATAGTGGAAAAAAGATCTAGCTTTGAAGTCACGAAGACCTGGATTCGGTTCTTTCCCCCAACATTGTGGACAAACAATTTAACCCCTGAGTGACCTGAGCAGCTCTCTAAGATCTTAAGTTATAGGAGTGTGACCAATCTACAGTGGTAGGAATTTCTTTATTAAGATTTTAGTACACCAATGAAATCACTATCTAGACTCAAACCAAGGGAGAAGAGAAATACTTCTCAATTTATGAAATACGTTAGAAACTTCTAGTCAACTGGTAGAGAAAAGAATGCAACCAATGGATCACAGTCACAGAAGCAGATAGAAGTACATGACAAACTAAACTATAATTTTGCCCAGGGTCAGTCCTGTGCTTTCCTGGAATCTACCTATGCTCATTTCCAATTTAGATATTACTTACTTTGTGCTAACCAGAATACCTGACTTTGTTACTGGCCACTATGTGATACAATAAACTTTTATTCAGTGCCTACTATGTTCCATGCAAATATACTAAGTGATAGTTGTATTTTTCAGAGAATATTTCAGGCAACATGTATAATTTTGATTATTTTGCCATTGTCCAGTCCATCCACAAAGCTATAACAGTTAAACCATTGTCAATAGGGAATTTTGCCCAAATGGAAAACTCATGGTGTCTTGGCCGTTATTATCCTTTTTGTCATTAAATAAAACAGAAAGACCCATTTGGAGAAATCATCAATATTAACACAAAGTACTATGACATCATTAAAATATTAGTTTTAGAAATGTTAAAGGGAATAGTTTCAGAAAAATGTAGGAAGACTTATCAACTGATGTGGTAGAAAAAGAGCAGAACCAGTAGAACAATTTATACAATAAAAGTTACATCATAAAGATAAACACCTTTGAAGGACTTAAGAATTCTGATCAATGCAGTGATCCACTACAATTCCAGAAGATTGTTGATTGAAACAAGCTAGTCAAGTGAAGCAAGCTAGCTACCTACCAACAGAGGTCATAATCTGAAGATGCAGAATGAGCCATACGTTTTGAACATGGAAAATGTGAGAATTTGTTTAGTTTGAGGATACACATTGATTATGAATGTTTTATTTTCTTTTGTTTTATTTCAATTTGAAGGGGGTGGCAGGAAGTTTTTTGTACCTGTTCCCTTTTCTTCACTCACAATACCATCACCAAAGTTTGGCCTCTTATTATGTCTTCCTTGAACTATTTCGGTAGCCACCATTTTTAAATGATTCTCCATTAACGCACCAAAATAATATTCCTAGAACACAGCTCTGTCCATGTCACATTTGTGCTTATGAATCTTTAATAGCTCCCTATGATTTCTGAGATAAACTACAAACTGCTTATCTTCTCATTTAAAGACCTGCACAGTCTGGTTTCCAGCCTCCTTTCCAGGCATTTCATATTACTTTTCTCCTCACATTCTGTGATTCCATCAAACTGACATATCTGTTATTCCCTTAAGTTTGCATCCATCCCTTTGCAAAGTCTGCCCCTAATCCTAGAAATAACTTCTTCCTCACCTTTGGCCCTTTAAATTCCTAAGATGTTGACTTGGACCCTTATACCACACCTCACAAGAAGCCTTTTCTTATCCGCTTGGTAGTGGTCACTGCCTTCTCAAATTGACTTGTATAAATATCTATGTGCAGATGTTCCCTTCAGAGAGAATGTAAATTCCTTGAGGGCAGAGACTCCCCCTACCACCATTTGTCATTGTATCCCATAGTGCCTTGCACATAACTTCTTCAGAGACTCTGGATAAATATGGGTAAGACAAAACTCTGAGCCTCAGTTTCTTCATCTGCAAAGTGGGGATGATAATGCCTTTGTTACCTATTCAGGAAGATAAAATGAGATCATGTATGCAAAGCACTTTTTAAGACTTGAAGCCTATATGAATGTCAGCTCTAATTATTGAAGGACTTTACAATTTCCCTTGGTAGGTAGCCTCTTTCACTATTTAATTAAACTCCTAGACAAGCAGGGTTGATCCTTAGGGCATGTGTAATTGAACTCCACACTATTCAGACTCCTTTCCCCCAGTGAAATACTGATGTTAAATGACATGGAAAAGTAGTTGCTTACGTAGGAGAAGGTAGCTTTAACAGCTGATGATTAAAAAAAAAACAGACACAATGCTCACATACTTAACATTTAGTCTCTAAATTTCCTCTGGTTATTGTCTTTTTGTAACTTCTTTTTTTTTCCTTCATGGTTAGTCTTGATTTTCATTATAATCTGAATTTATTTGCTCTCCTTTTCCTTTGTTGTTTTGTTTTATTGCTTCATTCTCTTGGTTCCTCTCATTTGTTCTAATTGTTCTTTACATCATGACTAATGGGAAAATATGCTTAACATGAATGTATATGTAGAGCCTATATCGGATTGTATGCCATCTTGGGGGAGGAAGAAGTGAGAGGGGGAGAAAATTTTAAACTCAAAATCTTGTGGAAGTAAATGTTGAAAACTAAAATAAATTAAAGAATAAAAAAAGAAATGTATTGGGTTGAGAAAATGAAAAGCAGAAAACATGTGATGTTGTTTTCCCTAGTTACTGGAGCCATTAATTGAAAGCCCCCAATCCTTGGGCAGTCTAGAAAGTCTTCCATTTTCTTATTGATGACTTTGGCTAATTAGAAGCCCTTTTCCTCTTGTCCAGGCCTCTTTGGGTTAGATGCTTATGTTTCCGTTTGAATTAATATCATTTTAGGAATTTGAGGGAAACTTCACATGCTTTCACTGACTTTTTTCATATGAAATATATGTGATCTATTTGGATTAATTGCCATTTAAAATACAATAGGTCTGAAGCAGTGGTGTCAAACTCAAATAGAAATGGGGCCAATGAACCATATTTAAGAATCCTTGCTGGCCACATATTGACTTAAAAAACCACACGATAGCATTGTCCACGTTCTAATGTATTTTTATTTATTTTATTAAACATATACCAATTATATTTAAATCTGTTTTGTCCTACATGCACTTGCGAGTATTGAAAGCTACATTGCATCTATGTGATTGACATTTCTGTGCTGGAATATCTAAGACATCATCAGCCTGTTTGATGGATACAACTGACATATGTTGGGCAGCTGGGGAACCTGATTCCAGGAGAACCATGATGACATGTGAGAGAAGTGACTTGGAGAGAATGCAGAGCATGACTAGACATTCTGTAACTGGTTCCAGATTGTCAATCACGTTGTCAATCAATATCAATAAGCATTTACTAAGTGCCTACTATGTGCCAGGCACTATAGTAAGTGCTGATCAATAGAGAGTTCTTTGCTTAGTTGCAAAGGCATTCAAAAAACCTACCTGGTTTCTGCCTCTCTCTCTCTTGCCACAGTCCTTTTGGCTGCTCTGTTCCTGGTGGCATGATTACTTTGCAACAGTGTCTGTTGAGGAATCAAGCTATAAAGGGGGTGACTGTGGGGCCTGATCAAATGAACCCTAGTCCTTGGCTTTGTTGTCAATTCCTTTACATTCTAGGTGCAGGCAATTGAATTTCTGACCTTGTGAATTCCTTAAGGTCTGGAAGGTACCTTAGAATTCCAACATTCCAGGGTCTGACTTCCAGAGCTAGTGTAACACCAATGCCCTGAGTGAGCATTTATATCAGAGGTTCCCAAACTTATTTGATCTACTACCTGCTTTTCAAAAAATAGTTACTCAGCACCTTCCTGGAAATTGACTTTCTTTAACCATTTAACATTTTTTTGAAATCTGAATCATTTCAAAGGAATACAATTTGTTTTAAAAATGATGCATCTTAAATTTAATAATCTATTGTAAATTTGTGTGTTTTTTCCTACGTGGAAGTTTTGATCATGTAATATTGCTTCATGTAACCGTATAGTATCAGTTTGTAAACAAGTTATTACACACACATATTCCTGCTGACACATGCTAGACTCCCCAACAATGAGCCACAAGCTTGCCTGCCAACACTTACTTGTTAAGACCTGTCAGTGGACTTGACCATTGTTCAGTTATAACTTGTATATTGTGTGTTTATTTGGAAAATAATGTAACCACTATGACTTTAACTGTTATGCAACAAATGAAATACGTACAAACAACTTTTCAAAATTTTCTCTCTTCTTTCCTTATGCTTTCACTGCCCCCTTATTTTTATTCAATGACCCTCAATTGCACCTGAGGCTACTACTGGTCCCTTCCTGGATCATTCCAGCATGCCACCAGAGACAGTATCACCCACTTTGGGAACCTATGAATTTTTAGAGTAACCAGTTTGACCACATCTCAGTAGTAGCTGAGACAAGGACTCAAGTCACAAACACGCAACATATGCACAGTACTTGGTGAGAACAAGCCTACGTAGGGACTGTGCCAAATTGAGTTTACTTCTCTGGGAAAATGTTTGTATTTTTGTTTTTTGCTATATCTTCAATGTAAATATACCTTTGTGTAAAAGTTTATAAATTTTAAGTTAAAATGGAACTTGGACACAACTAACTATCCCCTAAAAATAGGTGTGAGGGGGAGGGAGGGAGAGAATGCAGTAGAAAAGAGAAATCTATCAGCTAAGAACCCTGAGGGGCTGATGCAGCAGTCTAGCTTTGGGGGAGTGGGTCAGAGTGTACTGGATATATAAAGGTGCCCTGTTCTTTTATAGGAGAGAAATGGGAACTATGTACTATGAGTTTTAAGAATAACCAGACTAATTTATTAAAGGCCTTTTGGAGATCAACTTTGTTACAGGGAACTTTTGGTGAGAAAGCTCCCTCTACCAAAGTCAATCAGAACATACTCATGCAACCCAAGAGATACTTGGATCTCTCAGATGCTAAATGTCTTGCCTAGGGCTGTATAGTTAATATGTGTTTGAGGGAGGGTAGAGGAAAGAGGACTTAAATACAGATCTTGACACTGAGGCTAACTCTCTCTCCACTACATTCTATTTGCCATAAGATTGTCAAAGCAAGATCTTCATGATAATTCTAAGATGTAGATAGTATGAACATGCTTATACCCATTTTTCAGATAAGGAAAATAAGGTTCTGAATATGAAAATGGCTTGCCCATACATACAACACAGGGAATTTTACAAAGGAATGTTTACTTTAGAAGGTAAATCACAAATATGTAAATTTACTTGCCCCAACATGTGAGAAGCATAATCCCCTCCCTCCTTTATGCCTCAGTTCCCTGAAAGGGGAAGGAGATTATGTTCATAGTTTAATTCTCATCCCATAGAATACAGTCTTAGCTCTAAGTTCAAAACCCCTCTTGGGGTTGAATCCTAGGCATCATAGCTTCTCAGGGCTTTAATATAGGTAGGACCACATTGAATGTAGTACTGGGTCTAAGGTCACTATTGCTGTAACTCCCCATCCCATGAGGAACACTTCTGGCACCAAAAATGAGGGCAAACCACAGAGAACAGAAACAAACACTCCTAGCTGATTTGTTGGAGTTGGGGTGGAAGAGAGAGCAGGGAAAGATTTTCCTTCCACTTTCACTGGTTCAGTTTATGGTGTCCACAATGGGTACAGCAGCAAAAATGGCAGAAGAGATGACGGAAAAGAGAGTGAATGTCTGAAAAGGAAGAATGTCTCAGTGTTGCCAGTTTTAAAAATGCAGAGAGCCAATCACAAAAGGCCATCCTACTTATGTGATAGAGAACACAGAGGGCTCCATGTTAGACCAATGGAGTATGATCTAAGGCCCTTCAAGGCTGCCTTCATGTTGGAAGTCAGGATGCTCAGAATCCCGGGCTAGTCAGTATATGTTTTATAGTCCAGATTCCCACCTTCTCCTGTTTCCGGACTTTTTTTCTGCCACAGCTCTCTAGACTCTTAGACTATTCCATGGAAATAATTGGCAAAACATAATTAAAAGTTGCAAGTGACAACATTCTGGGTTATCAGAGTTATTTTCTTTCAATAAGCCAGTCCCCTCAGAGGCAGCTCACAAATTATGTTGCTACTCTGATAGAAAATTTTCTCACTAGTGATTCATTCTTCAGTGCATTTCCCAGAATCCCATGGCATAAACCAGTGACAGTTGGGGGTGCTGAGAGACTGTGTGGACAAGATATAGACATTGGCAAGGATTTGGGGATGTTTAGTTTAGAAATAGGATGAATTCGCATGGGGTCCCCCAGCTTGTGTTGCTGTCTATGAACACAGATTGAACTTGGCAGGCCATCTGAATGGTTTTCTGAAAATATCTTCAGTGTCCAACTCTGGAGCTCTCTCAGAGCTCACATGAAGGGAGACAAAGTTGAGCCCAAAATCAATTTTCTTTAGAGAATAAAATGTTCTAGGATTGTTTGTTCACCTTTGGTGTTTGAGAAAGAAATTGAGGAGAGATGGCAGTACTATGGAGGCAGGCCTTTGTTGTGTTGAAAAAGTAGCTCACCTTTTTGCCTGGTAGCTTGTCATAACAGTGGAACTGTTTGGAAACAGTCTCAGTCAACTTCCTACCGGTCTGTTTGTGCTTCTGGGAAAGGTGCCTTGATTTGCATTCACTTTACTGATTTCCCAGAAGCAAAGAAGGAGAGGCCTTTTTGTAAGCACATGCATCTAAGGCGTGAGAAAAAGGCTTTTTTTGAAAGATGATATTTAGGATGCCTTCTTTCCCTTGTATGTTCCGAGGAAACTGCAAAGTCCAAAAATTGGTTAACTGTAGGTGAGGTTTAGTTGGATTTTCTTAGAACTTTAGTTTACAGAATGCTTTCCTATACCTACTTCAATCCTTCAAAGATCTGTTATGTTGCTTAAAAGACTTACATTCTATTACACCTGTGCATATACAAAATAAAATAAATGTGAAATTGCCACAAGGTAGCTTTATATTTTGTTGGAAGAGGGAAACAGATATAGTTTCATTTTTTTAGAAGGGGGAATATTGCCCCAAACTTTAAAAAAATCTATTCTGAAGAGAGGTTTCATTATGTAAGTATAGACATGAAACATTGTTAGTTTATGTCTTTGTTGTTGTTCAGTCAATTCAGTCATGTTCAACTCTTCATGACTCCATGGACCATACTGTGCATGGAGTTTTCTTGGCAAAACTATTGGAATGGTTTGTCATTTTCTTCTCCAGTGGATTAAGGCAAACAGAAGTTAAGTGACTTGGCTAGAGTCACACAGCTAGTAAGTATCTGAGGCTAGATTTGAACTGAGGTCTTCCTGACTCCAGGCCTACCATTCTATCCACTGAGCCATCTAGCTGCATCTTATACAAGTCTTTGTTCTCTTTCCTTTCTTAAACATGGACCATATTTCCACTTCCATACATTTCAACTAAAAATCCAAAATTAGCTTGTTAGTTCTCAGTGCAGTCACATTTTTCTCTTTAGTCAGCTCCCCCTTTCTTCCTTAACAGAATTATTTGTGTTTGTGTCATCTGAACTTTATTGCTGAGAGTATCGTTTACTTCCTGAGTCAATTTCTTTTTTTAAATCAATTTATTTTTAGTTTTCAACATTCACTTCCATAAGCTTTTGAGTTTTAAATTTTCTTCCCCTCCTTTCCCTCCTCCTTCCTCAAGATGGCGTGCCATCTGATATAGGCTCTACACATACATTGTTATTAAATATATTTTCACATTAGTCACATTGTAAAGAAGAATTAAAATCAATAGGAGGAACCATGAGAAAGAAGAAACAAAAGAAAACAGAAGAAAAAAAGAGCAAATAGTATGCTTTCATCTGCATTCAGATTCCATAGTTCTTTCTCTAGGTGTGGACAGCATTTTTCATCATGAATCTATCATGAATCTTTTGGAGATGTCTTAGATCCTTGCATTGCTGAGAAGAGCTAAATCTGTCAAAATTAGTCATTGTGCAATGTGGCTGTTACTGTGCACAATATTCTCCTGGCTCTGCCATGAGTCAATTTCTGCTATAGAATCTTGGATCACTGTATCTTAGCTTTCATTTTTCTGAAGGCTTTTGGAAATCTTGATGTACTCTGGACTCTACCCTGCATTCCCTTCCATTTCTAATGTATAATTCTAAGAAAACATAATCAATTCTCTCCAATATTTCAACAAACCATTTTTTTCTTTGTTGGTTATAACCAAATCCAGGATATTAGTTCCCAGGGATGCTTCCTCCATCTTCTGAATGATGACATAATCATTAGGACAAGTCAAGAATTTCTCAGCTTCTTCCTTTTTAGCAGAGTGAGAAGTATAGCTAGGCAAAGGCCCCCATTTACTACGATATGCTACCTCTCTGGCAGTTTTGTGTTCATATGGTATCATAAGACTTCTGGAACTTACCATTCATTTTCTCCTGATGGTCAGGAAATCTGTTATACACTTAATCTCTCTTCTATTTCTCACTCCATTGATTCTCACTTAGATACTCTCCATTATGCTTCTGGCCCTTGCTTGTGCACATATTTTTGCAGAGGAGGAGTCTTTATGTATGCATTCTAGTCCATCACCCCTTTTTTATCCAACTCTCTCCTTTTGAATAAAGTATGCTCCTATATGGCCATACCCTTATCATTATTCACATCTCTCAAAGTGTCAATTATATCTATGAGGTCACATTTTTCTCTTGCATTAAGAAGTCACATACACTTTATTACCCATGTTCTTTGCATTGATTTAGTGAAACATGAAACCATCAGTATGGTTTTTACCACTTTTCCTGACTATTGTCTATAGTGAATTACTGGCCATTTTTTTGCTACTCTTCTTCTGGTGTTATATCTGCTAATCCCCAGTATTTATTTATTTGGCTTTATTGTGTATGGGCTGTTGTGTCCCTTTCCATATATTTTCAGTTTAAAAGCACTCTTGATTGGAGAAATATATTCTTTCTAATCTTCCTTAGATTCACTCTATCCCTGGCCAGAAAACTGTTACCCCCATATCTTAAGCCATTATCTAGAAATCAAAAGCATATTCTTTCACACCATCTTTATAATTACTTGTTTACTTTCCACAACCCCTCTTGTATATATCCTGTATTTATTTATCCATGAATTCACTATCTCCCTCCTTCCCTATGAGAATAAAAAACCTCAAGATTAGGGGCTGTATTTCTTTTGCATTTATGTCCTCAGTGACTCTCAGTTTGCCTTTCATGGGTTAGGCACTTAATAAATGCTTGTTGATGTTTAATGCCCCTCTCTTCAATCAATAAAAGTGATAGAAGATATAGTGCTAGCTATCACTATTTTTTTTGGTATTCATCATATTCATTGCTTTTTTTAATTAGTATTTTATTTTTCCCCAATTACATGTAAAAACAATTTTTAATATTAATTTAAAAAGTTTGAGTTCCAAATTCTCCCCTTGCTCCTTCCCCCACTCTCACCATTGAGAAGGCAAGTGATTCAATATAGGGTACATGTGTGTTATCATGCAAAACATTTCCATATTAGTCATGTTGTATAAGAAAACATGGATTAAAAAAAACTCAAGAAAAATGAAGTAAAAAAAAAGCACACTTCAGTCTGTATTCAGGCACCATAAGTTGTTTCTCTAGAGATGGATAGCATTTTTCATCATAAGTCCTTTGGAGTTGTCTTGGATCATTTTATTGCTGAGAATTGCTAAGTCATTCACAGCTGATTATCTTACAATACTGTACATAGTACATAGTACATTTCACTTTGCATCAGCTCATGTAAGTCTTTCCAGGTTTTTATGAGAGCATCCTGCTCATCATTTCTTATAGCACAAGAAGATTCCATCACAATCACATACCACAATTTGTTCAGCCATTCCCCAATTGATGGGCTTCCCCCTCTTAATTTCCAATTCTTTGCCACTAGAAAAGAGCTGCTATAAATATTTTTGTACATAGAGGTCCTTTTCCTTTTTTTAATCTCTTTTTGGATACAGATCTAATAGTGGTATTGGTAGGTCAAAAGGTATATAGAGTTTTTTTTAACCCTTTGAACATAATTCCAAATTGCTCTACAGAATGGTTAAATCAGTTCACAATGCCACCAACAGTGTATTAATGTCTCATTTTTTCGCACATTCCCTCTACCATTTGTTATTTTCCTTTTCTGTCCTATTAGCCAATCTAATAGGTATAAGGTAGTATCTCAAAATTATTTTAGTTTGCATTTCTCCAATCAACAGTGAGTTAGAACACTTTTTCATATGGCTAAAGATAGCTTCGATTACTTCATCTGAAAACTGTTCATGTCTTTTGATCATTTAACAATTGGGTAATGGCTTCTTTTTTTAAATAAATGTGACTCAGTACTCTATATGTTTGAGAAATAAGACCTTTATCAGAGAAATTTGCTTCAAAATTTGTTTCAGTTACTATTGCTAACTGTATTTCCCTCCATCCTATTCCCCCCATTTATTCTCTTCTCTCTCCTTTGACCCTATCCCTCCTCAAAAGTGTTTTGTTTCTGACTACCTCTCCCCTCAATTTGCCCTCCCTTTTATCATCCCTCTCTTGTCTTATCCCCTTCCCTTTGTACTTTCCTGTAGGGTAAAATGCATTCCTATACCCAATTGAGTGTGTATGCTATTCCCTCTTCAAGCCAATTCTGATGAGAGTAAGGTTCACTCATTCCCCTTACCTTCCTCATCTTCCTCTCCACTGTAAATGCTTTTTCTTGCCTTTGTTATGTGAGATAATTTACCCTACTCTACCTCTCCCTTTCCTTTTCTCCCAGTGCATTCCTCTTTCTCATCCCTTAATTTTATTTTTTAAATATCATCCCTTCATATTCAACTCACAACTGTGCCTTCTGTCTATATATACTTCTAAGTGCCCTAAAAATGAGAAATGTGTTACAAGTGTGAGTTACAAGTATCATCTTCCTATGTAGGAACGTAAACAGCTCAACTTTATTAAATCCCTTATGAATCCCCTTTTCTGTTTACCTTTTTATGCTTCTCTTGAGTCTTGTATTTGAAATTAAAATTTTCCATTCAGCTCTGGTCTTTGCATCAAGAATGCTTGAAAGTCCTCTGTTTTGCTGAATGTCCATTTTTCCCCCTGAAGGATTATACTCAGTTTTGCTTGGTAGGTGCTTCTTGGATATAATCCTACCTCTTTTGCCCTCCAGAGTATCATATTCCAAGCTGCTACATCTTGTGTTACCCTTAATGTAGTTCCATGATACTTGGATTGTTTCTTTCTGGCTGCTTGTAGTATTTTCTCTATGACTTGGGAGCTCTGAAATTTGGCTACACTATTCCCGGGAGTTTTCATTTTGGGATCTCATTCAAGAGGTTATTTGTTCATTATTTCAATTTCTATTTTAGCTTCTGGTTCTAGAATATCAGCACAGTTTTTCCTTGATAATTTCTTGAAAGATGATATCTAGGCTCTTTTTTTGATCATGCCTTTCAGGTAGTTCAATAATTTTTAAATTATCACTCTTTGATCTATTTTCCAGGTCAGTTGTTTCTCCAGTGAGATGTATCACATTGTCTTCTATTTTTCATTCTTTTGGTTTTGTTTAATTGTTTTTTTGATTTCTCATAAAGCCATTAGCTTCCATTTACTTAATTCTAATTTTAAGGAATTATTTTCTTCAGTGAGCTTTTGTACCTCCTTTTTTATTTGGGCAATTCTACTTTTTAAGGAGTTTTTTTTCTTCAGTGAATTTTATGCCTTTTTTTTCATTTGGTCAGTTCTACTTTTTAAGGCATTCTTCTCCTCATTGGCTTTTTGTACCTCTTTTACTATGTGGCCTAGTCTGTTTTTTTAAGGTGTTATTTTCTTCAGTATTTTTTTTTGTCTCCTTTACCAATCTATTGACTTGTTTTTCATGATTTTCTTGCGTCATTCATTTATCTTCCCAGTTTTTCTTCTACCTCTCTTCCTTGATTTTCAAAATCCTTTTTGAGCTCTTCCATGGCCTGAGATCAATTTATATTTTTCTTGGAGGCTTTGGATGTAGGAGTTTTTACTTTGTTATCTTCTGAGTGTGTTTTGGTCTTCCTTGTCACCATAGCAACTTTCTATGGTCACAATTTTTTTTCTGTTGTTTGCTCTTTTCCCAGGCTATTTCTTGACTTTTAACTCTTTGTTAAAATGAGGCTCTGTTTCCAGGGTGATGGGCACACTGTTCCAAGCTTTACAGGTTTTGTGCAGCTGTTTTTAGTGATACTTCTAGGGACCTGTAAGTTTTCAGTTCTTCTAAGGTGGTATGATCTAAGGAGAAGTGTGTTTACTACTCTTCTGGCCTGTGTTCTGGTCTATGAGGGACCCTAAGTATTCTTTTCTGCCCTGGAATTGCAATGAGGGTCCCTTCTCCACTGCAACTGCAAGCTGGGGTGTGCTAATGCTCCTCCTTACCCTGGGACTGCCACCCAGGAATGAGACCTGGATATGAGTATGGGCAAAGCAACAGAGTCCTGCCTCAGTGCTAGCAAAGAGACCCCTATAATCTCCTTCTGATCAGTAGTTTGGCCCCTATAATGTCTGTGTGCTGAGAGCTCTGGAAGCATCTGATGCCACTGCTGATTCAATGGCTTCCATGTTCTGTCCCTGGTTTACTGGGGCCTGGTCTGTGATGGCACAGCCTGTGTTGGACTGTGCTCCACTCTTACCTTGGTGCGACAGACCTTTTCTGCTGACCTTCTAAGTTGTCTTTGGCTGGAAAAATTATTTCAACCCATCCAGTTGTGGGTTCTGGAACTCTAGGAATAATTTTATGGCATTATTTAAAGGTTTTAGAGGGGCTTGGGGGAGAGCTCAGGTGAACCATTGCCATCTTAATTCCACCATAGCTATCACTATTTTTGTTTTTATTATTACTTTTTTTCCCAAAGTATTTATTTTTCTTAGCAAGCTTTGTAATCCTAGAGGGTGTTTTCTTTGTTCCTTTTGCTTATATAATTTGTCCACAGACTAATCACTAGAAGTGAATATAATTTCTCAGATTTTTGATGCCTTAGGAAGTTTTTCGTAAGTATGAGTCTTAAGATGGTAGCATAACTTTAGCTTTTTTAAGTCATATAGTTATCTCAGTTCTCATAAGCAGGAAGTGACACACCATCAGGACTCAGTCCTTCATCCTGTCCCTAGTGCTAAATGGCCTTTCTTCTGGAAGAACCTCTAGATTTTTCTTGATGTAAGCAGCACAGTAGCTAATAGCTTTGAAATTCTAGTTCTATCTTTCATGGGAGGTCCTTACATTCTGTTATTATGCATCAGTAATTAATTGGGCCTTCATTTCCCCTTCTTTCTCTACATTACACTTCTCCACAGTCAAACTCCATAACTGACATAGGATTAGGCTGCCCTTTCTCCTTTAAGATTACTTTTGCCGCTTTGTCCTTATCTTGAATTCTTTTTTTTTCATTTAAATATTTCAAAATTCTTTCTGACAATTCAGAAAATAGAGAACCATTCCTTCAGTCCATCTCTTCTACCAGGCAAATACATCTACATTTTGTATGTGTGTAAATGACTGACTCCAGAAGAAATGCAAACACAATATATTCTCTGTGTGTCACTAGAACATGTACTGTCTTCCTCTTCATTTTTTCTTTTATTATGTTTACTATTTTCATACTGTCTCCATTAAGTAGAATGTACTTGTTCTGTTGGTAGGGTCTTTGTATCCTGAGTACCAAGTACAGTGCCTGGCACAGAGTGCTAAAGAAATGTGTGTTGAATTTAATTCTACCCATTCACCATACTTTCTGCAACTGAGAACTTCAATTCTCACTTCTGCTTAACAAATAATTATTAGGTACTTATATGTTCCTGACACTGCAAAGCACAGAGATACAAATGAAACAGTGCCTGTCCTTAATGAGCTTACAATGTACTTAGAGGAGATATAAACTATACAGGTGTAAGTAAATAGATATGTTGAAGAGAAAGCATTCTCCCAGTTCTCTCTGGCTTTTGCTGCTAAGTCATGATTCTAAATGCTTCCTCATTTATTATGATAAACTACTGTGCCTTAGGATTCCCAAACAAGGCTTTTAAAAACAAGTTTCTCACCTTTTTTTGTCTGTTGCTTCCCCAGGCATCTTTGATCCACTTAAGAATATTTATTATTAAGCACTACCCATACAAAGAACTGTGCTAGATGCTAGAGTAGATGTGATGTTCACATGAATTACCATCCCTGCTATCACAGAGCTGACATTCTAGCAAGGGTGAGAAAACATGCACACACATAGCTATAATATCCTATATTGCAAACTGAGTATATTTGAGAGTTGCAAACCAAAAAGGTTATTTAATGAGGTTCCAGGGAGATAGTCTTTGCTCTTTAATCAGCAAATTCCTGACCAGGACAAGCAATAGCCTAAAACACTTACTAAAGATAATCAACTCCCAACCCCTTCCTAAGGTGTCATTTCTCTTTTCTATCCTCACCATTGGGTTTTATCACTAAGCTGGGTCTCACACTAAGTATATAACAAACAAATAAACAAAAAACCAGTGCATGACCTTTTACCTCAATTCCTTTTTCAAAATGAATGATGATCCTCAGAGTGGGGCACAGCTCCCAGCCTTGCTTCCTCCCATCCACCACATTCCCCACAATAATTTTAATGACCTTTTACCTTTCCTTTGCCTAAAATATATTTTTTTCATTGTTTACTTCAAATACATTAAGGATCCATTCTTCTTTTGTTTGATAGTCTCTTCACCAGAGCAGAACTCAGTCACTCTATGCCTTTTTGACATTCTTTGAGATTTACTGTGACCAAACTGAAAAAAAAATTATCTCCCTGCAGCCACCCTGGGGTCCTGCCTTGCCAAAATTTGCCAGAATTTCTCCCATTGCAATTGACATACTACCTGTCTTAGAAATCCTATTTTGAGCCTTTAAAGCATGGTAGGTCTTGCTTGTATTGTGCTGGTATAACTTCAAAAATCCAGTATTGCCTCCATACTATGATGAGGATATTATTGTGAGAATATGAGCTCCTTGTGCCCATATATTGTTTCATTCATTGTAATTATATCCCAATACCTTGCACAGTGCCTGGTCCATAGTAGGCATGCGGTAAATGCTCTTTGGTTGATGAATTAAAAGACCAAAATATTTAAAAAAAGATACTTCTGGAGAAATTAGGTGGTTTATTTGGCTTTTAAATAGATTGGAATCACTAACACATTTAGGAGGAGACATCAGTGGGAGATATCAGTAGTAGTAACTCTATCTGAATATGGAATTGGTGGTAATTCCTCTTTTGAATTTGAAGTATAATAGGGTTTCCATTTTTGAGAATACAGAAGTTGGTAGAAGTGGTGTCTGTGCCAGTGAGAAGTCTCTTGCCTGGCATTATATCATCAGAAATGTGACTTAAGTAGAACTATGTGTCAATTCAGAGGGAAAGAACAGTGGAGGGCTTGCCCTCAGTCATGTGGGAGATTGAAGTCAACAAAAAAAGACAGATTTACTGTGGTTGATTATTTTGACTTTGTCAGAGATCGCTTGCTGGAGCTGCCAGCTGAAAGACACACAGAACTGCAATGTTAGCACCATGGAGAGTGACACGTGCTGCTTCTTATGAGAAAGTAGGGAGAAGAACCTACCTATATGAGACTATACAAGACAGAAAATGTTTATGAATCTTTGGAAGACATCTGCTACTTGGAGAGTGTCCTTTTATTTTCTAAATGATCACTTTTTTGGTTCTATTTTGTTAGAGAGGGAATAATGTGTGGTGGGTTGAGCTCTGAATTTGAGTCAGGAAGACCTAGTGTTCAAATTCCACCAATTCTGTGAAATCAGCAAGTCATTCAACCTCTCTCAGTCTCAGTTTCATTATCTGTGAAATAAGGATAATGATAACACCTATACAGGGTTATTGTGAAAATTAACTGACATAACACTTAAACCACTTTGCAAACCTTAAAGTGAACCATAAATATGAACTATTATTGTTATTGTATTAATATTATTATTGTCATCATCATCATTTGATTATTATTATTTCCTTTTATGTTTCAACAAAACCTTTATAGAGTCATGGAATCACAGAATTTCAGTATTGATCAGGACCTAGGAGACTATTTAATTCATCCTTACTGGAAAAAGCATTCTTTCTGCAATATATCCAGCTTATGGTCATCCAGCTTTTGCCTAAATACTCATACTGAGAGGGGATCATTACCCCTGAGGTAGCCAAATTCTCATTTATATAGCTCTAATTGTTAAGTTATTCCTCACTCCACCCCAAATTTGGCTTCTTACAACTTCTACGTCTTACTCCTATTTCAATCCACTGGAGTCAAGTGGACAAGTCTGCTGTCAAATCCCCCCTTTTTTCAAATTCTCAAAGACCTTTTTCATGGACCCTCTGATTCTTTTCTTCTCTAAGTTAAGCATTTATTTCCTTCTACTTGTTCCTGAATAGCATGACCTCAGTGTCCTTCACTGTCTTGGTCGCTTTCCCTTGGATCACCTCCCTGTGATTGACATATTTCCTTCTTGGATTTTGTGAATTGCAGTCTTTTAGTCAGAATTGGTGGTATCATGCAGGTGGTATCAGGTAGTGATTTTCCCAGATTTTCTGAGGAGGGACTGTGAACCAGCGAAGTGAAAAATCCTCCACAGTGAAGCTGGATTCTTTTTATTGTGAGAACCTCTGATGTAAGGGTTGTGCATACATTGCAATTTCATAAAATGAGGTTTTAAATCATTTCAAAAGCAACACCAATCAAGGCACTGCCAAATTTGAATGACATATGATCTAACCTCTTCAGAAACTTTTGATTCACTCCCCTATGGAAAGAAAAATGATTGATATTTCTTAATTTTTATAATGTTACCTTAAAGGGAGCACACTGATAGACATCATTAAATAGCTTTCCCATTAAAATGATTATTATTATTTTTGTGTGGGGAGTCTTATGTCTGTGATTTCATCAGTCTAGGCTAGAGGTTTCAAACTTGTGACCTCAAGCAGAATGAGGCCCATAACACTCCTGAGTAAGCTGTAACCAGATTAAAATGTAATTTGGAAACCTTTAACAAAATAATAAAAATATGATAAAACATAGATGTTAATTTGTGGTTTTCTAAAATCAATATGGGGCCCACAGAGATATTTATGTATGGTTTAGTGGCTTCTCTTTGAGTTTGATTCCACTAGTATAGGCAGTTCTCTGTGAGGAAATTTCTTCCATTAATATAGTTTGGCACCTAGCTATATATTTAGTCTAACTTGCCTGGGGACACTGAAACATTTTGTGATTTGCTCAGGTTCACAAGGCAGTATGTGTCATAGGCATGATTTGCACCAGGGTCTTCCTGTTTTTAAGACCATTTTTCTATTTCCTAAACCAGGTTGCCTCTTGATATAAGTACTACAGCTATTATCATCAATAATATATGAAAAAAAAACCCTGATACTTGGTGAGGTTTATTGATTTTCCTTGGGTTGCACAAGAGACAGAGGTTAATACTTGAACTCAATTCTTCTTGATTATGAGGCAGAATATCTCTCCTCTCCTATTTCTATTCATACTATTGGGTTTGGCTTTTTTTTTTTTTTGGAGACAATTGAGCATAAGTGACTTGCCTGGGGCCAAACCGCTAGTAAGTGTTTGAGGCCAGATTTGAACTCAGGTCCTCCTAACTCCAGGGCTGGTATCCTCTCCACTTCATCATCTAGCTACTCCTCATACTATATTTTATTTCCAAATTATTTTTCATATGATAATATTTAGAGTTCATGATTTATCAAGTAATTTTTTTATCAGTGAGGATGCATTTCATAATTAGAACAGGTCCCAATTGGACTAAAATATTAATTAAATGTGTCAATACTCAATCAGGAACAACAGATGTTTGCTCAAGATCTTGCTGTGGTTTGCTTGATAGAGGAGCTCAGTGCTATTTAGATTGGAGCATAAAGGTATTTTGAGAGTGTCAATGATGATAATAATTGAAGCTCCCGAAAGTCCCCCCAAAGGTTCATCCATCATCAAATGTATTAGCCTAAACACTGGAATTAAACAACTCTTGATAATGACAACACTGTCGATTTTCCTGACTCATCCATTCACATCCAAAGAGGAGAGTTATTTCTTAGCAAATCAAAACATGACCTGTTTTGCACTTAGGGCCACTAAGCATTTGGGAAAGCTCAGTGAACATTAATGTTACAGAGGGAAAATTGACAAACAAATATGCCCTGGGAAAATCAAAGATATTTCTTAGTTTTTGTGCTTATCTCTCCCTGCTTTTATCTTGTGATACTGACAGCATAGATGGTGTAGCATAGAACTTCTTTTTTTTTCTTATGATAGGAAGAGAATATCTCCCCTCCTCTTTTCAGATCCTTTTAGTACCTTTACTAGTAATTGAGATTTCACTGTGAGGACTGATAAGCAAATAAAATGCATTTTATGATCTGCCCAGGAAAGGAGCAGACTCATGTGCCCTGCCACTAACTTGGTGAGGGTTTGGGAAAATCACTTCTCCTTCCCGGGCCTCTGTTTTATTCACCTGAAAAATGGAGGGAGGAATTTGACTCTATTGGAGATGAGCCAAACCTTCCTCTGACCAGGCAGCCTTGCGTCCCTTGAGGGAAGGCAGCAAAGGATTGGGCTGGTCATCCGCCAACTGCTCCAAAATGACTCCCCCCCCCCTTCAGGAATTCTACTACTTTCTACTGTTGCAGGAGCTTCAGCCTCAGGTGAGAAGAGGGGAAAAAAACTTCCTTGGACCTTAAGCCTTCTTTTTCTTGTTCAGCATGACTCCTGAGGGGAGGCAGCAAGGGACTGAGTGTCTTCCATCCATCTTAAAGGGAAGGGGATATTGTAACAATACAGGTGTGAGGTAATGATGGTTTTTCCCAGGGTGCTGGCTTTGTGAGTAGAAAGAGCCTCAGTTTTTCCATCTGTAAAATGAAGAGTTTCAACTAGATAATCTCTCAGGTCATTTCTAGTTCTCCAATTTCATGATTTTAACTGTCTTCAAAGGCATTTGCACCACCACACAAACTTAAGATTTCCCTAATGTTGGAACTGCTAATAACATTGAGGAACTGTTCATAACTGAAGCTTTTAGAAAAGAAGCAGCCTTACTGAGGAGGGCTTCAAGGGCTAAGATTCAGTCTTTGTGTTTGATAGCTCAAACTGGGAAATGTACAATCTGTAGGAGCTCCAACACCTTTTTAGAGTCAATTCTTTGGAGTCATTCTTCATTTTCAGCTACACTTTCTTGCTTTATCCTTTAGATTCCAATTTCCTTGCCTCATCATCCCAGTTACCCTTGCCCCTTTTGTCCTTCAGATCTTGATTTCCCACCACCTGATTCTAGTATGGATGGACCAAAGAGAATGTTGTAGTGAACAAAAATGATGCTGAGGTATAGTTCTCTGCAGAGGAAGATGTATAGCATATACTGTTAGTAATCCTGCCTGGTGAGCTAGACTGAGAAATTGGATGGACAAAATGAGTAAAAGAATGGATTACAGAGTAATATTGATTTTCATTAAATAATGTAGCATAATATTATTTTTCCTCAATGTGAAGTACAGTATGATGAACATCTTTCACTGGTTCAAAAAATTGAGAGCTGACATTATTTCCTAGGAAGAATCACTGTGGAATTTGGTCTATGTGACAAACATAGAACTTTGGAGATGAATGTGATATTAGAGATATTATCCCAAAGCCCTTGTTTTGTAGATGAGGAAAAAGTGGATGGAATGGCCCAAGGTCAATTGGTCTCAAGGTTATTGGCAGAGGTGGTCTACAATCCAAGTCTCTTAATTCCTAATCACATACTCTTTCCAAACCTCAGCTTCCACTGCGCTGGACAGAAACCTATTTCAGGAAACTCTAACCTAGATACTGCTTTTGAAAATTAAAATTGAAGGCTGTACTAAAAGGAAGGGTTGATTCTGACAGTCATATTAATCCTACTGAAAACACTAGCCTTTTCAATTAACAGTCTATTTCTGAAAGCTTTATTGTTCTTGGCATGAACTAAGGTCATTAAGTAATCATTATCTGACTTTTTGTGGACTTGTTTAAATAACTTCCTTCAGTTGTTTTGATGCCACTGTTGCTAAGCCCTGAGATCAAAGCAGGCCCAGGGCTATAATTTTTGCTTTTTCCTTTTTTATTGCTGGAGTTCAAACTTCTCCAGAATTCGCCTCTGAATGTACACCATCACCTAAGGGGAAACCCATCATGCTTTATTCAAAGTGTAGTTTTAAAATAATAAATAAATAAAACCAAGCAAAGCCCCACACTGTGCGTAAATCTTGACTGCCCACAATGGGATCACAGAGCATCTACCTAATAGGTTGGAGCATGTAAATAACAGGAGCCATGACAAGATGAATTACTGGGCTTTATTAACCTCCCCAGAATTAGCCTCTTCACACTAGAATATTTTATGGCATTCTTTTATTGGCATTTACTGTCACAAAATAAACTACTGGCTATTGAATGATGTACTAGATCTGGACAGCTTGACGGATCTAGATTACTTGTAAAAGAGAAGTCTTTTGCCAAGTACTGTGGCCATAAAGCAATCTTGGTGTTCATAAATGGAAGTAACGGATGGTTGCAAATCTTCACAGGAACTGGGGCTTGGGGAAAGTGGCCTGCTGGCAGTAAAGCTGCCACCAGAGTCCTTGATGTCTCAAATGCACAAATACTTGGCAACTGTTCGTCTTTGTCTTGAAACATTTTGTTTCAAATATTGTAGATTTTATTGAATACCTATTATATTATGGGGAATACTAATGTTAACACTTTGCATAATTTTGTTTTATGTCTTAGAACTTGACTTTGAATCCTGGGTCTGCCACTTAAAACCTCTGTGACCCCAAGGTCATTTAACTTTCCTCATTTTTCTTAATCATAAACTGAGAAAGTTTGACTTGATGATCTCTGAAGTCTTTTACAACCATAGCTTCAATGTACAAATGCTGTTTTTGTTGTTTGTCCTTTATTTTCAAAGAGGACCAATGACATTATGGGGTGATGTCTTGACTTGCATGTGAATTGGATTTAAGTGAGGCAGAGTTATACAAAGTCATCAACCTCACTCTCTCTTCTAGAGTCATTGAAGTCCAGTGGCAAGACAAAAGTCAAGATGCCTGGCATTGACTTGGGTTGCAGTGGATGATCTTGGTATGTTTGGTATCTGAACAAACTCTAAGGACTCCATAGTGCCTTCTTCAGCCACCTTCATGGCTGTTGGAACAAAGTGTTCTTATCAGGTCATTCTGCTGAGAGAAGTCTTCACTTTGTTGGGGTAGACATCACCTAACTCACTGATGTGTCTGAGACCTGTTGGTTACCCTCAACCTTGTTTAGTCTGTCTGGTCAGAAGGTTTTCCAGGGCGTGACTACTGAATATGCAATAGCTTCTTGGAGCCATAGACGAGAGTTGGGTGGAGGTGGACACCAAAGGTGGATGAGTATTCCTGAAAAGGGTTTGGCAAGCCCTTGAACCCAAAGTGCTAGCCCTCCCTGAACACTCCATACACCTCAATGTATAAATATATAGCCAGAAACTCACGTTAGTTATAGTATGGCTGGTGAAATTTGTCTTGGCCCCTACTTCTGGGGTGAATGTAGGAAGTCTAGCATTCCTTAATTTAAAAAAAAATCCTTCTAAATATCTATAATATGAAATACAAGCTAACAATCTCTCCCTCTCCCTCTCTCTCTCTCTCTCTCTCTCACACACACACACACACACACACACACACACACACACATATACACACTCTCTTGCTCTAGCTCCCACTCTTGCTTTCCTACTTTCTCACTCTC
Source organism: Vombatus ursinus (assembly GCF_900497805.2). Lineage (NCBI taxonomy): Eukaryota > Metazoa > Chordata > Mammalia > Diprotodontia > Vombatidae > Vombatus > Vombatus ursinus. The sequence continues at coordinate 34,533,653 of NW_020954577.1, forward strand.
TGTATATACATATACCATACACATGTAAACCAATATATGGTTTAATCTATACATATACATGTGTATGTATAAATTAAATGATCAGTATGTGAAGGAAATAAAATGTTATATGACTAAATGTGGAAGAAATCACTTATCATGAGAAGAGTAAGTCATGTGTGATACCAGCATCATTGAAATACCACTTGCTAAATGCATATAGGGAGTGTTAAACAAAAGGCAGGAGTAATTGTTAATAAGAGCACAAGATTCCTTAAGATCAGAACTGGAGGGGATCCCAGAGATCCTTCTACACATTATATTCCAACCTGTTCCTGAATTCCTTTTAAAACAACCCCAACAATGGACATCCAACTTTCCCTCAAACACCACAAATGAAGGGGGGAGCTCATTATTTCCCAAGGTAGTTTATTCTTCTTTTAAATGACTAACTCATTTTCTGTTCTTAACCCCACTGGAGTGAGAAACTTGAATCAGAAGACTCATTGAACACTTTTCTATCCAGAGAGCATTCAATATCAATACATGTACATATACTGAGCTTTCATTACTCCAGACTTTTCTTCACATTATTCCTTATACTTGGAGTATCTCTTTTGTACGCCTTTGACTATTTCTACCTAACCTTTAATGTCCAACTTAAATACCAACTCCATGAAGCCTTGCCTTATCACCCAAATTAAGAATGAACTATTCCTTTTCAGAAATCAAAGAGAATTTTGTTCTTGTCTGATACGCTTAGATTATACTGTTTTATAACTATATATAAGTATATAACTATAACAAATAGAATAATTGAATTCCATTGAAGGGTGGGCATATGGTAATTCAAACTGACTCCCTGTAACAGAAAAGAATAGATACTGACTGCTCAGATGGATATTCATTTTCTTGAGGGCATTTGAGTTCACGTTGACCAATAGAGGCATGAATTATATATTCACTAAGACAGCCTTGGATATCAGTATGATTATTAAAGATACTAGTACATCTAAGCTACTAGTAACTGACAAGCTTTTTTCTTGTCCCATCACTACCTTTTTATCTTTCAAGTCTCAGAATATAAACTCCTTGGAGATCAATGACTTTTACATTTAGGTTTTTGAATTGCCAGCACTTAGCCTAGGACTTGGGACATAGAATGTATTTAACAAGCATATGTTGATTGATTTTGTCTAACTTAGTGCTGTTTTTTTCCAGTTCAGTAGAAACACACACAGTATACTCTCAGGAGTATTTTAATGATGGCATAAATATTTAGAATAAAGACTAGGGCAGACACTATATTTCATGTTATATTTAGCCTTGGCAAACACTGGGAATGATTGTAACTGATAAATATCCATGAGAATATTGTCTCCAGATGCTCCAATAGGTGAGTTGGGCCAAAATAATAATAATAATAAAAGATATAGGTGACTTTCGTATGGGGGAAAATGTCATCTTACTTTGGATGTCCAAGGACATTTTGCAGGCAGTGGATACACATCTCACTAAAGCAGCAATCTTTTTCTGTAAAGCATCACCTGTGAAGCAGACATTTTTACATTAAACAGCAATTTGAAGAGACAACAAAGATTGCCATAGCCATTTCAACTGATAGCAAAGAATAGAGTGAGCCTGAAGTGAAAATGGCAGAGACAGCAGTGGCATTAGCTTGTCCTGATATACCCAGTGAAGAAGGAATCAATGTATTAACACATATTTATTAAGTAACTTAATGAGCCTGACACTGTTCTAGGTGCTTGAGATAGAAATTGAAAAGAATAGAACAACCCCTACTTTCAAGTAACTTACAGTAGAGGAGGCAGCAAGTATGTATATAGATATATATATACCAAAATATTAAATGAATAACTGTAGCTATATATAAAATAGTTAAATACAAAGGCACTAGGGGAGGCACTAGCCACTGGCATGAGGGAGGATGAAGAAGGGTTGTGCTTGAGTTAAATTTTAGAAGAAGTTGTTCAGTTGTGTTTGACTCTTTGTGACTACATTTGGGGTCTTCTTGGCAGAGACACTGGAGTGGTTTGCCATTTTCTTCTCCAGCTCATTTTACAGATGAGGAAATGGAGGGTTAAGTGACTTGCCCAGAGTCACACAGCTAGCAAGTGTCTAAAACTGGATTTGAGCTTGGATCTTCCTGACTCCATGCCTGACACTCTATCCACTGTGCCAACCACCTTGAGTAGGACGCTATGAGGAAGAGGTTAGGTCCATTCAAGACATGTGGTATGAGCAGTGCAAAGGCACAAAGGTAGGGGCTGAAGTTTGGTTTGTGAGGAAAGAGGTCCATGGACCTGTATCTCATAAACACTATTAGGAAGTGAGGGTTGGAAATTCAGAGTCAGTAGCTGGATGGAGAGAATGGCTTCAGATTGTGGGCAACTTTGAAACTCAAATATTGGCTAATAGGATAACTAGTTGAAAATGACTTTAATCCAATTGGACTTTTAGTCCAATCTTTTCATTTTATAAATTAGGAAACAGAAATCCAGAGAGAGGAAATGCCTTCCCCATATTTACTTAGCTAATAAGAAGCAATTGTGGGATGTAGAACAGGTCTTCTGACTCCAAAACAGATGCCCTATGGGAAGAGGGTCCCAAGCCATTAGCTATCATGGACTGTTGATCGTGATAACAATGGCTCCCCAAGGGTAAGTGCCCCTTTCAAATAATCAAGACAACAGCTCTGCTGCTATTTAACTACCACAAACTGAGTTGAATGCCCTCATGTAGTCAGTGTGATTCCTTGTAAGTATTCCTGTAATTTTGTAATTGGCATGGCTTTTAGTTTCTGTCTACTTTATTCCCCAAAAGATGGGTTTGGAGGGAAAATGTGTCTGTATCTGGCTGAATGGTCAACTAGGACTTTTCCTCTAAGATTCAAGGCTCATTATTCCAATCTTGTTCTCTGCCTGTGCCCACCCTTTGGTGATGTCATGCTTCACTGGTTCTCATTGAAGAAGATGATTTGGAAGCTGCTTGTCAGACCAAAGGCCTTTACTTTTCAGAATGGGTCAATAGATAGGTGCCTACCTTTGGCTACTTCCACTAGGGATTTCAATTATTTTGAAAGGGCCTTGGGGCATGAATGACAGCTCTTGAAATTATAGGAATTTGGATGATAGAAAACTCACATAAAAAAGAGGTATTGGAGATCTGAGGATTAGTGTGTGTGTGTATGTGTGTGTGGGGGTGTATTTGTATGTGTGTGTGTGTGTGTGTGTGTGTGTGTGTGTTTTAGTAAAAGAGTCAAGTGGCCTTTATTCTTCGTCATGTCTATTTTTATCTTAATGCCAGAACATTCTGAGCTCAAGGAAACCTTTTGCCCAAGGACTTTTCAAAGGTCTTTTCAAACTTGAATTCATTAAAGACTCAGGACACATCTATGAAGTACATAATGGGCTCTTCTTTTTCCCTTTAGGCATAAAAGGGTAGAAATAGTATAAATAGAAGTAGAAGTAGAAGTAGAAGTAGGAGTAGTAGTAGTAGTAGTAGTAGTAGTAGTAGTAGTAGTAGTAGTAG
>NW_020954577.1:34537193-34567964 GCF_900497805.2 Vombatus ursinus
AGTAGTAGTAGTAGTAGTAGTAGTAGTAGTAGTAGTAGTAGTAGTAGTAATAGTAGTAGTAGCAATAGTAGTAGCAGTAGCAACAGTAGTTGTAATAGTAGTCACAGTTATTGTCATAATAGTAAAGAATAATAACAATAATAATAATAACTAGCATCTATATTACACTTCATGATTTGCAAATCAGAAAGAGGGCCTAATGCTCTTCACATATATTTGCCATGCCTTGCTGGAGAAGAGACCAAGGATGAAGGAGACCTTGCCCAAGATTGTAAAAAGGACCAGGATTCTCTACTGTGAAGGAATGGGTAATTGGAGTTTATTATTATTAATGCAAAGTGAATGATCTATGGATGAAGCTTTTTTTTATCCTCCTTCTCCTTACAACTAATACCTTCCCCTTTTAAATACTTTATATTTAACTGCTTTGTATATAATAACTATATCTTTGCTATATATTTTTATATGTACTTGCCTCCTCCATTTGAATTTAAACTCCTTGCATTTAAAGTTTGTTTTATTCTTTGTAATTATATCCACAGCATCCAGCAGAGTGCCTGGAATATGATAGGAGCTCAATAAATACTTGTTGATTGATTGATTGATCCTGCTATAACATGATTCTATTGCTGATATAAATTCACTCTACCCAGAGAGACCAAGAAATTGCTGTGGCTTTGCCTGGGCTTCCCTGAAAATGTGATGGTAGAAGGAAAATGTCACAGAATATCAGACTGTAAAGGAACTCAGAGTCTCGGTAACCCAACCTAGACTTGAATGACTTTCTCTCCTATAGCATGGATGGTAAGTTGTCATCCAGGCTTTGCCTGAAGACCTGCAGTGAATAGGTCCTCGATCTCTGTGGAGGCAGTTTGTTGTACTTTGGGGAAGCTCTAATTGTTAAGATGTTTTTCCCCATAATCAAGCTTAAATTTGCCTCTTTGAAACTTTCATCTATAACTCCTAGTTTGGTCCACTGGAACCAATCAGAGTCAGTGCAATACCTCTTCCACATAACTTTCAAGAACTGGGATAAAACTTTCAATTCCACTGAAAGAAATCAGATGGACCTCAAATTATACTTTATTCAAGGCAATAAAAATCAAAATATAGCAAAGAATTGACTCATAGAAGAATCCCTTAACCTTCAGTGAACCCTTTAAGGGGCAATCCTATGAATCTTCTCAGGATCTGTCCAGTTTGGCAACTTTTGGGGTATAGTTGCAAATTAGTCTCCAAGAATTATTGGACACTTTCAAAGCACCACCAATAGCATATCAACATGCTTGTCTTCCCATAGCCACTCCAACAACTAACTTTTTCTTCCTTTGTATTCTTTACCAATCTGATGGGTTTGAGGTAGAAGGTTGCATTCCTCCTCTTGAAAACTGCCTATTCACCAATTCCTTGAGACTTGGCGCTAAGAGTTGAAGAAAATATATTAGATTGGGTCTGATGGGGGAGGATAATGGGACTATCATTTTCCTATACGTGGTCACATTATGTATGTCTTAGTGCAGTCAGAGATTTCATTAGCTCTTCTGGCTATCATATAATTTGTTGTTGTTGCTGTTCAGTCATTTCAAATGTGTCCAACTCTTAATGACTCCATTTGGGAATTTTTTTGGCAAAGATACTGGAGTGCTTTACCATTTCATTCTCCAGCTCAGGTGACAAACTGAGGCAAAGGGCTTAAGTGACTTGCCCCGGATCACACAACTAGTAAGTATCTGAGACCAGATTTGAAGGAAGATGAGTTTCTTGTCTTCAGGTTTGGTACTCTATCCACTGCACCACCTAGCTTCCCCATCATACAATACTGTTGACTTGTATTTAGCTTGTAGCTCACTAAAATCTTTATATGTTTTCCCAATGAATTATTGTTTAACCATCCAAATATAAATGTATACCTACGCCCTTCTTGACTGGCAAAGTTGTGAAGCTGATTCCAGATTGTCTGTTTTCAACCTATTCTTACTTTAATGCTAATATTTTCTTTTTAGTAACAGATTTTTTTTTTTAATTTTAGGTTTGGGCATTGATTATTTCATAGTTAACTCAGTCAGGAGTAACTTTCAGAAATCAACTAGAGGATTTGGTCCATATGGTAGTGGGTTGTTTGTGCAATCCCAGTGTCAGTTGGGATCTAGCTCCTGATATGGCAGATCTGGGTATTTTTTGAGGGGGCCTCTCAAAAAATTTCTCCAGTTCATACCCTTTCCTGGGACGGTCAGTAAGAATCTGGCTTTTGTCTCACACAGAACCTTAGTTGAGAGACAAATCCAAAGTCTTCCTGGTGGATCAGTTTTTATCTTATTAGATTTGGCCCCCTCTTACAGCCTGTCAGGATCTTTGGATTTTGAATCCATGTGTGAAATATTCTTCTTGTCTTTGATAAAAGGTGGCACAGTAGATAAAGCATTAGACCTCTAGTTAGAAAGATTTGGGTTCAAATCTGACTTCAGACACTTACTAGCTCTGTGACCCCAGAAAGCCACTTTACCTCCGTCTGCTTCATCTTCTCTAACTGTAATATGGGAATAATAATAGCACCTACCTCCCAAGGTTGTTGTGAGGATCAAATGAAATAATATTTGTAAAGCATTTAGCACAGTGCCTGCCACATGGTTGGTGCTTAATAAAGACTTGTTTTCTTCTTTCCTTTGTTTTATCTTCAAATTTCATAAGTATGCTATCTATGTTCTTATTTTATCAATATGGAATTACCCCACTGCTCTCCTTTTCTTCCTTTGAGTCTTTTTGATGATTTTCCACCATTATTATTCTCCTCTAGGTTCACATCATTCATTACTCCTTTGAGGGAAAACAAATGTCCCTTCCTTAGGGCCTCCAACTCTCTCATCTGTAACTTAGCTGTGATGTTGAGTGTGACTCCTTTCCCCCCCCCCCCCCCCTTCCTCTTATGTGTGACATTCTAACTCACAATCTCCTGATACAAGTCAAGATTCCCCTCTGTCTTGTCAGGTCATTTTTGGATTTGTTTTCATACTGAAGCCTTCTTCTATTTTGTTTATTTAAAAAAAAACCACTTCATTGTCTCTTATATCTCGAGGAATAGAAAGGTGTTCCTTGAGACACATACATTATGAACACAGATAAAAATGACTTGTTTGTGGCAGAGATATAAACATTAGAGATTCTAAACATGGCTCGACACATTTCTGCCTTCTCTGAATGCTTGCTGGAAGTGAGCCCCTCAGTCTTTGTCATTCTGGCTAGCAGCCTTCCTGGAGAGAGGCTCTGGTTAACTGTTAGTGTGGAACTTCAACTTTGGAGCAGTCATTCTCCATCTTTCCTCGTTAGCACTTTGACAGCCACATCTAAATTATTTTCTCTTTGATTACTAACCTCATGCCTTTTCTCAGCAACTTAGCCTATGCTCCTTATAAAAAAAATTACAATTTTCTAATTGTTTTTGCTTTTCTCTTTTTTCTTCTTTGAGCCCTCCATCATCTTCTCTTCATGCTCATTTTACTTCTCCCCAAATCTTTCTGCTTAAAAACAGTTTTCATTGAATTTTTCTCCATTGGATCAAGTTCTTCCCTTTTCTCATCTTCCTCTCCTTTTTTGACTGCTAAAGGCTTCCAAAATTTGTTGTTGTTGTTGTTCAGTTGTTCAATTGTGTCTGACTTTGTGTGATTCGATAGATGAACTGTCCATGGGGTTTTCTTTGCAAAGATACTGAGTGGTTTGCCATTTTTTTCTCCAGTTTTAGGCAGGGTTTAAGTGATTTGTTCAGGGTCACACAGCTAGTAAATATCTGAGGTTACATTTTGAACTATGGTCTTTCTCACTCCAGGCCCAGTGCTCTACCTACTGTGTCACTTAACTGCCCCTTCCAAAATTTCCTTTCTGCAACTTTAGACTCTGTCCTCTCCACAAAAAATAAATTTCCAAGCTTACCAAATTACCTTCACAATCCCTACTTTTTCAATTTCTTTTTTCAATTCAAAATCTTCTCTTGCTCCTTCTCCTTTGCCCTGGTCTGGTGTATGACTTTACATGTGATTCCTGTGATGAAATGAAAGTAAGAAACTCTTTTAGAACTATCACGTATCCTGACATTTTCTCTGCCATAGGATAGATATTCTCAAGTCATTTAATTAAAGCTAACAGGGCCATTGCTGCAGGAGGAGCAAACCCATGGGCCTTGCCCTTAAGTATTAGAGAGAGAAAGGACCTCAGAGAACCATGTATACTAAGGGTATCTTAGACCTATTCCTTTGTTGATAATGTAAGTCACGTACACTTTATAGTTCCCTAGGGAAGGTGAGACCTAATAGAAGGCGAGATTGACTAAAGCTAAACAAACTCAAGTATGAACCCACTTTTTTTTGGTTTTTTTTGTTTGTGTGTGTATGTGTGTTAAGAAAAACGTGACATGCATTTGATGTATTAACCTGATTACTTGAGGGGACACTGAGAATTTTGGGGTGGCATGAGCCAGATGTAGCAGAATTTTGTGATAGATTCCCCCCTCCCAAAGTGTGCTAAAGTTTCTTTTGTTAGAAGCCAGAACTCAACTGATATATGGGTAACTCAGATAACCCACAATCGTGGGGCCTGAGGCTGCTCATTGGTTTCTGAAAATAATTCCTGGCTCAATTAAATGTGCCCATCTTGGGAAAAGAAGTGAAGACTCCAACCTAAGTGAAAATGTGTTACTAAAAAGCAGAATATTAGTTTTAGAGCAAGAACAGATTGAAAATAGACAACCTGGAATGAAATCCAATTTGTCTCTGCAGGCAAGTTGTCTTTTATGAATATATGGTATATATCCTATATTGGTTGGAATGAGTTTACCCTGGCAGTGATACCTGAATGGATCCTTATGAATATACTGTATCCCTGACACAGCCTGAATGGACTGCTTGATTTAAGGAGGAATAAATTAATCTGCCTTCAGGGTCTTGACTGGAAATTTCAGACACCAAGAAATAAATGTGGACATAAATACATATTCCTTCCTAAGAGTTATAACTCTGCATGGGGGAGGGTAAAGGGATATAGTAGGATATGAAGGAGATATAAAAACAAAAGATATCAATAAAAGGATTAAAAATATAAACATACATATAGGGAATCTATGTGTAGAGTGCTAGATTTTGATTAAGAGTCCTTGGGTTTAAATCTTGCCTCTCATTTCTTTTATTTTTTTTTTTTTTAGGCAATTGAGGTTAAGTGACTTGCCCAGGGTCACGCAGCTAGTAAGTGTCAAGTGTTTGGTCTGAGGCTGGATTTGAACTCAGGTACTCCTGACTTCAGGGCCAGTGCTCTATCCACTGTGTCACCTAGCTGCCCCTTGCCTCTCATTTCTTTATGTGGCCCTTGGCAAGCCAATTAGCTTCCTTGATCCTCAGTTTCCCCATGTATAAACTTTCTATAATAATCACTGTCCTATCTTTCTCATTGGGTTGTGAGTCTCAAAGCCAATAAAGTGATATAAAGCACTTTACAAGTTTTAGGGTATTAAACCAGTATCAATTATTATGTACAATTTCAGGGTAGTACCACTAATTCTTACAATTAAAGCTGTCTAGTAATGGAATGTTTCAAGAAGTGATATGTTTCCCTCTTTGGAGGTCTTTGAGAAGAGACTGGGTGACCACCTTTTTGTTCTACTGCATTTTCCTATAGTGTACAAGTTGGATGACTAAAGGTGGCATCTGAGGTTCATTCTAGCTCTAAAATTCTTGGATTCTGTGATTTTGGAATTTCATCTGATTAACTTGTTGGATGCCTATGTTTAGAAACTCTTAAAAAACATATTTACATAGAATAGAGAAAGATGAATGGGGTCATTTATAACAGTGAAAGACCATAACATCCTTAAGGGTTTGCTTTTGGCTCTGAATGCATACATATTATTTGAAAAAAAAATTGTCTACTTTAAAGATGAGAGATTCTGCATGTCTGTTTTGATAGTTTCCGTTAGCCCTCAGTGTAATGGATTTTCTGTTTATAGATTTGAAAAGAAGCCTCAGAGCTATTATCTCTCTTCAAATGCCTTTGCTGTTAAGCCATTCTAGACAGCATCTCTTCAGAGGCTAGCCAGTTTCCAGTGGGCCTGAGAGATCAGAGTGACCTGGCACATTTCTTTTTTTAACGGCGACTTCCTTAAAACTGACTTTGCCCTCTGGCCAATGGGACTGCTGAGAAGGGATTCCAGCCCCTCCAACTTGGGGCAATTAGCTGCACCAAGGTGCAAGTTTGGGGGACAACTTAAATTCTCCTCCTCTACACTTTCTAGAATGGGAATTGGTCACCAGGATTACTTAAGAAAAAGATGGGCAATGACAATTTTCCTGTCCCTCCAGGGCAGTGTTGAAAAATAGTTTAAGGAATCCTCAAATCTCATCTCAGTCCATATAAAACTAACACTGTGCTCCACCTCTGATCTTAATAACCTATCAGTGAATCCTGTTATTCCAGACTCAGACAGCTAGATGATACACTAAACAGATAAGAAGAGGAAAACAAAGATTGCATCAGGCCAATACATTTATTGACAGAGGAGCAGAGGCTGACAGTCATGATGCCCTGGGTTTCAAACAAATGAGTGACCTCTAACTCTGTCCAACAGGTTAGACTGCTAAAGAAGTGGATAGCAGGAAACCATGACTGATTACATAATCAGCTTCTGTTTTTCCACCTAAAAATTGCAAGCTTTTGGTAGTATTGAATGATTTGGAGTCAGAGGGCCTAGGTTCCAAACCTAACTTGGCTACTTGCTGCCATAGTGATTCTGGGCAAGATATTCCCTTTCTCTGGGACTCATTGTGTTCATCTGTAAAGAGAGAGGTGATCTAGTTACTTCTTTCACTAAGATCCTATGCTCTGCATTGATATCTTCTAAGTAACCTAGGGCCATTGAAAGGGTTGAACAGTTTTCCAGAGGTGATCTAGTATAGTCATCTGTAACCAGATATGCTTTATCACTCATGGCCTTCTAACAGGCCAATATCCAGACCAGTGAGCAAACTTATGACCTTGGGCCTCGATTCCTCCTCAGGCAGCTTTCTCAGCTGACTGATAACTATTGAAATACTGACTTGGCTGTCTGCATCGTGGCAAGACTGGACTCATGGTCTGGGTATCATTGAACTTTAGCTGTTCTCTGCAGTTTTGTTCATCTCCATTGGTAAGGTGGAGTGAAGTGAATGACAGATAAAGAGAGGATTTCCCTTTTCCATTCCTCCCTTTTGGACTTGAAGTAGCCTTTGACTTCATTATTTATGTTCCAAAGTACTCTGCTCTTTGGCTGTCTTCATCTTGTCTCAGCTTTTCTGGAAGAGTCAAACAGAGACAGGGCTCACATATCATTGCAGGGTGCATAGAGATAATGTAACCCCTGTTACACATAGATAAAGCCATGATGTGATCAATATCAGTACCCATTCAAAGAATCAGCGATCACACAATTTTGAAGTGGGAAGCGCCTCCACAGTTATCTAGCCCAGCCTCGACACCATTACATGGTTCATATAGATCCATCATCCAGGTCATACCCACTAATTCTAGACATTCCCCAAGAGTTGTCCTGAACATACTATCTTATTTGGTTATTACACCAGCCCCATGGGTTCAATTATCCTCTCTATGCAGACAATTCCCAGATGGATGTATCTAGCCATAATCAACTTTCCAGAACTCTAGTTTTACATCACATTTTGGATATCTTGAACTATATTTGCTTGAGGCATCTCAAACTGAACATGTCCAAAACAGAATTCTTTGTCTTTCCTCTAAAGCCCTCCCCTGTGCCCATATTTACTATTACCGTTGAAAGCATCACCATTATTTTAAGTACACAGGCTTACTACTTTGGTGTAACCCCTGGCTCCTCACTTCCAACCACTCTTTATATCCAATCTGGTGCCAAATCTTATTTTCTGCCTTTATAATATCACTAGCTTGTATTTATTATCTGCGCTCCTCCAGCCACCATTTTAGTTGAGGCCCCTATCATCTTCTACCTAGACTATTTCAGTAACCTCCTAATTGCTCTTTCTGCCTCATATATCTTCCCATCCCAATCCATTGTGCATTCAACTGCCAAAATGACTTTCATTTTTCAGATCTGCCCATGTCATCCCCTTACTGAATCAGCTACAATGGTTTTCTATTACATATTTTTCTCTTTGGCAGTCAAAACTGTTTACAACCTTGCCTCTTTCTCCTTTTCTAGCCTTCTTATACTTTAGTGACCTCTCCACATTCTGCATTCTAATCTTTCTGTCCTGTCAGCTAGCTGGTATACTAGATAGGACACTGGGCCCAAAGTCAAGAAGACCTGAGTTCATATCCAATCTCAGAAACTTATTAGTTGTGTGGTCCTGGGCAAGTCACTTACCCTCTGTTTGCCTCAATTTCTTCATTGATAAAATGGAGGTAATAATCATGCCTACTCCCCAGGGTTGTTGTGATAATCAAATGAGCTAATAATTGTAAAGCACTTAGCACAGTGCCTGCCTGGCATATAGCTATATAAATGTTAATAATAATAATGATGATAATTATAATAATAATTATTTTTACTTGTTTTTTCTTACATATGATGCTCCATCTTCTATCTCTGACTGTCCCTCATGCTTTGAATTATTTGTGCCTGACCTGTGGTAGAACCTTCTGAGCTTGTATCGGTTTGATCAGCTACAATCGGACACACTGTACCTTGACCCCAACATGGAGATGTCATTTTGTTCCTCTTCGAAAACGAAGGACAACAACCAACCCTCATGCTTTGAATCTTCACTATTTCTGCCTCTTCGCTCCCTTGAAGAATCAGATCAAATCTGACCAGAAGGAGATCTCTCTAGGTCCCTCGGTCATTAATGCCTTCCCCTTTGATACTGTCTTCCTTCTACTCTGTCTCAATCTGTCAATCAATAAACATTTACTAAGCACCTACTATGTGCCAGGCACATGTTAAGTCCACATTTTTTTGTATTTACCTACTTATTTTTTTCATGTTTATCTCCTGAACTTGAATGTGAGTTCTTTGAAGACTTGGACTTTTTTTTTCCTCCAGTATCACCAACACAGCCTAGTGCATGGCAGATAGGATGCAGTTAATAAATGATTGAAGTAGATTAAGTTCTAAATTACTGTGGGAATAAAGTGAGGAAAGAAACAGTATTTATTTGGCAAAGTGGCTGATTTTTTTTTCTGATGCTTTATTGATTTTGATACTGGGATGTGGGTTAGTGTGACGAGTAACTGAATATCTATTTCCAAGTTAACTTCAGAATTTCTCAGTTTCAATGGACTGGGGCAAAAGCCAACAAGAGGGAGAAAATGTCATTGAAAATCCCTTAGAAGTTCATCTCAAGTCCCAGGGAGTTGAGAGTTTGTTGGACCACAACACTGATCCATAGAACAAGTTTTCTCTCTTTCTTTTGTCTTTACTCAGACTTAACTTCTCCAGCATTTGTCACCCATCCCAAGTTCTGCCACCTGGCTTGTATAGTGAGCCCAAGCTCTCCTGTGTGATCAGGTGAAGATAAATAGTTCTCTATGCAAATTCAATTAAAATCCAATCAGGGAAAATAAACTGAAGACATCTGCTCTTCCTTTGCTGGTGTCATTTAGGTGCTGTGCCCTGGTCTTCCAAAGAACATAAAGCCTGCTTTACATTGCTGGATCGAGGGCCTCCCAACATTCCAGCCTCCGATCCACTAAATTACAATTTGCCGGGATCAGAGGCAAAATAAAAGCGAAGGTGAAAGGACTGAGGGGTTATAGATTAACTGGCTCTCATTTCCCCTTCAGAAATGTGCTGATTGGCAAGCTCCCGTCTCTGTCTGATTACGGTAAAAGGCTGCTTTCAATCTCTCTGACAGGAGATACTTACATTTTGCATTAGAGCCTACAGTGTAAAATTTAGAGAGGAATGCATTTTGAAGCCAAAAAGAAAAGATAACCACGCCAGATTAGAAAAAAAGATCACATTTTGTCTGTGACTACACAGGCAAAATGAGGATATCCCAGCTGTTAGAACGCAAATAAACTAAACAATTCAGTTTTTAAAAAAGATGGTTAGACATAGTCAGATTTTAAAATTCAAATAGCAATAGAGGCATGTTGAGAAATGTTTAACAATGGACCCTACCAAAAAAAAACTGATTAGTTTAAGCAGCATTATTAACATTTTTTCATTGTGTTCTTAAATCTGGACAATGAATAAATCAATAAACCAGACCATATTTGTAGTTTGTTAATTTTTGAGGTAGAAGTGCTCACACAGAAAATTTAACAATTAGCTTTTCTCCCCAACTGGTTCAAGCTGTCTCTGGGCATAGCTCCGAATGTTACTTGAATATAGACTCTCAGAAGTAGATGAGGCCTCAGATTAATTATGTAGTCCAAAGTATACCTAGACAGAAATCCCCTTTATGATATCTAAAGAGGGAGTCATCCAATCTCTACTTACAGTCCTTCAGTGATAGAGAATTCACTACCTTCCAAGGCAGCCCATTACATTTTGGGGATAGTTCTGACTGCTAGAAAGTGGGTAATGTCATATATGATCAATCAATCAATAAACATATCTTAAGTGTCTGTTACATGATGGGCACTGTGCTAAGTACTGGGGATACAAAAAGAGGCAAAAGACAATCTCTGTCCTCAAGAAGCTTATGATCTAATGAGGAGAGACAATGTGCAAACAAATACATTAAAAATAGTATGTATAGGATAAATAAGAGATAATTAAGAGAAGGAAGGCACTGGAATTAAGTGGGTTTGGGGAAGGCTTCCTGAAGAAAGTGGAATTTTAAGTGGGAATTAAAGGAAGCCAGGGAGGTCAGTAGTAAGAGCAGAGGAGGGAGATCATTCTAGGCATGGAGGATGGCCAGAGAGAATGCTCTGGGCTGAGAGATGGAATGTTTTATTTGTGGAATACTCAGGAGGCCATTGCCACTGTATCAAAGAATATACGTTGGCGATTAGGTGTAAGAAAATTGGAAAGGCAGGAGGGGGCTGGATTATAAAAGGCTTTGAAGGCATTTTGTATTTGATTCTAGAAGCAATAGAAAGCTATTGGAATTTACTGAGTGTGTGAGGGGTGGTGACATGATTGGATGTGCACTTTAGGAAAAATCTCTTTAGTGGCCCAATGAAGAATGGATTTAGAGTGGGGAGAGACTTGAGACAGGCCAACCTACTAGGATACTGTTGCAATAAACTAGGCATGAGGAGATAATGACCTATGCCAGGGTGCTGACAGTGTCAAAGAGGAGGGAGCATCTATGAGAGATATCACAAGGATAAAATCAATAGGCCTTGTCAACAATTTGGACATGGGGGTAGGAGATAGTAAGAAATCCAGGATAACTCCTATGTTGCAGACCCAAGGGACTGGGAGATTGGTGTTGCCCTCCACAATAATAGAGATGATAAGAGGAAGGGAGGCTTTGAGGAAGGGGTGGAGAACCTGTGGCCTCAAGGCCACATGTGGCTATCTAGGTCCTCAAGTGCAGCCCATTGACTGAATCCAAACTTTGAACAACAAATCTCCATAGGGGATTATAGGGTGGTAGATATGAATAGCATGGACCTTTAAAGAAAGAGAGCTTACTGAGTGATGGAGGAAGGAGGTGAACTTGAAAGTGGCAATAGGAAGTAATGAGTATTGTAACTCCCCTACCTTGACCAGTGAGCTGAGGAGAATGAGTGAATTCATAACCAGTACTGAAAAGGGTGGTAAGGGAGGCTGTGGCATTAGTGGAAAATCAAGTTTCAATAAGAGTTAATGAATGGAAGGAGTGTTGAGGAAAAGACTTAAGATGAAGGGAAGTGTGTTGTCTATGGAATAGGCATTCCAGAAGGCACAGTGAAAGGGCTGTGTAGAGTTAGGTTGAAACTTTGGAGTAGGAGAGTTGAGGGGGATGGGAATGAGGAATTGGGTGGTAGGGGCTGTGGAATAGAGTTTGAATGATGATCTATAGGAGTTTAGAATCACTGGGATGTGAAAGGTGTGAACAGATATGGGAATGTTCATCACTGAGTAGAGGGAACCACTCTTCTCCCTTCAAAGGACAGTCTCAGCAGGAGATGGGAGGCCAGGAATCAAAGAGAAGGTTGTTCTTTGTACCACAGGTTTTCCACATCTCATTTGAGAGGATAAGCTGGCAGCAAGATGTAGAATTTGCCTTGTACTGGCATAGATTGAAGAAGTTTCTTTGGAGCAGATGGAAGATGCCCATCTTTCGCCCCTATCACTTCTAGGTAGAAAATAAGCATGGGACAGCAGCCATCTCAGCCATCCCTGGATCATGAAATGGATCCTTAATAAATGCTTATTCATTTGTCTGAAAGTATAGACTAAATAAATAAATACATATATACCTCTATATGTATTTGTGTGTGTATATGTATACTATATATATATATAGTACATCATTAAATTCATAGGGAGATCATATATTTAGAATTTAAAGATACCTTAGTGGTCATCTAGTTATAGGATTATAGATTTAGAACTATATGAGATTCCAGAGACTATCTACTTCAACAGGTTATTACAGAGATGAGGAAACTGAGGATAAGAGAGGTGGTGATGGTTCAAGCTCACTTGTAATGCATTTTGGCAATTTCAAACTCTCCATGCTCCTTTTCAATTCCTTTTTGGGTAATAGTTAAATATAATTCTTCAGAGGCTGTTGTGTTCCATGACTTACAACCAGGGGTGTGTTGATAAATATTCAACAACCAGTTCTCTGAAGGAAAAAAAAAATGTATGCACGGCACACTTTTAAGATTAGCTTGACTTACCACTTTCTCCACCATTTTCTTAGGTTTAGGCAATAATAAAAAAAATAAATCTATCTTTGATTTATAGCATTTGCTGATTTTCTAGGTATAAATGCTCACACTGAAAATTTGTCAGCTTTTGAAAACTATTTGAACTGTCTCTAGCACACCCTTTCAGCTACAGCTATACAAAATCACTCAAAGTACATTGGTATGTAAAGAAAATATGGCTTGTTCTTTCAGTGAGAAGTCATGGTATACTCTTAAGCTGAAAGGCAATTCTAATGACTACCATCATGATCACTTAGGGTAGTAAAGTAGCTATTGTACTTTGTATGGGTGATAGCTCACTGGTGGCTTGCCTCCATTATTCTGCATCCCTTAAATTTGTAGCGGTATGTGAGATATTATTCATTTCTCTGTTGTATGAGTTTTCATACCCCTTTCATGTGTGCTTATCTGGTATAGTAGAAAGTGCCCTAGGTTGGGAGTCTGGAGACTAAATAGGTGAATCAGTCAACAAATATTTATTAAGCACTATTATGCACCAGGTACTGTACTGACTTGAGTAAGTCTCTTCTAGACTCTAAAGGGCATTCTTTTAGTTTCCCTCCTATGGACATGTCTTTTCTAAAACGTGAAGGGACCTCTATTTCCTCATTTGCAAAATGAGGAGATTGGGTTAATTCAGGGATTCTTCTTTTTTTTTAATTCATTTTTGGCAGTCTAGTGAAGTCCATGGAAACCCTCTTAGAATAATAATGTTTGTTGCCAACATATGTGTGTGTGTGTGTGTGTGTGTGTGTGTGTGTGTACACATTTGAAGAAAATGCTGTTTCAGTTAGAAATAAGTGAAAATAAAAATGTATTTTCCCCCATCTAAATTCATGATAGATACCGTTAGAAGCAGTGTTAGACAGAGAATTAAGCCCCCCTAAAATCTGTCCATGGGCCAATAAGAACCCCTGGGTTAGATGATCTCCAAAGTCTCTTTTAGCTTTGATATGATAGAAGTCTCTGGGTCTATTAGAATTTAAGCCCACTCAAAGGTAGGAATCATGTTTTCCTTCTCTATTTGTCTATACAAGGTTTAGTATATTTCTCACCCTTGCAATTCAAATTGATAGTGATATAAAATATTGCTATTTGGCTCATAATTTAACTTAAAACTTACAGCCCTTTGAGGGAGGGAATTGATGGAGTGAGATTAGAACATATTCCGTGCATCCTGCAAATGGAAGGAAGTGTCAAAGAGCAAACATAGGGAGGGAGGAGAAAATTTATCAGGATTATTTGCTTGTTTTAGGAACTTTCTATGTAGGCACTGTCTAGATCAAGATCAAGAGCTAAGTCAGGAAGCTTTGCCAGTGGGCTGAACTCTAATGTGAATTCTTATGGCAGCATCAGGGAAAGGTGCCCTGAGAATAACAATTATGTTGTCATTAGAGAGATAATTTTAAAACAAGGAGTCAATTTGTCTTGTGTTTGCCCAAAAGGAAGTACCACAGGGGTCAAGCTGGTCACCACTTCATGTGATTTTATTTGAAAAGATTCAAAAAGGGCCTTATTCATGAGCTAAAACAATAAGTGTACTTCTAATTTCAACATCCTATTTTTCTGGATGTGCCTAGGTTGGGCTATGTCATTTAGGCACATAAGGTGACTTTGGCTTAAAAATACTGTCAGGGAAGTCTACCTTATTTGTAGTAAAAAAGAAAAAAAAAAGGAAGGTTTCAGGGATGTCACCCGTCCTTTGTCTATGTCCTGGCAGATCTCACAGGCACAATTTAAGGAGGTGTCATTAACGCTTTAATTGTTTCACAAGAAAATGTTGGGATAAGAATTAGAATGAACAAATGAGAGAGAGACAGAGAGAGAGAGAGAGAGAGAGAGAGAGAGAGAGAGAGAGAGAGAGAGGGAGAGAGAATGAGAATGAGAATGTAGGGGGGGAAACAAGGAACTAAAAGACATGGTAAATGTGTATTATATATTGCAGAATTATTGTAGTAATAAATATACATAATGCAGGTATTTGAAACAATACACCTCTCATTTGATTTGTAATATACTACTGAACCACATATGATTGCAGAGAAAACAAATTATATTAACATATATAGTTATGGAAACTATATATATATACATACACACATACAATATACATATATACTTGCACAAGCATATTACATGCACTTATATATAGGATACCATCAGACATCTATGCACATGTGTGTACACACACACACACACATATATATATATATACATATGTTTATATACACACATGGCACATACAGGTTTATAGACACTGGTTTAAGAAGCCCTACTTTGGATCCCAATTCATTATATTCATGGAGGTCTATAGAAAAGTAAGACACTACAAAGATATGTAAGATGCTCTACAGTTAGATTTGAATGGCTCTAAGTGATTTTTGTCCCATTTCTAACTTATCACAAACTAAAAACATGTGGGATAGAGATGAGGAGCAGACCTGTGATTTCTCTGGTATAAATGAAAAAATTCCCTCCAGCAAGTCAGAGGCTTTCCTGAAACATATAGTCTTAGTTGGATGGTGCAGTAGATAAAGCCCTGCAAGACTCCAGTTCAGATCTGAACTCTGACACTATGTGATCCTGAGCAAGTAACTTACCTTTTGGTGTCACAATTTCCCCAACTATTAAATGTTGGTAATAATAGCACCTACCTCCAAGGATTGTTGAGAGGATAAAATGAGATAATATTTCAAAGTGTTTAGTACAGAGTCTGGCACATATGCACAATAAATAAATAAAATGTATAGATAAATACAAGATTCCTTTCCTTTTCCTTTCCCTTTCCCTTTCCCTTTCCCTTTCCCTTTCCCTTTCCCTTTCCCTTTCCCCTTCCCTTTTCCTCTCCTCTCCCCTCCTCTCCTCTCCTCTCCTCTCCTCTCCTCTCCTCTCCTCTCCTCTCCTCTCCTTTCCTTTCTCCTTTCCTCTCCTTTCCTTTCCTCTCCAGTACTGTGTTAAGCATTAAGGATACAAAGAAAAATAATGAAATAATCCACGCTTAAGTTGCTCACGTTCTAATTATGATGGCAATAAATACACATATAAGGATATATAGAATAAATGTAAAGAGAAAAAATCTGAATGGGTATGATGTAGTTAAATACAAGATGGTATGAGTAAAAGAACAGTAGCAATTGAAAGAATCAGGAAAGGCTTCACAAAGAAGATAATGTTTGAACTGTATCTTGAAGGAAGAGGAAGGTTGTATGGCTAGAATTGTGAACTCTGATCCTGGAAACCCTGGGGCTCTTAGAAGTGAGCTTTTGCCTTATCTTCCTGTAACCAGAATTCCACACCTCTGCCAAGCCATATCCAAAGCATCATTTTCAATGATGCTTTCACAAACCTGTACTTTCTATATGTTATTGTTATTGTTATTATTATTATTAATCCATTTTGTAGAGGGCTTAAATTCCGTGCTCAGAAGTTTATATATTATCCTAAATGTTATTTATAGCAACTAAAAATTTTGAGTAGTAAAGTGCTGTGATCATTGGTGCTAATACCTACCTTATTCCTGACTTTCCTCTTGGTTCTGTGACAAGGAAGCAAAAACAAATTCTTCCCTCATCTTTATTTTGTGTGTTTATACTACAAATATTCATGGTAGTATTCCATCCATTAGAAAAGAAGTGATTATGTGACAGCAGATGCTGATGCCACCATTATCCTCCATGAGTGTTCCTAACAAAAGACAAAAAATAAACCCAGTCCTTCTGGTATTGTCAATAGTACTCAGCTATTAAAAAGACATCTCTAGCAAACTCTTTAAAAGCTACTTGATTGGAAGATTGACAGCACAGAAATGGAGCAAGCGGGTGAGCACAGAGCCTGAGAGCAGACTATATGGTACATTCCAATGCTTAAAAGTCAATCTGGTCATCTTAAAAACAACTCAAAACAACTCAACCTCCATGTTTCAGAGAAGAAGCAATACATTTCTTGGAAATCCATCGAAATTATTACTTTGGATACTTACATATGTCAATAAAATGTATCTTTCTATAGCTCCTTGAATTTTCAAAGTGCTTCATATAGGTACGTATACATAAATATACATTTATAGAGTATACCCAATTCTTTTTGCAGTTTTATGTTTTAGTAACTTCAGAAGTATAAGTGCTATAAACTTATAACTAACAACATTTTCAATGTTAATTATTTAAAATTTTAACATATTAATTTTTCTTTTAAAAATTCAACATAACCATGATCTTATACTTTATATTGCTCTAGTAAACTTTTGAATTTTGTAAAAACTTTCATCAGCTGCTGCTAAAAGGATTACATTTGTAATCTTAGCCCCAAGATCTTCCAAATAATGAAGTTTTGATGTATACATGAGAATTTTCATATGATCCCCACAAGAAACAGTTTGGTCAAGGAGGGTGACATCCCCTGTTGATCCACCAATATGAGAAATTCATTTATAAGATTAAGTATGACTTAATTTTTTTTACCATTCACAAAATTAAGTATACAAAAATGTAATTAAACTTTCAATTTTTTTTGTAATTTTGTAGCTTTCATACTTCTAAAATTATTAAATCTTAAAACTGCACTAAGACTTTGGAGGCAGATTTGTAAATATATCTACATCTACATATATGTATTACCCCACACAAATAATCTCATTTGATCTTTACAACTACCTAGGGTAGTTGGACCTATTATTATCCCCATTTTACAAATGAGAAAACTCAGTTTCAGAGAGGTTAAGTAACTTTACCACATTGTGATTATTTAAAGAGGAATTAGTGTATAGATTTCCTGCTAGAAGTAGTCTTAAAGTTCACCTCATCCAACCTTCTCCTTTTCCAAATGTGGCTCAACATTATTTGTCCATTCAGGTAGGTCACACAGACTCCAGAGCTAGGATCATAACCTAGGTCCTTTGGTTCCAAATCAGGCTCTCTTTTCATGGCACCAGACTTCCTCTACCAATTGAACCCAGGTCTCCTCAACTCCCAGTCCAGCACTCTCTTCAACACACCATGTTGTCTCCTGAAAATATTAGGACCATGGTTACTACTAGCTATGAACTAGATCGATGCAATCTAATAGATTTGTAATTGTAATTTCAGAAATGACTTCACTCCCACTGGATGCCAAAGCAGGTGTGCTCACTGAGATGGAGCCTACATCCAGAGATCTACTCCATTCCTACAATGGGATCATTTGCTTTATGAGGGTCATCTGAATTAGGCATTTTATTTCAGATGCTTCAGAATAGCCCAATTCTGATTCTCATTTAGCTGTCTTTAACAGAAGAAATCCCTCAATCATAATTATAATGAGAGTGACTAATCCTGCATTCCACATAAAACTGCTTTGCTTTATGCATATGCCTGGAAAATAAATGTTCTCCCAACTGGTAGGGACTAAAACTATGCTTTTCTTGTTTGCACATCAGCTCAATAAATAACAGGTAAATCTAGAGCTGATATTTACTAGTGAAATGGATTAGATACTGCAGTCTCCAAAGTCATAGATGTGAAGTTCATCAGATCCTATTTATTTGGGGTGTAAAGGACCTTTGAGGCTATTTAGTTCCAACCTCATCATTTTGTAGATGAGAAAAATTGTTTCAGAGGAGATAAATTACCTCAAATTGTAAAAATCCAGTAAATGTCTAAGGCAATATTTGAATTTCATCTCCCTGACTTTAAATCCAGCACTCCATTCACTATACCAAACCATTTCTCAAGTCATGTTCTATTATTTTATTATTCATATTATTTTGAAGTTATATTAACATTTTGTCCTTTATGTCCAAGTCGTTTCACCATATTATCCTTGGATCTCTTCTTTAGAATCTTTTATTGCCACACACACACAGATACACACATACATATAGACATATAAACACTCACCAGAAAACCAGCTAATGAAAACCTAGTAATTGTGTTTGGCAATGTATCAACATTTTATTCTACTCTCTACCAAGAAGACTGAGGTCTGTTTCATTCATTCTCTGGAACCAAGACTGGTCATCCTACTTATCTAAACTTAGCTCTGGCTTCTTGTTTTCTTTTCTTTGTTTTTACTTTACTTTCATTAAAACTATTCATTATCTCCCCCTTTTGCCACCCCTTATTGGAAAAAGAAAAAAAAAGGCAACAAGCCCTTGTAACAAATATACATAGTCCAGCAGAACAATTTCTCATATTCACCATATAAAAACTGTATGTTTTACTCTGCATTTTAAATTTCTCTGACAAAAAGTGGGTGACATCTTTCATCTTTAGTCCTCTGGACTTGTGGTTTGTCATGACATTGATCAGAGTTCTAAAGTCTTTCAAACTTATTTTTCTTTATAATGGTGCCATTATATAAATTGTTTTCCCAGTTCAGCTCACTTCACTCTGCATCAGCTCATAGAGGTCTTTTCAGTTTCCATTGAAATTGTCCATTTCATCATTTATTATTGCCCAATAGTATACTATTATATTTATATACTATAATCTGTTCAACCATTTCCCAATTGATGGCTATCACCTTAATTTCCAGTTCTTTGCTACCACGCAAGAGTCACTATTAATATTTTTATACATACTGGCCATTTTGCTCTTTCTATGATCTCTTTGAGGTGTAGGACTAGTACCAATGTTTCTATGTCAATGGACACACACACAGTTTAGTATAGTGGGGGCATAGTTCCCAATTACTTTCCAGAATGGTTAGAGGTGGCCTCTCTTTCTCTCTCTTTTTTTAAAGTAAACCTTCTCTGGTGAAATCAGATTAATTTTTTTTCTTTGTTTGCTGCTTGCATCTGGCATGTCTTATATTTGGAGCAATAAATCAATTAAAATACTAAAAGATTGTCTTTACACCGAAAACCAATTATTCCTTGAGTTGTTTGAGCAGTTAAAAAGAAGGATATCAAATTTATACAAATGGAATCTTGATGTTTCCTTTCTTGAATTCAAATAAAATGACTTCTATTAAGCACTTATATGTGCCAGGCTAAATTCTAACTATGCTAAATGATGGTAATATAAAGACAAATTTGATATAGTTCCAGCCGTCAAGGAGCTTAAATATTGTTTGGGGAAACAATATGTACATTTACAAAGTAATTTTGATATGAAGACAGATCTGCACTAGGATCTTGGGGGGAAAGGAAATGTATAATGCAGGAGATGGCACTTTAACTGAGCTTTCAAAGAATCTAAAAAGTCTAAGTAATGAAGGGGAAGAGGGATCATAGTCTAGGCATGAAGGCGCAGTCTGTGCAAAAGCACGGAGATGGGAGATTTAATGTTCTGGTTGTAGAACACCAAGATGGTCATTTTGGTTAGAATGTAGACTGTGTGAAAATGATTAATGTGTAATAAACCTGGGGGGGAAAAAGGCCAGAGCCATATCGTGAAGGGTTTTTTGTGCCAAACAAAGTATTTATATTTGGTTCTAGACACAATAGAGAGTCATTGCACCTTTTTGAGTAGGGAAGAGATATGATCAGACCAAGTTTCTTTGATTGAACCCTAGAAAAAGCTGTGTAACATCACCCACATCTCTAGTGAGCTTAGCAAAAATAGTACTATATGCTATCAGCAAGTGGTGCTGAGAAGGTAATTTTGAGTTGTCCAAATTTCAAAGAAACTTAGGAGCTGTTCTGGGAGACATTGTTTGCTGATTGTAAACTCTAAGTTACTCCCTGTAGAATCATTGTTAAAAACAGTGTTCTTGATTAAAGCCACCATTGGGAGATAGAAGTAGAATGCCAACTGCTTCCAAAGAAAAGGTCATTTTAGAGAAACATAGATTGAGCCAAAGGAAGACACCAAAGAGACCATCTAGTCTAACTCTCATTTTTCTACATAATGGGGACTTAATACAGGTTTGTGGGATTGCCTCTGTCCTTCTCTTCACCACCTCAAGTTATCACCCTTTGAAGAAGGAGGAAGTCAGTTCATTTCTTCTGCCTATGTACATGGATGAGGAACAGAGTCACCAATGGTCTCCCATCATCTCCTACACAAAGAAGGGAGAATAATCATTTTCTGCCCAGAGGCCTGAAAACATTAGGGGCCCAGAAACTTCAAGGTGCAACTTGAACCTATCAAAGAGACCTTAAGCAGTAACCTAGACCTCAAATTGCTAACTGTATGGTCTACTTGATAGAGTAATGAATTTGGTGTCAGGAATACCTAGATTTAATTCCTATCTCATACACTTGCTAGTTGTGTGATACCAGACAAATCACTTAACCTTGGTAAGCCTCAGTTTCTTCATCTGTAAAATGGAGATTAAAAAAAAAATTTACCTCACAAGTTTTTTATGAGGATCAAATGAGATAACATGTAAAGTACTACTCAGAGGTTCCCAAATATATTTGGCCTACTGCCTCCTTTTTAAAATATATTACTCAGTGCCTCTCCCCGCTCCCCGGATTAGGTCAGGTTAACCCTTATTTTTATTCAATGTCCCCCAGTTGCATCTGAGGCTAATACCACTCCCCCCAGATCATTCTAGTTCCCCACCCCCCGAGTGGTATTGCCCACTTTGGGAGCCTGTGTATGCAAACCATAACATTATATGAACGCTAGCTATTT
The DNA here is from genome assembly GCF_900497805.2 of Vombatus ursinus. Classification (NCBI taxonomy): domain Eukaryota; kingdom Metazoa; phylum Chordata; class Mammalia; order Diprotodontia; family Vombatidae; genus Vombatus; species Vombatus ursinus. The sequence goes on from NW_020954577.1 coordinate 34,558,577, forward strand.
TATGATGGCAGGCAGGCAACTAAGTGGTACAATGGATAGAGCACTGGAGTCAGGAAGACCTGAGTTCAAATCCAGCTTCAGACAGTTACTAGCTGTGTGACCCTGGACAAGTCACTTAACCCTGTTTGCCTCAGTTTCCTCATCTGTAAAATGAGCTAGAAAAGGAAATGGAAAACCACTTCAATATCTTTGCCAAGCAAATTCCAAATGGGGGTCACAAGGAGTCAGATACAGCTAAAATGACTGAACAACAAGAAGCTGCTTTAGGTAGGTTGAAGCCATGTGACAGAGGGTATGAAATGCTAAGCAAATGACTAAAGGGCCTTTAGTTTCTTCATCTGTGAAATAGGCTTAATAATAGAACTTAGCTCATATGTTGCTGTGAGGATCAAATGAGATACTATTTGTAAAGTGCTTAGCACAATGCCTGGCACATAGTAGGTACTTAATAAGTGCTTTTTCCTTCATTCCTACCTCCCTCTGAGGGTTGTTGTGAAGCTTAAATGAGAAAATGTGTGTAAAACGCATTTACTCTTTGAAGGAACCATGCGATTTCACTTGAGATGACGGTCAGTATTCAGTCACGGGATCATAGATTTAGACCTAGATGGAACATTACAGACCAACTAGTCTAGTTACCTTCTTTTACAAACATGGAAACTGCATCCCAGAAAGTCCTTTGTTACCCAAGTTCATACGGATAGTAAGTGGCAGAACTGGGACTCAACTCTGGACCCATAACTTCAAATTTTGCATAGTGAAACAAACCCTAGCCTCCTTCCTCCCTTTCCCGTCATACAAAGTACCATGACCTCATTCTAATAGGGCAAGTCTAGAATGTTGCTCTCTACTGATATTTACATTATAGCGATATTCTGACATGTTCCTCTAAGCTTTATACCCTGGAGGTTTCATTGGGGAGATCTCGGAGACAGGTTGCCTGCTCATTAATGTCCATGCTGAATCTTGTAGATATTTGTTTCCCTCTCCTAGGGTTTCAGGGAAAACACTTTGGTTGAGATTGGCAGCTGAGTGAACAAATTCCACCTCCCCCCTGCCCAGATCCAGATTTCTTGGAGAGGCGAGCAAACTGCCTTCTGTTTCTCCACTAAGACATGAGGGAAAGTTGGCATCACTGTTGTTTTTGTTTGCTTCTAGTTGGTTTCTAGGGATGGAAAGTCATCAGAGTAATTTAGATTTATAAGTTGAGAATAAGAAGGCTATGGGTAATCATTAGGAATCTCTCTAGGATTTTTTATGTTATCTTTTCCTCTTTCTCTTTCTCCTATAAACTTGAAAATTAGTTTTCAATTTAAACCGTTCTTGTGAAATCATTATATCCTTCTAGTTTTAGTTTTGCCAAGCAACTATTTGGAAACATTGATTAAAATGCATACCTTGTATTTTTTTTGGAGAGAGGTTAGGTGGGTCTATGGGAAGAGCAGACCTGTCATTGTTTTGTATGGGGGAATTCTTGGTAAGGAAACTTATTCTACTGATGAAGATCTATACAGCATCTGTATTTTATAGTCTTAGGAAGTTGCCCAGGGAAGCCGAGAAGTTAAGGGGCTTGCCCAGAGTTATACAACCAGAATATGTTAGAAGAAACTTTTGAACCCAGGCAAGTCACTTATTACGAGACCAGTTCTCAATCCACTGTGCCAAGATGCCTTTCACCTTCCAATTAATGGAAGAATACAAAACAAATAGAACATGTAAATTTTTAGCCTGTGTTTGCTTATATAGTCAGCAATGGCCAATTAGCCTGCCATATTGGAAAGAATTCTGGTTTTAAGGTCAGAGGACTTAGGTTTGAATTTTGACTCGGTTATTTATTTCCTCTTTGACTTTGAAAAAAGACAATTCATCTTTCAGATTTTCTAAGTTTCTTCATTTGTTCAAAGTGAGGTACAATTAGACTAGATGATTCCTAAAATTTCTTTAGCTTCAAATTTATTATCATGAAGTAATTGAGAATCATGCAATTTTACATCTGGCTGGATTTCAGAGAAAATTAAGTTCCATCCCTCAACTTGACAGTTAAGTAAATTAAGGCCTAAAGAAGGGAGGTGACTTGCCCAATGACACACAACAAGTTAATAGAAGAATTGAGACAAGAACCTGGGCTTCTTGGCTCTGAGATTAAGCTTCTTTTAATACCCTACTTGATTCCAGAGTGTCATAAAGGAATGCTAGCATATTTGCTGTATAAATACATATTTTTTCCTTACTTCTCCCATATAAATGCATTTTTTCTTACTTAAACTTAGGTCAGATAAGAGTAAGTAATGGAATGAAAATCCTATTCTCACGCCTGAGTAGCTGGTGGTACTTATCTGTCTTCATCGATTTCAATTATGTTACTGTTATTCTGTAATACCTGTAACATATTCACACATACATATTGTATAGAGCATTTGAGAAAAGCAACTCAATAAGCAATGGGAACATCTCATTTTTTTTAAGGTTAAGATACCTCATTTCTGTTGCATGACTTAACCAGGGAGGGATGCATGTTTACTGTTATTTGTGTTTGACCACATTAAAATTGAATAAAAATACCCGAACCAAGTAATTTTCATTGCATTAACAGTTCATGCCCCCAAGCTAGAGACAACAGGGGCCAAACCTTTCCCTTTTGCACAAACATATTAGATAATGTTTGTTTCATAACTCACTATAGTCAGGCCTAATCTCTTGCTCTAGGATGGACTGAATTAAGGTCTAAATTGAAACCTTACAGGAGCTGACATTCAATCCTTTTAGTGAATGCAAGGAGTTGGAGAAATGCTAGGGGAAAGATGGCACAAGAGATCCAATTTGACTTGGAGCTAGCTTCATTATTAAGAATTTAAACCAAACACTAGCATGCTTCCTCAGAAATATATTAAAGCATCCACACACTCACCAATATTTGCATTCCTTCCCTACATCTGTCAACTGAATTGGCTAACTAATATAATTAATATAAATGGCTTTCCAAACATAAGACACACTTTCCAGTAGAAAATCCTGAACATTAGGTTGTAAAGATCAGTTAATATGTTAAATATATGTTATTTTACCAATGAAGACACTCCTTCCGTCAATCTAGGCCTCTTCATTCACTTTAGCTTTTTCTTTTTGGAAAAGTTAGATGACCTTATCAAAGAGAGCTCCATTACCATTAACTTGATTACATTCCCTTCTTTCTCTTCCTACTTTGCTCCATCAATCACTCCTTTCCCATCTTCAATATATCTCCACTGGCTCATTCATTGATGCCTACTATTATGTTAATAATATTTGCATGTTTGTTAAGTGCCCAGTGTTGTGCCTACTATATCTGCATATTAATTTATATTAATATGTATCACAAGAAAAATAGGTCCAAAATATTATTAATGTCCAGAGGGAATGATCACTTCAGGCTGGTGAGGATTGGAGAAGGACTTAATGGCATAGTGATAGATAGTAGGCTGTAGTAGGCAGAGGAGCTATTCCAACCAAGTAGTTCATGGATCAAGAATTTAGAAGAATATTATTGTAATGAAGTCTAGAGTAGTCAAGTATAATAGGGAAAACATCATAGAAAATGTTTCTTTAATTTCAGTAGTGAATAATAGGAACCATTAACTTGAAATAATTCATTTAGTCTATTTATTGAATGAATGGATAGATGGATGGATGGATGAACGAATGAATGAAAAACATTTAAATGTACTCCAAACATTGTGCCAAGTTTTAGGGATGCAAATAAGAAATCAAGACACTCTCCCCTCAAAGAGCTTATGTTCTTAAATGAGGAGAAAATAGATTTATCAGAGTGATGGTCAGGGAAGTCGTAGGAATCCTCAGTAGAGGCATAGAAAAGTTCATTGGCAGGTCTTTTCCAGAAACAATGGTGACATGGATTTGATAACAATTTCCAAATCAAAAAATAGAGAAGTTGATGGGGATCATGTATGTAGCACCATGGAAGAAGACAAGATCTCTGGAGTAGATAGTTCTGAAAGCATGGTGATTTGTTAAGGGAATGACTAAATATAATGGGCTATATGAATTTAATATTCATTAACTCAGCAAATATTTGTTGATTGTCTCACAGGTGTAAGTCAATGTGTTAGGCAATATGGGAGTGGATTCTGAAGGATCGATAAAAAGATGCGATCAACCACCTCTGCATCTTTAGTGCTTTACAGTTGACAAAACCCTGTAAATACATTACCTCATCTGTTCCCTCAAAACAGTTTTATGTGATAGACACTACCACCACCATTCCAATTTTATAGAGGGAGAAAATGAAGCATAGAAAGAATAAATGACTTGCCTAAGGTCACAAAGCTAGTAGGTTGAAACTGTAGGGTTTGAATTGAAATCTCTCCCAATTTCCAGGATACCATTATTCTGGGCAGCATTTAATCCCCGATACATGTCTATTGAAACCTTCTCATTCCTTCAGAGCCCAGCTCAGTTTCTACCTCTTGCACAAAGCTCTTCTTGATCCTTACAAAGACAAGTGATTTCTCTCTCTTTGAGCCAGTCACAGCACTTTATTTGGACTTCTTGCACTTACCATGCCTTGATCTGGATTACAATCTGTATTTATGTCATCTTTCCTACTAGAGGCAGCTGGGTGGTGTAGCGGATAGAGCATAGGGCCTAGAACGAGGAAGACCTGAATTCAAATATGGCTTCAGAGACTTACTAGTCCTATGACCCTGGGCTAGTCACTTAACCTCTGCCTCAATTTCTTCAACTCTACAATGGGGGAAATAACACCTATCTCCTACAGTTTTTGTGAGGATCAAATGGGATATTATTTGTACAATATTTGGCATAGTGCCTGACACATAGTAGGTCTTCTCCCCCCTCCTCCACAAAATTGTGAACTCCTTTAGGACAAAGTTGGTGCCCCTTCATCTTTGTATCCTCAGTGCTTGGTGATTAGTGCACACTTAGTAAATGTTTATTAAATAGTTGTTGCTGAAACCACCCTGAAGATATTTCATGATTTCTCACTTCTATGCCTCTACTCATATCATTCCTTCTATTTGGAATGTCCCACCAACCAAGCTGGTTTAAGATCTAGATCAATGCCATCTTCTCCTTGAAGCCTTCCATCATTCATAAATTTGGAAGTAAATTGTCCTCTGAATTCTCGAAACTTTTTATGTATAGCTCTCTTATGCACTTGAGACATATTAGTTTGGGTATAATTCTTTATATACAAGACTTTTCCCCCTAAGATCTAGATCCTGCCTTATTCACATAGGTAATTTTATGTTTGCACATAACACAAAGTCTTACATGTAATAGGAATTCAGTAAATGTTTGCTGAATGAATAGATAAAATGTTTCAAGGGAACAAAGTAGGGACATTCTCTCAGTACCACAGTCTGCAAATTGATAGTAAAAAGAAAAGAGAAAATTAAAAAAAGGCTATCCATATACATGTTTCTTCTTCTTCCTCTATCTCTGACTCTTTCTGCTACTCTTCTTAATCCTGGCAGGGAGACTTAATAACTTAATTCTGATTTACATACCAATAGCTATGACCCAAGGTAGAACTCTAACATTTGACTTTGACTTCCTTTCCCTTCCTTCCCTTTCAAATTCATTTTTTTTTCTCATTTCCTTGCTTCTCCCTCTCTTCCCATAGGTAACTTTATGGTACCGTCTGGGTGTTTCACCCCAGGAGTCTGCTCTCCCACTCCAACATTTCTATCCTCTCCCCAGAATATTCATCCTCAGAGCAGCTCTATAGCAGTGGGTCCTGTTAGATTCGATCTTATAGTATTTGCCATGGAAGAGCTGTAATAAGCCCTTTCTAAGGATGTTCAGCCTAGAGAAAAGATGGCTGGGGGTGGTGGCAGCTTGAGAGCTCCCTTCAAGTATTTGCAGAGCTGTGACATGGAAAAGAGGATTTGACTTGGTCTATTTGACTCTAGAGGGCAGAACTACTTCTAGAACCAGAGAGGCACACTTAGATTTGATGTAACAAAGACCTTCTGAGAAATTAGAGCTCTCCAAGGTGGGATGATCTGCACATTGTTTTTGCATTGATGGGCAAAAGCGGGGTGGCCACTTGTCGTGTATATGTTATGGGGAACTTTTTTCTTAGGTAATATTTGAGCTAGCTGCATCTGAGATAAATAGATTAGAGCTGGAAGACATCTAAGAGTTAATCTAGTCCAGCTTCCTCATTTTATAGATGGTAAAGCCACAGCCTAGAGAGGTTAAAGTCACTTGCTAAAAGTCACAAAGGTAGCAAATTGCAGAAGTGGGATTTGAGCCCGTCTCCCTTCTTCTCCAGCTCGTAATGCCTTCCCCTTTCAGATTATTATGTATATATGTTGTATGTAACTAGTTATTTACATGTCTCTCATATTAATGCGCATGTTCCTTGAGGGCATTGATTGGGTTTTTGTCTTTTTTAGAATCCCCAGGGTTTAGTCAGGAAGACCCAAGTTTTAAACCTGCCTCAAATACTTAACCTGGGCAGGCCACTTAACCTGTCTAAGCCTCAATTTCTTCATCTGTAAAATATGGATAATATTAGCACCTATATTCCCAGGGTTGTTGTGAGAATCAAATGAGACAGTATTTGTAAAGCTCTTAGCTAACTTTAAAGTCTATCTACCTGTTTGAGATCATTATCCCTGTCATTGCCATCATCATCTTACAATTTTAACACTGAGATCCCATTATGTGGTTCAGCATGAACTCTCTAGGATACATGTGAATATGAACACAGCTGCCTCTTCCTGCCATGATAGAAGGCAGCAACCTTGGACAAACCACTTTCTCTTCTGTTCCTCTTCATTGCTGTGTCCTCATTGATGAAATGAAGGGGCTGCACCAGATGATCTCTTGGGTCCAGCCCTAATATCCTAAGATTCTCTGACTTGACAGGTCAAAGCCCAGCAAGAATGCAATTCCTCCCAACCATGAAATCCTAAATGTGGGATACAATAGGAGACAAAGGTCACAATAAAAAGGAAGTCATGCCTTTGATTAGTGTATAACTGGGCTCTCAAATGCCATTGGAATCCTTCCTTTTGTTGCAAATGTCATTATAACCTCTGTGGCATTTCCATTCCAACTAACAGCCGCCTACCTTTCAAACATTTTCAACCTCACAATGGAAAGGTTGTGGTATTGAAATCACTTGGATCTGGTACACTGATTAATGATGGCAGTGGTAGTCTGCTGAGCACCTTCCATGTGCTGGGTGCCCAGGTTTGCCTGGGACTTGTGCCAGGAGAGTAGCAATGTCACTCTTACCTGGAATTTATAAGTTGTAGGACCTAAGTAGCTAAGAGAGTAGTGAAGTAGCTGAGTGTTTAAAGAGACATTTCCAGAGATGATGATGATGATGATGATGATGTTAAGGATTTTATTCCTGAGAGAATACTTCTAATTACAGTCTACACAAGTTGCATGTAACAAATAACAAGAGCATTTAAGAGACCCAGCATCAAAGCTGTTCCTGGAATATTGTTGGCAATTAATAATACATAATAAATGCTTATTGATAATAATAATGATAATAAAAGGCATAAGAAATGCCTATTGATTGATTCACTAATAACCCTAGAGTCACATACCTAATAAATGTCAGTGATGTGCTTTGAGGCCAAATCCTTCTAACTTCAGTTTCAATACTCTATTCAGAAGTCAGGAGTTTGAATGTTATGAGCAAAGAACAGAAAGGAGAGCAGGGTCACTGAATTGCAGAGTACCTGGAGGGGTATAAGGTATAAGAATATTGGAAAGGTAGAAGACTATGAGGGACTTTGAATGCCAAACAAAGGATTTAATTTTTGATTCTGTAGGTAATAGGGAGACTATGGAATTTATTGAATTGGGAAAGGAGTAGCATGGTCCAATTTGTGCTTCAGAAAGATTATCTTGATAGATAAGAGGAGGATGGACCAGAGTGGGGAGAGACTTGAGGCAAGTATAACAACCAGAAGGCTATTGCAATAGTTAATGTATGAGGTGATAAGGGTCTATATTAGAATTGTCTCTGTGACAGGGCAGATAATCCTATATATGAGTCTCATCTATCTATGAGGTAGAATTGACTAGACTTTCCAATGGATTAAATATGGGAATTGAAAGGGAAGACTTGGAGATGACACTTAGGTTGTGGTGCCATGTGGCATGGTAGAACACACTTGTAATACTTGTAACTAGGTGAGTCTGAGACTAGGAGATGGCTTGAGCTTGGGATTTCTGAACTGCAGTAGGGCTAAAGTTGATCAAGTTTCTTCACTAAATCTAGCACCAATATGGGAATGAGGGTCCCCAGGCTGCCTAAGGAGGAGCAAAGCTGGTCTAGGTTGGAAACAAAGCATGTAAAAATGCTGGTCAACAGTGGGGTTTGGTCATGAATAGCTGCTGCGCTTCCAGCTGAGATAAGATAGAGAGACCCAGTCTCCCTCCTCCTACTCCCCAAAAATGAGGGGTTTGGGAATAATTAATCTTTGAGGTTCCTTCAAGGTCAGACATATGAATACACACATTACACACATATATACATACACATATATGTATACAGATACATATATTTGCATACATTGACTATATATGTGCATATATCATATATTCTATATATGTATGTATGTTCACAGACATATATAAAATAAATGTGTGTATATATGTATGTATTTACATATACACATATATGCCTACTTTATGTGTATATATATGTGTGGATATATATGTATATATATGTATATATATGTGTATATATGTATATATATATATAATATGGGAGAGAGAGAGAGACAGAGAAAGAGAGAGAGAAAGAGAGATGGTACAGTGGTTAGAGCTAAAGCACTGACCTTAGAGTCAGAAAGACGAGTTAAATTCAGTCTCAGATATTTACTAGCTGTGTGACCCTGGGCAAGTCACTTAACCTCTGTTTGTCTCACTTCCTTCTTCTCTAAAATGGGGATAATAATCAAAACTACCTCTTTGAGTTGCTGTGAGGATCAAATGAGATAACAATTGTAAAGTGCTTAGCAAGTGCCTGGAACATAGTAAGCACTATATAAGTGTTAGGTGCTGTTATTATTATTATTATTGTTATTGTTGTTATTATTATTATTGTTATTATGAACATATATAGGTTCTTATATCTATTTTATGGTCAATGACAGGAAAGGGGGAAAGCAGTGTGGTGAGCATAGTGAAAAAAAAGAGAAAACAGAAATGAAAGCAGAGGAGCGAGAATAGAAATAATGGAGTTAACTAGAAGAAAAATGTGAGAGTGAGAAGAAGAGAGATTAATGGGAATTAAGGAAAAGAGAAGAAGCCGGGAAAGAGAAGAAACCAGGAAGAGGAAGATGATGATGATGATGATGATGATGATGATGATGATGATGATGATGATGATGAT
>NW_020954577.1:34567974-34641001 GCF_900497805.2 Vombatus ursinus
ATGATGATGATGATGATGATGATGATGATGATGATGATGATGATGATAAGACAAAGGATCTCAGGGCACTTCTCTACCACGCAGACCACAGTCCAACTATAAATTCATAGATAAGTCTTATAAAAATAAAACAAAAGAATAAATGACTCAATGAATGAAAAAAAAAACAAAAAAAAGAAAGAAAAAAGAAAAAATAAAATTGCCTGAAGAATGGAGAGTAGATTGAATCTCAACAACTTGGATCACAAACCAGGCAGATCATTGTTATTTAGTCTATTGTCTCATCCCTTAAACCTTTAGCAGCTTCTCTGTGAATGGAAGAACTAGACACCCTAGTTGGAGGGTTGCTTTCCAGGCTTTAATGCTAATCTTCTGCTCTACCACCCATGCAGCAAATTAAAGAGTTTCCCCAGAATGTTCTCATCTGTCTCATGAATACTCATACTGGGTAGCATATTGGAGAAAGCATTCCTTGGGCATCTGAATAACAGATTTTTCTACTTTGTGTGTGCGTGTGTGTGTGTGTGTGTGTGTGTGTGTGTGTGTAGTAATTAAAAGGGGCATCTAGATCTGTGATTTCATTGGTGAGGGGAATTTCCTGCAATGTAAATTTCTTCCACCTAATGGGTGGTCCAGTAATTCCTCAATTACTTAGTCTTTTAGAGTAGCTTGAGAATTGAGAGGTTAAGCAAAGTACTGGTAGTTATACATTCAGTGTGTGTCAATGGCAGGATTTCCCTGACTCCAAGGCCAGCCCTCTGTCCATTTCCCAACACTGCCTCTCAGGCTTGGCTATGAACAATGATTTAGATGATTGCTCAATCTCCCCAGCATAACCAAGTACTGTCACATGGAAGAAGGATTAAATTTATTTGGCACTGGAGGAGAGAACTAGGGACAATGGGTTGAAGATAAAAAAAAATAAATTTTGGCTTAATATCATGAAAAACCTCATAATAATTAGAACCATCCAAAAGTGAAATTAAAGTTCATCCCCCCCCTCCCTTCCCTGCAGATCTTCCAGTAAAGGTTGGCTGACTACTCTTCAGTTATGTTGTAGAAAAGATTTTTATTCAGGTACAACTTTTACAAGATGGGTTCTGAGGTCTCCTCCTCTGAGATTCTGTGATAACCCCCTAGTTCCAAAGAGCAAAAATGGCATCAATAGGTCAAGGACCCTGCTTACCTTTAATTGGGGTCAGTTAATACTTTCCAAAGAGTGCGGGGTGGAAGTTGGGTCAGGCACAGGGAGGTAAAATCTTCCATGACCTATTTGTGCACACACTTATATGTAGGTATATGTGTGCATGCACGTGCACACACACACACACACACACATATTCACTTAGACAATGTATGCTCTTTGAAATAGTTAAATAGCCATATCCACCATATGACCATCCCAAACCTATTGTCATTTTGGTTCTCAGGTCACATGCAATCTGTCCCATGATAATGATTTGACTGATATTAATAAGCACATGTTGACAGAATTATACAACCCCCTGAAACAAACACATTTAATAAAATCATCAACTACTATTTTTCCCATTGTCGTTTTCTTTTCTCGTTTAGCAACTTCACCTCTCCTAAGAATTCTAACCTTCTGTCCTTTCTGAATGGCTCATTATTTATAAGCATTGATTAGACTTTTCTTGACACTTGGTCAAGGGCTTTTAAAAGTTGTAAATCGATTTGTTATCTGCAATTTGGGTTTTGTCTCTTCTTTCCCAATTGTGCTAGTCTGCCCATCCTTAGTCATGTACTCCTTCCCACGTCCGGCTCTACCCAGCCAAATTTCCAGTTTATTTTATGTTTGGGCTTGAAAATATGAACACTCAAATATCTTTGCAACACATATGTGTCACACTAGAAAATTTGTGGTTTTTGCAAAGGATTATTTATTTCCAGGCACAGGCTGTTGGAGAAAAATAATCCCTTTCTGAATACTCTTTTCCCTAAAATAATCAACCTTGGCTTTTGAGTTTAGGTGCCAATTCTTTCTTTTAGGCCATGAGGAGTTCAAGAAAGTATAACATAGTAGTGACTGCAACAAAAGTTTAAACAAAGGAATCAGCAAAAGAACAGCACACAATTTTTTAAGAAAAATTAACATTATCTGATTCCCTCTAATTTACCACAAAGTACACACACACACACACACACACACACACACACACACACACACACTCTCACACTCTCACATCTATACATACAGTCATCCTAGAACCCTAGGGCAGGAAGGGACCTTGAAAGGTTATCCTGGTGACTATTATAAATACCCAAATTAACTACAAAAGGCATATGAAGGAAGACACTATCTGCATCCAGAGAAAGAACTGATAAATAGAAGTATGTATAGAATGGTTTTACACACACACACACAGACACACACACACACACATACACACACACATCTATTTGTGTCTAATGGTAGCCTAGTCTACCTCTAGTTTGGGGGAAGGGAAGAAAAAATGAAAAAAAGTTACATGATAATTTTATTATATATTTAAAAGGAATAGTAAGTTGTACATAATAGTTTGCAGCTTTGTATAGAATCATCATTTTTTTCTATTCTACTATGTTATAGAAATACCTGTTTTATTTCAGAATAAAATAAATAAACTAAAAAAAAGAGGAACCCGAGATTTATTTTCTGTCAATATATGTTGAGTTTTTTATATTTCTTTTATGTGTAAGAAAAAAATACCTGTCTCATATCTAAAAAAAGAAAGGTTATCCAATCTTCAAACAGTACTATAGTTCACTGCCTTATCAAGAAGTATTTATTAATCATTTACTATATACCAGGGATTGTGCATGGCAATGGTGATACAAGGACAAAGAATGAAACAATTCCCACTCACAAGAAGCTTCCATTCCAATGGAGGAGATAAAAAAAATACACGACTATATACAGAATAAATATAAAGTGAATAAGTACAAGTACATACAAAGTAGCTAAATATGAGATAGTTTGGGAGGAAGAGCATTAGCATTTAAGAGGATCAATAGAAATTTTATGAACTGTATTATAATGGAAGAGAGGGGCTCCATAATGATAAAATTAATAGTAATAAAAATAATATTTATATAGCACTTCAAAGTTTGCAAAGTGTCCTATAAATATATCATTCGATTCTCTCAATCCTAGGAGGTAGATGCTATTATTATCCCCATTTTACAGATTGGGGAAATGAGGCAGCCAGCAATTAAGTGAACTGTCACAGTTATATAGCTAGTAGGTGTCTGAGACTAGATTTGAACTCAGGTCTTCCTGACTCCATGTCTAGTGCTCTATCTACTGGGTCACCTAGAAAGAGTGCATTCTCAACATGTGAGATAGTTGTTGGCAAATTGTGTATATGGAACAGGAGGTCAGTTTAGTTGGATCACAGAAAGTAGGAGGGAGAACCATGTCCAATGTGGATGCAAAGAAGCAGGTGGGGCCAGGGTATATCGAGCATTCAAAGCTAAATGGCAGAGTTTTTATTTATCCTTGAAATAATAGAAAGCCGCTACAGTTGGTCAAGTAGGAGACTGACAAGGTCAGACATGCACTTAGAAAAACCACTGAATTAAGGTGTCAGCTGTGTAAGGGGAGAGAAGCTTTGGATTCGAGAGATATTGTAAAGATGTTTTCGAGATAGACATGGCAACTCTTGACAGTTGATTGGTTATATGGGGTGAGGGAAAGTAACTCCAGGATAATTTTGAGGCTGTGATCAAAAGACTAGAATGGTAGTGTTTTTGACAGAACAAGTCAAGTTTGGAACAGGGGAGATTTAGGGGATGGAAAGACAATGAGTAGTCTCTGCTGGCATTTTCATTCCAAGATTTAAAAAACAACAACTTTTAATTGTAGGATTTTTTTAAAATATGAATTTTTAAAATAAAAAAATAAAAAAACAGAAATTATGCTGAAGCCCGGTATTTAATTTCATTTTCTGCAGAGCAAGAAAATAAGTTCATAATAAGCCTCTTGATGAATAAATGGATTGAGTTGCTCTTCAGCTTCCTATTATATCACTAAGCTCTTAAGGGAAAACTAAGGAAGGGGATTAAAAATGTTTGTGGAATGAAAAACTGGATGGTGTGTGAAGGAAACACAATCTTCCAGGCTCTAAGTGAGCCCTTGATTTTAAAGTAGGCCTCTCTAGAAGCTGCATTCAATTGTCCAAAGCACTAGAGGACCAATTAGCAAGTTACTCAGCAGGGCTTGCCATGTGTGAGCCTTTGCCTGTGTGCCTTTGGGTTTTTAACTAGGCTAAGAGATTTGGATGCTATGTATGGTAATCTGATACAATGCTCAGGTGATTTCATTTCATCCAAGTTAGCTGTTGGGGACCACACAAGAAAAGGCAACTTAAAAACAGGGAGCTTGTTCATAGTAAGGTAGTCAGTAATAATCCCCGCTTTGTTCAGAGCACTTAGCTAAGAATTTAGTGGGACAAGGTGCCGCATAGTTGGGAGTGGATAGGATTACCCCTAATGGAGAAACCTACTATGTGTCTTGATAGTGTGGTGTTAATTCCTCAAGCAATTTTCCCTAATGCCTTCCCCTTTAATGGATGCCACAGGTTACTTTTCTTCTCTTATGCTAAAGCTTGCAGAATAAGAAGGTGTCATATTCTTCAGGCTATCAGACAATAAATATTTGAGCTGCTTGACCTGTATTTTATCACGAAAGCTGTTAGGTTCTTGATATTGACAATCTGAAAAGTTTCCAGAAAAGGGCAACTGGGATGGCAGAGGGCCTTGATTCCATTTCATATAAATAAACTCTTGAAGAGGCTGTCATTGTTTAGGCTAGAAAAGAGAAAATTCAGGGGGGAAATGATAGCTGTCTTCAAATATTTGAGTCTATCATGTAGAAGAGGAATTAGACTTGGAGCACATCTTGAGAACTAGAAAGGACCCCCAAGGTTATATAATCCGACCAACTCCTTTTTAGATGAGGAAACTGAGGCCCTGGAGGTTGCGACTTGCCCATGGTTACACAGATGGTGTCAGAGGTTGAATTTAACCCAGGCCTTCTGATTCCGTGGTCATTACTTTTCCCACTGTTGGCCTGAGAGCAATGGATAGAAGCTACAAAGAGACAAAGTTAGGCTTGATATTAGGAAAACTTGCTTTTCTTTCTTTTTCTTTTTTCTTTCACCATCATCATGAAAGTGATCTATTTTTATAACCCAAGAGGCTCCATTGACTCTTCAAGCCTATTCCGCACAGTACAGATTCAATCAATTGCCAAAATCTCTAGATTCTATCTCTACTACTTCTTTGTACCTATCGCCTTCTTTTCACTGACTTAGTGATTATAGTTGATCAGGCCTTCAACAACATGAGCCATACCTATTTTAATGGGCTCCTAATTGATTTAACATCTTTGAATCTTTAGTCTCCTCGATGCAAAGACTGGAAATTTCAAAAATAAGAAGCAAAGGCTATAAATAATCATTATCCTTTCTTGCTTTTATAAATATTTAACATTCTTTTCTTCTAAAAATTTGAGTTCCAAATTCTCTCCCTCTCCCAACTCCTGCCCCACCTATTGAGAAGGCAAGCAATATATCTACTATATATGTGAAATCATGTAAAACATTTCCATGTTAGCCATATTTTCATAAAAATCACAAAAAATAAAGAAAACGAGGCCAGTATACTTCAATTTGAATTCAGAGTTTATCAGTTTTCTCTTGAGGTGAATAGAATGTTTTCATCATGATTTCTTTGGAATTATTTTGGATCATTGTATTAAACAGAGTGACCAAATCTTTCACAGTTGAGCATCATTAAAACCTTGCTGTTACTATGTTCAAACAATCTCCGGTTCTCATTTTACTTTTCATCAGTTCATACAGGTCTTGTGATTTTTTTTTTCCTGAAACCTCTCATCTAATAATTTCTTATAGCACAATAGTACTCTATCACAATCTTATGCAACACTTTGTTCGTCCATATCCCAATTGATGAGCATCCCCTTGATATCCAATTCTTTGCCACCACAGAAAGAGCTCTTACAAATATTTTTGTACCTACAGGTCCTTATCCTTTTCCATTGATCTCTTTAGGATACAGACCTGGTAGTCAAAACATAGGCACAGTTTCATAGCTCTTTGGTCATAGTCCAAAATTGTTGAATAGTTATTTAGAGTATTCTTTTTTCATATTACTATAGATAGCTTTGATTTCTTATTCTGAAAACTGCCTGTATATATCTTTTGACCATTTATCAATTGGGGAATGACTCTTATTTTCACAAATTTGATTCAGTTCCATTCTCAGTATATCTGAGAAATGAGGCCTTCATCAGAGAAAATTGTTATAGAAATTTTTAATATTACTTCATTGTCTATGGCACCTTTTAACAATGTAGTTTCTTCATTATCCTTCTTAATTAAGTCTATTTTTGTTTTGCTTCATATGAGATCATGATTGCTATCCCTGCCTTTTTTACTTTAGCTGAAACATATTGAATTCTGTTCCATCCCTTTATTTTAACTCTGTGTGGGTATTTCTGTTTCAAGTATGTCTCTTGTAAACAACAAATGGTTGGATTCTGGTTTCTAATCCATTTTGCATCTGCTTCTATATTATGGGTGATCTCATCCCATTCACATTCACAGTTAAGATTATTAACTGTGTATTTCCCTCTATCCCATTTTTTCTGTTTATTCTTCTTTCTCTTCCCTCCTCAAAAGTCTATTTTGCTTCTAACCACTGCCTCCCTTAATCTGCTCTCTTTAATCATCCCACTTCTAATATCCCCTTTCTCTTTTATTTCTTCATTGGTGTTACATTTCTTTTTTTTCTCCTTTCTTTTCTCTTTCTTTCTTTCTTTCTTTCTTTCTTTCTTTCTTTCTTTCTTTCTGAGGCAATTGGGGTTAAGAACTCGCCCAGGGTCACACAGCTAGTAATTGTCAAATATCTGCTCTGAGACCAGATTTGAACTCAGGTCCTCCTGACTCTAGGGCCAGTACTCTATCCACTGTGCCACCTAGCTGCTTGGGTTGTTACATTTCTATATACAACTGAATGTGTATATACAATCTTCATTCTTTGATCCAATTCTGGTGAGAATGAGGTTCAAGCATTGCTCATCAATCCCCCCCCCCCAATTTTCCCTCTTCCTTGTGTATTTTGTTTTATGTGAAAAAAATTTCTCTATTCTACTTCTCCCTTCTACCTTCTCTCAGTTCATACTTCTTTCTCACCCCTTCATTTATTTTTGGAGGACATCCATGTTCTGTGTCTCTGTATCCTTTTAAGTGCAGTAATGATGATAAAGTTCTTAGGAGTTACATATATCATATTCTTGTATAGGAATGTAAGCAGGTTAACTTTATTGAATCCCTTATGATTACTCTTTCATGTTTACATTTTCATGCTTCCCTTGAGTCCTGTGTTTGAATGTCAGATTTTCCATTCAGCTATGGTCTTTTCATCAGGGAAGCTCGAAATTCTTCTATTTCATTAAATATCCATTTCTCCCCTGAAGGATTACTCTCAGTTTTTTCTGGGTTGGTTATTCTTTGTTGTAATCATAGTTGCTTTGTTTTCTGGAATATCATATTCCAATCACTCCACTCTAAATCTTATATGATTTTGATGGTGATTCCATGATATTTGAATTGTTTCTTTATGGCTGCTTGAAGCATTATGTCTTTGACCTGGGAGCCCTCGGATTTGGCTATAATATTCCTGGGAGTTTTCATTTTGGTATCTCTTTCAGGAGGTGATCAGTAGATTATTTC
Organism: Vombatus ursinus; assembly: GCF_900497805.2. Lineage (NCBI taxonomy): Eukaryota > Metazoa > Chordata > Mammalia > Diprotodontia > Vombatidae > Vombatus > Vombatus ursinus. The sequence continues at coordinate 34,575,732 of NW_020954577.1, forward strand.
AATTTCTATTTTACTCTCTGGATCTTAGATATCAGGGGAGTTTTCCTTGATGACTTCCTGAAATACAATGTCTAGGCTCTTTCTTTGATCCTGATTTTCAGGTAGTTCAATAATTCTTAAATTAATTCTCCTCAATATATATTCCATGTCAGTTGTTTTTTCCAGTGAAATATTTCACATTTTCTCCTATTTTTCATTGTTTTAACTTTATTGTTTCTTGATGTCTTACGGAGTCATTAGCTTCCACTTGCTTAGTTCTAATTTTTAAGGAATTATTTTCTTCAGTGAGATTTTGTACCACTTTTCTTCCATTTAGCCAATTCTGCTTTTAAGACGTCCTTCTTTTCAGTGGATTTTTGTGCCTCATTTACTATCTGTCCAATTCTGGATTTTATATTATTTTCTTTAGATTTTTTTTTGCTTCCTTTACCAAGCTGGTAATTCTATTTTCATAATTTTCTTGTATAACTTTCATTTCATTTCCCAATTTTCCTCTACTACTTCTTGGAATTCTTGGAAGTTTTGGGTCCAATTAGCATTTTTCTCTGAGTTTTTTTTGTAGCTGTTTTCACATTATTGTTTTCTTCTAAGTTTATATCTTGGTCTTCCCTGCCACCGTAGTAGCTTTTTATGGTCAGCTGTTTTGTTGTTTGCTCATTTTTCCAGCCTATTTTTTTGACTTTGACCTTTATGTTAATGTTGGACTCTGTTGACCTGGGAATGTGGAGGCATTATCTCAAGCTTCAGACTTTTTTGTGATACTGTTTTAAGAGCTAATTCTGAGGGCATGCAAGATTTTTTAGTGCTTTCAAGGTGGTGTGATCCAAAAGAGGCATGGTCACTGCTCTCCTGGTCTGTGCTATGGTCTTTACCTAGGAAGGGCCCCTGATTCCCTTTAACCAACTACCAGCACTCCTCTCCACCCTGGAAGTGCAACTGTGTATGGGCACTAGAGTTGCCAATCAGTGCCAGCTGTAACCAATATCAGCAACGTGTCCCTTGTAATTTCTTTCTGATCAATTGTCCAAACCCTTACATCTCTGGGCTGATGGATCCTAAAGCTGTTGCTTCTGCTGCAGCAGCTGCTGCTGCCACTACGTATGTGGGCTCTGAATAGGCCTCCATCTCAGTGACACAGTCTTCTCCTGCGGACCTCCTAAGTTTTCTTAGGTCAGAAAAATGTCTCACCCAGACCTTTTCTTGGCTCTACCACTCTAAAATATGATTTGAGGAATTATTTTAAAGTCGTTTATGGGGGAATGTTGGAAGAGTTCAGCTGAGTGACTATCCCTAATCTTCTATCTTGGCTCCCCTGACTCATTCCCCTTTCTTAGGTTATTTCCCCACAATGTTTTGCTAAATCAGGTTTGCCTAGATGCAGGAATGGGGCCACATGTAGTCCTGAAGGTCCTCAAGTGCAGCCCAAGCACAGACTTCACAGAATAAATCCTTTGTGAAGTTTGGATTCAGTCAAAGGGCCACACTTGAGGACCTACAGGGCCACATGTGGCCTCAAGGCCACTGGTTCCCCACCCCTGTAAGACTTTTTAACACTTAGGAACTATTTCTAAGTTACAGTTTGCCAGTGCTCTCCATAATTGGTCTCCTGTGGGATCAGGTTGTTTCAGTTCTCTTCCTAAAAGCCTGAGATTGTGCCCCACCTGGAACCTTTGATTCAAACATTATCCTAAAAGTAGTACTTCAACGATCAGAGGATCATACCAGGAATCTCTCTCATGATTCCACTTGGCTAGACCGCTAGACCATGTTTACCCACCTGCCCATCTATAATAAGCTTTTAGCTGAACCAAACCCCTCACCTTTTTGACATCTTTACATCCATTTTTGGTTAGCCATTGCTAGCTCTGTGGACTATAGCAGGGGAAAAAAATATTTTGACTAAGGAAAGGATGCCAAACCCTAAAAATCCTTTGAAGAATTAAGAACTGATGGAGATAGTGCCAATTGATATACTTATTGAGATGAGTGGCCTGTCAGTAGGACCTGAGCAGCCATCATCAGTAAAAAGGTGGGTTTTATTATCCATGATAAAATATTTACAGGATGATGGAATGACACAGAGGTTCTCCAAAAGGCTAAAATTGCTATGCTTAATGGGTTTTGGAGTGATGATATAATCACAGTTTTCTCCCATGTTCAATTCCAATCATTTGTTATTTCATACACCCCCTCCCAGACAATGGGAACCATTGGGTCTGACAGTTCTGCTGTATCAGAGGTCAGCTTCATCTCTCTAGCCAGGGATGAGAAAAAAGCTAAATGGCAGTGACAGCAGGCTTAGCCAAGCTGTCTTTAGAAGCAGAATGTACCTTTTAAAAAAGGAGAAAAAGGAAGCAACGTAAAGAAGGTGTGACATAAATGTGAACTGAAGCTTGTCTCCTTCAGAGAACTTGCTTGAATATTTGGATTTTTGATTTCCAGATGTCAAATCTGCAATATATTCCCTTCAAAAATTTTTATTCTAATTACCAAATATGTCACCCACTCCTGTCATCTGGTGGGTACAATACACTGTAGGCTGATCTCCTGATGAATATAGGGTGTTGATAATTAATCTTTACTTGGGGACAAATCAAGTATTTACTAAAAATTGCCTGATTTCATGCCGGGAAAAGTAGGTGGGTACGGATAGGATGGTAAATTTTATTTTGCAATTTCTAACCCTTAAATGTCAATAAACCAAATGTGATTTAAAGGTACAATAGAAATAAGGGAGTTATGAGTTTCTATAGGGGACTGAGGTGATTTGTTATTAATGAATGTCAAAATATGAGATGAATACTTAGACATCTTTAGGGAGATACTTTTTCCTTCCTGACATCCCTAGCCATTGCTTTCTCTCTTAAGGAACATATTAATCCTATGGTAATTTCTCCTGAGCTCCATTAGTCTTTCTTTCACATTTTTTCCCTCCATAATAATTTTAAAAATACATCTTAGAAGCTCTAGGGCATATCTGCCTATTTCTTATATATACTTGACACATAATAAGTGCCTGACATGTAGTAATGGCTTAACAAATGTCTTTTCATTTATCCAGGCTTATTTATGCACAGGTTGTCTCCCTCATTAGAATGTCAACTCCTTAAGGGCAGGGACTGTTTTTGCTTTATTTCTATGCCCTACTCTTAGTCCAGTGCCTGGCACATAGTGAAGACTTAATAGATGTTTGTTCATTGATGGACTCACTGAATAGAATGGTTGAAATTCATGAGCACTTTGAAAATCAAAATATGGAGATACTTCTCCAAAGACCTCACTCATTAGAACTGAGTTAAAACAAATATTAGAGATATAGTTCTCTATCAGGGCAAGGAATTAACTCAGTAGTGTAGAAGAGTTCAATGCACAGCAAAGAACTGAAACTTCTCATGTGAGATTCTAGAAAAAAAGTCTTGTCTTCTCTTAGCCTCAATTTCCACATTGGTAAAATAGGCAAATATGATTGTTAGTTGACTATGATTTTGAGATGAAAGTGTTAAGTAATTCAAATCTTTCACTTAAATTATGAGAATGTAAATTGTTGCCTATTAATTTTTTCTTCTCTTTTTTTGGTCATCTCCTTTATTTGTCTACTCTTTCTGCTTCCTCTTCTCTCTACTCCCATCCAACATCCTTCCTCTCTTCTCTGTCAATATTTCCTAGGGATTACAGGAAATAAGAAACCCTTAACAGATACATTAATTCTATTTTCATTATCTCAAAAAACTCTCTTCAGATCCTCATGAAATAGTGAGAATTGATGATAATTTAATGATTTAGATAACATGGAGAAAAGAAACTACAAGAACTATACAAAAGAATGTGTGTAGAGAATTTTTCATATTCCAGAGCTAGAAATTACTATTTTGCTAGTATGACATGAGATAAAGATGAATCCTATGTATGAGTTTCCTAATGAGATTCATAATCATTCAGATGAATTCAGCCTCACTATTCACATAAGAAGAATAAAGTTGATGAAGAATGAAAAGAGGTTAGACTTATTCTGTTTTATCCCAGAAGTCAGGACCAGGAACAATGGATAGAATTGCAAAGAGACCAGTTTAGACTTGATGTGAGGTGGGGGAGGATTTTCTCAACAATTAGTACTGTCCACAAGCAGGATAGGTTACCTCAAAATATGTCAGGATAGCCTTCATTGGAGGTCTTCAAGCAAAGGCAGAATGGTCAGTTGTCACAAATGTTCAAATGTTAAATTATGAACTTGTTTTGAGTATGGGTTGGATAAAATGGCCCTTGTGGCCCCTTTCAACTCAAAATCTGTGAATGTCTGTTTTCTGAACTATGGAAAACCATCAGATAGATAAGCCACAGGTTTGAGCCATCAGTACATATATGATGGAAAGATACTACTACAGGCCAATTATATATTGGGCCTAGAATTGAATAGGAGGAAGAGAGTAGACAGAATTGATTTCTTATGCCGTACTTTTAAAGACTCCAAGTTGCTCCCTGAATCAAAAGTCCAATTGTTTTCTTTTAAAAATTGTTGTTATCCCCAGTCTTTAAATCAACATCTCTTCCAAAAACATTGGTACTTCCTCTTCTACCCAGAGATCCATCAATTCCCTCTTTCAGAGAATAGAAGTATAATAGGGAGGGGAAAATCATTAAAATCAACCAAGACATCAAGGGAGTTTGACAGTAAAAGCCATGCTCCATACTCATAATTTTTCACTTCTACAAACAAAAGGGGAAGTTCTATTTTCTCATTTCTTCTTTGGAAAGGTCAAATAAAAGAAAAACACCAATATTCTTTTGGTGATGTTACATTACTTCCAATTAAAGAATTCATAGTCTCCAAAGAATTGAAGTTTCAGTTACCCAGGAGGCTTTGCAATATTCAGGGATTGATGGAATCAGCCCAGTGCCATCCACAAATGAGCAATTAAGGCTCCTCCCTCTGTATGAAGTAATGATTCTTCCATTTGGACTATGTACTTGATTTCCTACATGACAGTTATAAATACCTTTGATTCATCTCCTGACTCTGTCCTGGGTCCAGGAACTTCTCAAGTTCTACAGAAGCCATCCTTTGATCCCCAAGCCTCACTCTTGCTACTTCTTCAGCATTGGCCCACTAATTCATGCCTTCTGTCCAGACTCCATCAAGCTAGATTTATGCCTTTTCCAGCCTGCTATGGCAGACCTCCCAAGACATATCACCACTTGCCATGAGATAGAGCCTTGTGGGAGACCCTTGAATAGGCCAGTTATTTGTCTCCTACAACAGACCTTTCTCTAAACATGGATACTTTTCTTGGAATCATTTCTCAATGGTTGGAAAACTCCCACCTCCTCATACTCTTCCTATACCAGTGATTCTGAACATCTGCTTGCCAATTTACCAACCCCTGCGCTAACTGATTTTCAACTGCCAAGTCCTCTCTTACTCTGATTTTCTTGACTTTATCCAGAAATGTCTCACTCCAAATCTTCCCACTCTTTCTACTGTTCCTCCTGGAATGCTTGCTTCATAATTAATAAGGTTCGTTTCATAATAAATCTTTTATTTTCTTATTGCTACCATATTTTGGCACTTCACTGAGGCCTGGCTCTCTGCCACACTTTTGAGTACTGAGTGTACTTTCACTCGTACCCAACCCTCCCTTTTACTGGTCATGGTAGAGGAGTCAGAATGCTCCTCATTCCCCATTGCCTCTTCCAGACTTTTTACAACCATGCCTTTACAAGCTCTGTTTTTTGAGGTTCATATAATCCAGATTTATCACTGAATTCTGTACATGTGACTAGTATTTATTCACTCTCATATACCAATGAGTTCTGTGTCAGGCTCACAGTTTTTCTGTTTTCCACAACTCTTGTGTCCATACTAGGAAACTTCAGTATAAATATTGATGCTCTTTCCATTACTCTACCTTCCTATTTTTCAACATACTAAGTTTCTATAACCTACTTCTTCACTCTGTTTCAGCTACACACAGATAAAATCCTATACTTGATGGTGCCATCAACCACAAATATTCTACTACAATGTTCATGAACATTGAATTTCCTTTATCAGATTATATTTTTTATTTTATTTTCCTTGCCTATAACCTCTGACCTTGCTTTTCTTTCTGTGCTTGCTTTCTTGCTTTCTTTCTTGACATCTAATTCCTTCAACCCTCATTTACCCCAGATCATCACCACCTACACTAGCTACCATCTCCCTTTATCCTCATCAAGGATCCCCATGATTCTTAATTGATTAGTTCAACTTCATGTTATTCTCTATTCTACCATCCTTTGCCCAGCTTGTGTTATCACTGATCATGCCTTGCCAAACCCCAGCCCTGGATTACCCCCTCCATCTGCCTAATGTTCTCCTCTTCATGCATTATTGGAGATAAAGGAAATCACAAAACCATGCTGATTGGATCCACTACAAAATTATGTTACATAATCTCTCCTGGATTCTTGCTTCAACAAAGAAATTATTTTACATCTCTCCAATCTATTCACTATCTCCTTTACAACAACAGTTATTCCAAACATTTGTATCCCTTCCCCACCCTCATCCCTGAGAACCTTGACTCATACCTCACTGAAAAAAATGGAAGCTATTTGCAAAAAACTCCCTCTTCTTCTAGCATCACTTAGACACCTCTCACCATTTCCTCCTTCTGTTCTGTTTCTCATGAAATGATAGCCCTTTTTCTTAACAAAGCAAACTCCTGTATGTATGTCCTTGATCCCATCACCTTCCTGTATTCTCCAGGAGGTTAAATAAAACCTTTAAAAACTCTTAATTAAATCATCCTTGTTAACTATTTCCCTACATTTCTATTCCCTTTCTTGGCTAAATTTCTTGAGAGTGTTAGTTGTCAGAAATATGTTTCATTACCAATGAGGGAAGGTGTTTTGTGGGCATAGAGGGTGTCCACCCAACATTTCGAAGACCTTCCCCTAGATTTCAACATTTTGTAGTCCTCTAGGCCTCTTAATATCATATCCATCTGTGGAGAATCAACTCCTTCTAAATCCTAGGAAAAAATTAACCCATCACAGAAAAAAAAACCTTTCCCCAAATACTCCAACCGTTCTAGTAGTTTAAGAAATGACCTACTACATTGGGCGATAAGAGAATGTCACTATATAAATTCAAAGAGATTTTTTGACTACTGAGATTGAATCTTCTGGTAAAAGAGAATGAAATATTTTACAAAACATCCCAAAGCCTGATAGAGGAGGAAGCCAAACACAATGTCTCCTTGGTACCTAGGGTTTTGTTTAGGAGAGATGCCATGTGAGTCCAGTTGGTCTGAGAAGATAAGCACATATTCCTTCTATTATGAAGGCAAGGTCAAAAATGCTAATAATGTGGGGAGGGGGAAAACAGCCAAGTAAAATTGTAAAGATTACAAGCAAGTGTTCCAGGATGCTAATTAACAGTATCACAGGAGATGGCTAAAATGAGAATATTACCTACTGGTGAATTAATAGGATATGCTGAAACATGCCACAAGGGAAGACTTGCCTATGCTAATATTGTATAAAAGAGATTGCCACTGGCAAACAGTTCATTGTAGGGATTTCTACATAATGTATAAACTCCAGGAGAGAGAGCTTAAAGGATCGCATGAATTTTTAATTGCAAGAAAATCATTAATGAAAGATAAAAGCATGATTGCTAGCCCTTAAGTTCTTTTGATTATCTCTATTGAATATTGATTGCAATTCATTTGAGAAGAATCTGCCTTGTTGAATTATTGTGCCATTAACAAATATGCCTCAGAGCTGATAGAGGACAGAAGTGAGCTCAGACAAGCCAACACCTAGATTGTGTGTGCCAGAGCAACCATGCCCTCAAGTTCCCAGAAGGAATGGTGCTAAAATGAGATTTTGTTCTGCCCTTTGACATCCTCCCTAAAAGGCCCAAGTCAACCTAGTATTTGGCTATTTCAGAAGTGATGCTGAAATTGCTTGTTGTCACCCTAGTCCTCATTACAGATCTCTAAATAGTATAGATAGAAGGAGAGGATGGGCCTGACAAGCTGCTGATCACTTAAAGATAGTGAAGGAGGCCATCAAGTACAGATGCAAAGTGATTACATCAAGGATCTGAAAGTGGCAGTCCCAATCCTCCTCTATGTCTCCGAAGGGAAGCCATTTAACTCTTTGTCCTCATGTTGGGAAGACATTGAATGCTTAGAAGTGATAATAGGATGAAATAGCTGTATGATCATGCTGTTTTGATTGTAATTATTAGTTTTAAAAACTATATTCTCTGGAGTAGAGATGTCAAACATATAGCCTGTGGGTTGCCTGTGGCCCACAACACTTCTAAGTGGGACCTGAAGAAGATGAAAATGTAATTGAGAAATATTTAAAAAAAAACTAAACTAAATACAATAAAACATAGATAATATTACGTTTTAAAACTATGACACCCACTGGGATCCTTATGTATGTTTTATTCTATTTAGTTCAACACCACTGCTCTGGAGTATATAACTCTGAGGAGAAGGATCCAAACTAGGACAATGACTGAAAATCAAAATTACAAAATCTCGGAGTTCATGTAATCCAATACAACTATGGAAAAAATTCCTATCAGAACATCTTTGCTGAAGAGTCATCCAGTCTTTTTCTGGAACTCTTTACAGAGAGCACCCACGGCCTTAGTAGGCAGCCCAAGCCTTGTGTGAGGAGCTTGAGTTGATAGCAAAATTCTCCCTTGCATTAAGCCTTAATCTGTGTCTCTACCACTTTCACCCTTTTATCCTATTCTGTTGTCCAACCTAGCAGGGTAAGTCTCGTCTTGCTGTTGCTGCTACTGCAGCTGTTATGCCTTCCCAATGGGTCCTCCAGAAGCCATGCTCTGGGGGAGCTCAGACACTCAGCTTTGGAGCTTCCACTCTGGGGCCAACCTGTTCTAATTAGAATCCCAACCTGGAAAGGCTATTCATGACCTCTTCTGTGTAGACAAATTCATACAACATTCCCTTTCAATCTCTTCCTCTGGGAACAGTAACAAAAACGCTACTAGTGCTACTAGAAGGGGAGACTCAATCCAATATTATGTGGCTTTATTCAGTATTCCCTGTGACTTTACAAGCAAAATACTATCCCTGGCCACTACTGACCACATGTGGGCTCTTCTATTAGAATGTAAGTTCTCTGAAAGTTGAGGCTGCCTCTTTTGTGTTGGCATCTCCAGAACATTGCACAGTGACTGAAACATTATAAGAACTTAATAAATACTTTTTATCGATTAGTTAATTCTTGAGTCAAGTCAACACACATTTATTAGGCACTTCCATGGCAGCCTTTCAGATGCTTGAAGATAGCTATTATGTTCCTTCTAAGTCTTCTGTTCTCCAAGCCAAATATCCTTTTAATTGAGCTTTAGTTGGCATACTCTGTATAGAATGCAATCCTCCTTTAGAGAGTTTCTAAATAATAACTAACATTTATATTGTGCCTTAAGATTTGCAAAGAATTCTCTACCTATGACCTAATTTGATCCTCACGATAGCCCTGTGAGGTAGGTGCTATTATTGTCCCTACTTTACAGATGAAGAAACTGAGGCTGAGTAAGGTTATGTGATTTCCCTAAGATTATAGAGTTGATAAGTATCTGAGGCAGGATTAGAACTAAGGTCATAATCATTTCAAGTGCAGGCACAATCTCCTAGAATGTCCCTGTGATTTCAAAATGTATTTCCCAAAGCACTTTCTTCATGAAGTCTCTCCTGCCCTCCCTGAAACACTAGTGCCCTCTCTCTTAAACCACCTTGTATTGAACTACTTTGGATCTATTTATATTTATTCTTTATATACATGTAAGCCACTTGTGGGTAGCTTAGCTGTTATTTAATTTGTTGTGTTGGGTGACACAGTAGATAGAGCACCAGGCCTAGAGTCAGGAAGACCTGCACTTAAATCTAGCCTCAGATACTTACTAGCTGTGTGACCTTGGGCAAGTCACTTAACCCTGTTTGTCTTACTTTCCTTATCTCTAAAATAAGCTGGAGAAGGAAATGGAAACCCATTCCAGTGTTTTTGTCAAGAAAACCCCAAAAGGGTCACAAAGAGTCAGATACAACCTAAATGACTGAACAGCAACAAATTTACATTCCCGGTGCCTAATACAATGTCTGGTATTTTCTTCTCCAGGATAAATGTCCTTTTAATTGATTTTCAGATGGCTTGGTCTCTAGTCTCCTCAGTGTTGTGTAGTTTCCTTCTTCTAGAAAATCCCTGAGCAGCTAGGTGGCACAGTGAATAGACGGTTGGGCCTGGAGTCAAGGTGACTCAATTGGGCAAGCCTCTTAACCCTGTTGACCTCAGTTTCCTCATCTGTAAAATGAGCTGGAAGAGGAAATGGCAAACTGCTCCAGTATCTTTGCCAAGAAAATCCCAAATGAAGTCATGAAGAATCAGACATGACTAAACAACAACGGGAAGATTTTCAATATCTCGGTTTACTTGCTAGGCAATTAATAAATGCTAATTGATTGATTGACCAGGGCAGAGTGCAGCAGGATTTGCCATATCTTTCTTTTTGCAGACTATTCATTACATTAGTTTACTTTGTCTGTTATTGAATACTTTTGGACAAATATGATGTTTATAATCCACTAAAACCTACTGATCTTTTTCATTGCAAAATGCTATCTATCCATACCTCTATGATCTTTTTTTTGTGAAACTGATTTTTTAAAAACACAAATAAAGGACTTTATATTTATTGCTACTTGGTGACATCTTATTAAGTTTGTTCCATTATTCTAATCATTTGAGACGTTTTGGGGTCCTATCTCTGTCATTCCAAGAGTGAGCAATCGCTGTCAGCTTCCCCATAATCTGCAAATTGAATAAGCATGGAATCTATACCTTTATCGAAGTACAATTTCACTTTAAATTTACATAACACTCAACACAAAAATAAGAGAATTCAGTACTTTGCTAAGCTCTAAGTCGTAGATACCATCTCCATGTTCTAACAACTTGTAGATTAAGACCAACAGCATTAATGGAGGGAAAAGTCCTAATTTTTTGGCAGAAAGACTTGCTTTAATGACTGAACAATGACATATTTATAACCCCAATGCTTAGTACAGTGCCTGGTACTTTCTTCTCCAGAATAAATGTCCTTCCAATTGATTTTCAGATGACATGATCTCATGACTCACAGGACAATTGCTATAAGCACTTGGGCCCATGAAGAAAGGGGAAAAGCTCTCTCCTCAACATCATTTATGCCCAATTAACCACTGTTGTCCTTCCCTGGCCAATGCATTTTTTCCACTTCTCTAATTAACTCCATGGTTTAAATTAACATTTGCTAAATATATTAGGTAGAAATATTTTTCTCTCACAAAGGTTTGAAGGCCATATTTCTCTTCATTTATGGGAATATCGAAAGTAAATGGTGCCATTGATGACCATTGGTTGTCTTGAAAATAGTTTATTCAATTTGTTTTTCCAGCCTTAGCCTGGGGAGAGTAAAGATTGGTTATGCTAGTTTTGAAAATCTGACATAGTGCATTTTAATTTTGAAAGAAAATTTAAAAGCTTAAACCTAATGGGATTTGTGTTGTGTTAGCAATTATACAAACCCAATGTGTTGGCAGGATGTGGAGGGACTGACATTTAAAAGATGTGTCTCTGTGATAAGACAAAAGTAGTTTATCTAAGCAGAATTAGAGACTTTCAGAGACTTTCTCATCCAAGAAAACAAAAATCTTTTTAAATCCATCCCTTACAAGGGGTCCTCCAGTCTCTGCTTGAAGACTTTTAATGAGGGGGAACTCACTACCTCCTGAGGTAATCCAATTCATTGCTAGGAAGTACTTTCTGATGCAAGATGAAATTTGCCTTCTATGATTTCCACTCATTGTTCTTAGTTCTGCCCTCTGGGGTCAAAGAGAGTGAATATAATGTTCCTTCCATGTGAAACAACTTCAAAAACTTGAAAACAGTTCTCATCCATACGTCCCCTGGAGTCCTTTTTTCTAGAGGGGAATTACCCTCAGTTCAAACAATATGATATGGCATCATCTATAGACCTTTGCCTTCTTTTCCATACTCTCCAACTAATCAATATCCATCCTAAAATCTGGTGCACAGAACTGAATACAATTCTCTGAGTGGTTTGATCAGGGCAGAATAAAGAGTGAATATCACCTCCCTAGAAAAGGACACCATTCATTTCTCAATAGTGCAAAACATTGAATTAACTTAAAATATATACTGTTGAAACATATTGCAGTCAACTATATCCCCTGACCTACTTATTAAAAATTTGTCACCGTGTGAGAAAGTAGTCCAGGAAAGAAAAAAAAAAGAGAGAATGCTTATTGTGTTGGGAAGGGTCCTTTCTATGAAAGGCTATGAAAAAGTATAAGAATATGGAAGATGATGTGTGAATTGAAAGGGGTCTCCCCCCCCAAAAAATGTTGCTGGTATAAATAAATAAAGGACTATTAAGACTGGAAGAGTAACCCCAAACTGGCTGTTATGAAGGAGGGTCTGACTTGCTCATGAACCAAAGTGATCTTTTTTGGTGTTTCTTTCTTGACGTCCCCTCTCAAAGTTTTCTCTGTTCACATGCATTCTACATAAGGTTCTGATGTGGTATCAGGGGAAATACACTATTTCTGCAGCCTATTTACGATTAGGGAACTGAGTCCTATGGAGATGAAGGCACTTATGTAATGTGACATTGATATTATGAATCAGAGGCAGGACATGAACCCAGGCCTGGTCATTCAACAAGCACTTATTAAGGACCTATTATGTGCTAGTCAGGTGGCTGAGTGGTGTAGTGGGTAGAGCACTGGGCCTAGAGTCAGAAAGACTCCTCTTCCTGAGTTAAAATCTGGCCTCAGACATATATTGGCTGTGTGACCCTGGGTATGTCACTTAACCCTGTCATAAAATGAGCCAGACGAGGAAATGACAAGCTACTCCAGTATCTTTGCCAATAAAACTCCAAAAGGGGTTACAAAAAGTAAAATAAGACTTAAAAATGACTAAACAATAAAACCAACAATGTGCTAGTCACTTTATTAAGTGCTGGGGAGATAAAGATGAAAATTAAACAGCTTCTTCCCTTCAGGAGAAGAGCTGGGTTTGAATCCCTGTTCTCTTATTATCTTAACGACTGAGTTAATCATATGACCTCTTGATATCTTTTTCTGCATAACGGAAGAGAGACTAGTTGAGCTGTAGGATTTTTGCAAGCTCAAAATCTCTAGAGACCTGTGAAATACCATGATTTGCAATAGCTAATATGAAGGATTGTTTAAAAATCATGTGATTTAGCCATGTATTGTTTAATTATTGGTAAACAGGACAATGACTAGGCCTAGTGGACAAAATGCTAGCCTTGGAGTCAGAAAGACCTGGGCTCAAGTCCCATCCCTGACACATCATGGTACCCAGTCAAATCACTGAATGTCTTCATGTACCAGGAAACTCCTTAAGACTATACATGGAGAAAAAGTTGCTGATTTTTGTTATTAGAGAAAGTTTTTTTTAATAGAATTTCTATATCTGAGAAAGCAGAGGTCCATTCAACAGAAAAACTAGCCAACCAAAAATCAGGATGATAGCCCTTGGGAATAAGACATAAGATGTCTAAGGAAACACCTGCAATATTCTGTCAACCAATATTCACGTTGGCCAGGAATCTGTAGTCTAGTCAAGATTAACTTCTTTATTCACCTATCAGAACTTAATTGTTCCATGTCTTATGAGCACAGTTTTCTGCATGCTCATAAAATAAGCCATATTATTGTTTTCATGATTAACAGAGCTTCTGGGAACAATGCCTTAACCTAAAAAATGAGTTGGGCGATGAAGATTTGGGGCATTGTAGCAGTGGGGGAGAAGTTTCTTTTGGAGGGTACACGGAGCCCATTTCTAGAACATCTCAGATCAAAGTACATAGGTAACCATCAATCTATTCTGTTAACAAATAGGACCAGATCAAACATATTAATATACAACGAGAATATTTTAGTGGCAATCCCTAAGGATAATGACTGTTAATACTAAGCCCCCAAAGTTTAATAATTGTTTACAATTGTAACTAGGAATTCTAGTTAGAGGAAACCTTGAGAAATAGGCCACTATGAGGAAAAAGTAACAGGAAGAGATTGGACCAGGAGGCCTTGGAGTACTACCTTGGCTAGTGCCCACTTTATTGTACCATAGGTGGTTTTCATGTGAGTCATTTTGATTGAATGTTTCATGCCAGGGAGTGCAGCCTTTGTCTCCATGATGTATTCAGCAATCTTCAACTCTTCAACCATGGATGGAGATAGGGAGGAGGAAGGGAACCGATGAGGTGGGTATGGTGTTATCATTTGTCAAGTTTAGCCAACTAGGCTGTAGCATGAATGTGCAGAAGACGTGGCAGGAGACTATTGAGCCCTCAAAAGTAGATATTTCAGCACAGTATGCAGCCATTCAGCACCTTGGCAGGGCACTGGGGTCCCTTGAACAGCAGATAGAGGGTCTGTAGCACAGGGCTAGAAGTCTGAAGTGACACCAAGGGAAGAATATAGAATCATGGAATCATAGATTTAGATTTATAAGGAAACAGAGGTCATCAAATCTAACTGCCTCATTTTACAGATGAGGAAACTAAGGCCCATAGAAGCTAAGGAACTTGTCCAGCGTCCTATAGCTGGGAAGTGTTTGAGGTAGAATTTAGAGTCACTGTTTCCTGATTCCAAGTCTGCTAATCCATCTACTACATCATACTGAACTATTTTAAATTCTGGTGCCTTGAGACACCATACACCACCCAGATATTAAAACTCTAAGAGGTTACATGATTAACTCAGTTACTAAGGTAATAAGTAAGAGAGTCAGGATTCAAACTCACACATCCCACACACTTTACTTTAGGTACAACTTTGGTATTTATTGCATAGGTGGTACAGAAACAGCTGTTGATGTTCCCACTTAAAGATAGTGATTGTGGCCAGCTACACTTGTCTTTACAAATAAACAGCATAATCAGTACAAATTTTTTTTTTGTTGTTTAATATGAAGTACAATCTATGGAATAGGTTTAGCTTTCTGTTTATGTTGATCTATAGTTCATGTAAGTTCCACATTTTGCAACTGAGTTACAAGGAATGAGACTGGTGAGTAGATGTCAATGGGAAATGTAAATAACAGCTAATTATTTTTAAACACTCCAACCTGTGAAAAATAATGACAATTAAATTCAATTATCAAAGAACTACTCCCAGATTACCTGGATCTATGGAAGCCGGCACCAAGGCCTTCAATGTGCCCATGTCAATTCATTTCTCATTTCTTGTAATTGATCATTTTGTCTTTCAAGTATTCTGTGCTATCCATCCCTACCTCTAGCTATGATGAGATCTAAGGCTAAATTCATAGTCAATATACAATATGCTCTTGAATATATTTACTGGTTCCTGGAGTGTAGAACAAATGACTTAGAGCAATCAAATACACCTCAGATTTCTTTCATCTCTCATTTTTGGGTAGTATCTTCAGCAGGCAATTTTCTTCAGTTAATAGAAATTCAGTATCTGAGAGATACTGAATATTTTTCTTTTTTTCTTTCTTCCCCCCACCCCCATCTCTCCCTTGGGTGGTTTGTCATTTTCCTTGTTTGCTCCCAGCTCCATCTTATTCAGCACATTCTACTCTCCGACATTATCTGGTGTTTTGCTTGCTAGCCTCATTTTACTGTCTTCCTGTCATTCTTTATGTGATTGTCCTGGCAGTTCAGACTGTTGTTACATGACTGAACCATTGTGCCACTTTATTTCAGTTGGGGCCATGTTTATAGAACTTTGGAAAATCACACACGCACATATACACACACACGCACACATAATGATTTCAAGCTTCTAAAAGTGCTGTTTTCCTCAAAGTGCTAGGTAATAATATGTTTTTTCTCCCATTAGAGTACCAATCCCTGTCTTGTTAATAGAAAAAGTGTGTTTATTCAACAAGATCAGTCTTTCTGTTTTCTCCCTCTGAAAGCATAATTTCTCAAATTCAGTTTGATCCATTTTGTGCCTCATTCAATCACCTGAAACTAATGATGGGGTGGGGGAGTGATCAGAATCAGAATATAATTAGTGACATGCAATGGGTGGTGACCCCATTTGACTTATAAACAACAAGAAATGACACATTACTTTTTTTTTGTAAAGTACATCTTACAAAGTCACTCTAAATAAGCCAGTGGTAATCTCATGATGTGGCCATCATATTAGCTGGAAAAATAGTAAAATAAGTTCAATTCAAATAACACAGTCTTGGACAACCAGTTTTGTTTTTCTAGGCTTTTCTATCATGTAGAAGAGAAAAAAATATGTAAACCCAGGGTACATCTTCTGCTTACACAGTCATTACTTAGGAGTAATAGGTGTCTCAGAAGGGTGGTTCTCTTATTGAGGAAAACTTCATTGCTATTATATTTGAGAAGAAATACAGGATAATGAATTAAAAAGCCCTAGATTCAGGTTCTGACAGACACTAAAACTAGCTAGGTGATCCTGGGCAGGTCAATGAACCTCTCAGGGATCTATGCATTGATATCAAATGCAAATAGAAATGGATCTCTGAAGGCTGTGTATTGACTTAGAAAACCACAAATTACCGTTATCTACATCCCACTGTATTTTCATTTATTTTGTTAGACATTTCCCAGTTGCATTTTGATCTGGTTTGGGCCACTGTCTGGAGTTTTGCAACCCCCTTAGGGCTACTGGCAGAGAGTCTGATACCTCTATTCTAAGACTAGAAGATACTGGCCTACAATGGTAGAGGGAGTTTCCTACATCAACGAATCAAAATTTCAGTTCCTATCCCTTTCTGCCATTACTGAAATGAATTTTAGAGAAGGTGTGAAATAAGTTACATGAACAAGTCTAGGCAAAGTAGGAACCTTTCTTCATGGGATGATTTGATGGATGTCAAATGTGCTACCAAAAACTTTCTCTCTCAGATTTTCCACTGTATTTAATTAACCATTTTATCAATAAACATTCATTTAGTACCTATTACATTCTGGGCATCATGGGAGTCTATGGGAATTAAAGAGAAAAATAAAACAGTGCCCACCATCAAGGAGCTTATGGTCTATTAACATATATATGTATATGTATACATACACACACACACACACACATATATATACATACATACACACACACACACACACACATATATATATATATATATACACACACATCAGGTTCTGGGAGCAAAGATGGCAGAATAAGAGGTAAGTCACTCTCACCCTCCCATATTAACCTCTGAAAACTCAGAAAATATTGTCCAAGGAAAAACCCTGGAACAGCTGAACCAGAAGAAAGACAGGGTATAGCTGTCCTGTAGCCCAGGTAGCTTGAGGGATTAACAGGAAAGGCCCCTCTTGCCCTGGGGGAAGGGAAGCAATACAGAATGGGAGACTTCCCAGCAAGCTACTGCAAAGCCCCACCTCAGCATACCAGGAGGAGATCCTGAAACACAGGTGGTGAAGCAGGCAAACACCAACACCTGGACACCCCCTCACACAGTGAGGGTTGGGGAACTGGTGGAAACCAGCTTGGAAAACCACTAGGTGCCTTGGCATTCTACAGCAACTGGGTCTCCCAGTGCCTCAGCAATAATAAGAGAAGCAGCACTGAAAAGGGTCCCAGGCAGATTAACACCCTGCACTATGCGTCTGAAAGGAGCTGAAGAAAGCAAAAGGAAAGGAAAAGTAGGCAACCTAGAGTTGCCCTAGAGTTCCAACCTTGCTGATTCCAGCCCAACACCAGGAAAGCTGCCAGAACCCCACAGCCTCAACTGCCAACATTGGCGCCTCCATCACACAAAGCCAGTGACCAGGCCCTAGACTCCCAACACAAGAAGCTTGGGTCAGTGCCCTCTGCTCCCCAGCAGGAGAGCTCAATCTCTTTAAAGGCCAGGAAATAAGCAAACACCATGAACAAAAAGAAATGTACCATAGATTCATATTATGAGAAGAGTGAAGATCAAGGCAGAAATTCTGAAGAGGACAACATTGTCAACAAACCGACATCTGGAACCTCAAAAGGGATTATGAACTGGTTTGAAGCCCAAAAAGTCTTCTTAGAAGAACTCAAGAAGGATTTTAAGAGTCAAATGAGAGAAGTAGAAGAAAAAAAAGGAGAGGTAGGCAAGAGAGAGTCAATAGCCTGGAAAAAGAAGAACAAAAATTAACTGTAGAAAACAAGTCCTTAAAAGTACAATTGGCCAACTGGAAAAAAAAAGTACACTGAAGAAAACAAGTCCCTAAAAATGAAATTGAACAAATGGGAAAGGAGGTACAAAATCTAATAGAAGAAAATAATTTGTTACAAATTAGAATTGGGAAAATGGAAGCTAATGACTCTATGAGAGAGCAAGATTCAGTCAAACAGAAACAAAAGAATGAAAACATAGACAAAAAAATGAAATACCTCACTGGTAAAACAACTGACCTGGAAAATCGATCCAGGAGAGACAATTTAAAAATTTTTGTTCTACCTGAAAATCATGATGAAAAAAAGAGCCTGGACAGTATCTTTCAGGCAATCATAAAGGAAAACTACCCTGAGGTCCTAGAACCAGAGGGTGAAATAGTCATAGAAAGAATCCACCGATCACCTCTTGAAAGAAATCCCAAATTGAAAACACCAAGGAATATAGTAGCCAATTCCAAAATTACCAGGTCAAAGAGAAAATAGTGCAAACAGACAGAAAGAAACAATTTAAATATTATGGAACCACAACCAAAATTACACAGGACCTTGCGGCTTCTACATTAAAAGACCATTGGGCATTGAATATAATATTCCATAAGGCAAAGGAGCTTGGATTACAACCAAGGATCAACTACCCAGCAAAAATGAGCATGATCTTTCATGGGACAAGATGGACATTCAATGAAATAGGGGACTTCCAAACCTCCCTGATAAAAAGACCACAGTGCAACAGAAAATTTGATCTTCAAATACAAGACTCAAGAGAGACATAAAAAGGTAAATGGGACAGAAAACTACACCATGTTGTTGATAAGGGCAAACTGTTTACATCCCTACAAGGGAAGATGACACTTGTAACTCTTGAGAACTGTATTGTTATTACACTATGTTCAATGGGTTTACATAAAGGAGGTGGATGTAAGTTGACTTTGATGTAATGATAAAAAAATCTAATCAAATAGGTTAAATAGATCCAAGTAAGTGGAGTAATCTGATCGAAGAAAATGTACTGAGAGAAAAGGAAAGGGAGAGGCAGACATGTAAATGACATTGCAGGAAAAGGCACAAAAACCTACTACAGCAGAGAAAAAGAAGGGAGGTAGATGAGCATTGTTTGAACCTTACTCATCAGATTTGGCTCAAAAAGAGAATAACATAATCAGTTAGGTACAGAAATCTAACTAGCCCTATAGGTAGTAGGAGGGAAAAGGGGAAAAAAATAGGCGGGAGAATAAAGTCATGGAAGAAGTAGTAAGGGTAAAGGGGAAGAAAAGAGAAGGGACTAATAGAAGGGAGGCGGGACTGAGGGAGACAGTGGTCAAAAGCAAAACACTAGTGAGGAGGGAAAAGGAGAAAGGAGAAAGAAAAGCATAAATTGGGGGGCAAGGATGGAGAGAAAGACACAGGTAGTAATCATAACTGTAAATGTAAATGGGATAAACTCTCCAATAAAATGGAATTGGATAACAGAATGGATTAAAAATCATAATCCTACAATATGTTGTTTACCAGAAACACATTTGAAAAAGAGTGACACACACAGGGTAAAGGTAAAGGGCTGGAGCAGAATATATTATGCTTCAGCTGAAGTAAAAAAAAAAAAAAAGCAGGGGTAGCAATCCTGATCTCAAATAAAGCAAAAGCAAAAATAGATCTTATCAAAAGAGATAAGGAAGGAAACTACATCCTGCTAAAAGGCACCATAGACAATGAAGTAATATCATTACTAAACATATATACACCAAATGGTATAGCATCCAAATTCTTAGAGGAGAAGTTCAGGGAGTTACAAGAAGAAATAGACAACAAAGCTATACTAGCAGTAATCATCAAAACTCCTTGGTACTGGCTAAGAAATAGAGTGGTGGATCAGTGGAATAGGTTAAATATGCAAGACACAGTAGTCAATGACTATAGTAATCTATTATTTGATAAACCCAAAGACCCCAGCTTCTGGGATAAGAACTCACTATTTGACAAAAACTGCTGGGAAAACTGGAAAAGAGTATGACAGAAAGTAGGCATACACCAAAATCTCACACCATATATCAAAATAAAGTCAAAATGGGTTCATGATTTAGATATAAAGGCTAATACTGTAAGCAAACTGGGAGAGCAAGGAATAGTTTACCTATCAAATTTATGGAGAACAGAAGAATTCATGACCAAACAGGCACAAGAGAACATTACAAAAAGCAAAATGGGTAACTTTGATTACATTAAATTGAAAAGTTTTGCACAAAGAAAGCCAATGCAACCAAGATTAGAAGGAAGGTAGAAAACTGGGAAAGAATTTTTACAACCACTCTCTCTGATAAGGGCCTTATTTCTAAAATATGTAGAGAATTAAGTCAAATTTATAAGAATACAAGTCCTTCCCCAATTGAAAAATGGTCAAAGGATATGAACAGGCAGTTCTCAGATGAAGAAATTAAAGCCGTCTATAGTCATATGAAAAAGTACTCTAAATCACTATTGATTAGAGAAATGCAAATCAAAACAACTCTGAGGGACCACATCACACCTATCAGATTGGTCACCATGACAAAACAGGAAAATGATAAATGTTGAAGAAGATGTGGGAAAATTGGAACACTAATGCATTGTTGGTGGAGTTGTGAACTGATCCATCCATTTTGGAGAGCAATTTGGAACTATGCCCAAAGGGCTATAAAAATGTGCATACCCTTTGACCCAGCAATATCACTTCTAGGGCTATATCCCAAAGCAATCATACAAATGGGAAAAAGACCTACATGTACAAAAATATTTATAACAGCTTTTTTTGTGGTGGCCAATAATTGGAAAGTGAGAGGATGCCCATCAATTGGGAAATGACTGAACAAGTTGTAGTATATGAATGTAATGGAATACTATTGCACTATAAGAAATGATGAAGAAGCTGACTTCAGAAAAACCTGGAAAGACTTGTATAGTCTGATGCTGAGTGAAATGAGCAGAACCAGGAGAATGTTATGCACAGTAACAGCCACGTTGAGTGATGACTAATATTGATAGGCTGAACTCTTGCTAGCAATACAAGGATCTAAGACATCTCCAAAGGCCTCATAATGGAAAATGCTATCCACAAAGAAGAAAGAACTATGATGTTTGAAGATCGAAGCATACTATTTGCTATTTCTTTCTTCTGTTGTGTTTTGTTTCCTCTTTCTGGTGGTTCCTTCTATTGGTTCTAATTCTTACCTACAGCATCACTAATGTGAAAATATGTTTAATAGGAATAAATATGTATAGCCTATATCATATTGAGCTCTATCTTGGGGAAGGAGGTGGGGAGGGAGTGGGAGAAAAATTTAAAACTCAAAAGCTTATGGAAGTGATTGTTGATAATTCAAAATAAATTAATTAAAATTTAAAAAATATACACATCAAATTCAAGTTTTTTTTATAGGAAGTCACTAACAAGGAGCTGAGGGAGGTCATAAAAGACTTCATGTAGAAGGAGGTGGTGTTTGAGTGGAGTTTTGAAGGAAACAGATTCTAAAAGGTGGATATTAGGAAGGAGCAGAAGGTATATAACTTTCCCAGGGTCACAGACCCACTTTGTCTTCTCATCCTGTGCTCTTTGTGCTATATGTTGTTGCCTTTCTTTATAATAAGGGTGATTGCTAGAAAGGAAACCAGGTAGTGTGTGGTGTGTGTGTTTGTGAGGGAACATAGAGTGGAAGAGAGAGAGAGAGACGAGGCTGAGTGGCCAAGGATGAATTGGAGAATACCAGAGGTTTTGCAGAGAGCCTTGTGGTCTGGGTCTTGAGAATAAGGAGCCATCTCTTCCCTCTGTCCCTGAACCCTTTTGCTTTGTGTCTCTTTTCTTTTGCCCCTAGAGACCTACTGGTCTAGGAATTCTTGTACTCAGGGCAAATTTCATTGAGTGGGTTGGGAGCAGATAGGATAATGATTGGGGATTTCCATATGGATAGGGCATTCCCCCCACACAGACTTCCCACCCTTTCTGCAAACCCCAACCAACACTTAGCTAGTTGTTGTCCTCTACTCGTTTTACCTGGCCACCATGCTCACTGTATTTTCTGAGTTGCCCATTAGCATTTAGCTGTGGCAAGGCATATGGTTTCTTCTTCTTTCTCTTTACTTTAATTTCTTCATTGAAACAGCACACTACTCTCTTATGTGCTTTCAAGTCAGATTTATAGGGGACAGAAGTGGGAATAAGCATTCAATTAACTATGCAAAAAAAAAGAGTAACAATTTCACAAATTGCAAAAGTTCTAGTTTAATCCCGGTTCTCAGGACAGACTACAGAACCCTTGGGCTACTCTCCTTAGCTCCCTTTTGCCTAATCTATCAATTCATGGCTTTAATATTAACTGTATTAAAGGCTATTTTAGCGCAGGACATCAAAGAAGGATTTCCTATCCTGTCACAAGAAGATATATAGCAGGTCTATCCAAAAGAAATGAATGAATTATTCGATCTGAATTTGCTTATGTGGATGATATGGTTTCCAGCAGAGCCAACTCACCTACCCATTCCTGGCAACGTGAGGCAGCACATCTGTTCTGTGGACAATAGAAGAACTTGTGAAATAGTAATTTGGTGTTTGCATCAATTTCATTGTCTTAATCAGTGATTAGGAGAAAAACTGTTGGGATTTTTATCATGATTTTCAGTCTGAAAGAGCTGGGGCCTGTTTTACAGCATAGGAGGGCCATTTCTGTGGTCCAGGTGGATATGATCCAAAATTACCAGGTTGCTGACCACCTGGAACTATCACATTAATCAGGAATGCACAGATGTTGAGGCGGGGACACCTGACTGCTTCACACTCAAGTTACTTTGCTCCTTTTCCTATTTGCTTCCTATCAGAAGGGCAGGAAAAAAATCTAAGTAAAATGGATGACAATTTTAGAAATAGGTACAAGGATGGAGAAACAAGACAGCTGGGACCTGGTGTTGGTCATGAACTCTGGAGGTTCCATGCCCCGACTCCCCAGGATCAGAGAGGAAAATATACTTAAGCATGGTATGTACTGTGATCAGGTATGGGGCACAATTGTGTTTTGAATCAGCCCACGTTTTGTGAAATTTATGGTATGATGGTACATTTTGGGGGAGCATGTGGGAGTGAAGAACCAAGGAAAGCTCTGGAAATCTTGGTATGGCTTAACTGCGGTTATGTGAATTTCCTTGTTTCTTTAGTATTTTTTTCCCTACGTGACTCTGGGTTCCCTTATCTCCTGTGGATATGCTTATTTTCTCTAGGGCATCTACATAAACATTTGCACTCATGTCTTATGTTGTACTGAAGATTGGACACAGAACTGATCAAAGAGGGATTCAATACCTTTCAGATTTTGCTTCAAACAACTTACCTGATTTTTTGCTCAATCCCCTCTCCTAAAGAAGGCTTGCTTAGTGGTGGGCGTGTAATGTGAAAGAATTCCTCTCAAGTGACTACTATGGAAAAACTTTCATTCATGCACGGTAGCCTGAGGAAAAAAAGTGCCTGGTCAAAGTAACTTATCTTTATCTTTGATCCTTAGCTATGTCATCACTTTGTAATTGTGTCTTCATTAACAGAACACATTAGTTCTGAGATTTTAGGTTCATTGCTCTAGAAGACTCTATGTTTCAAGTTTTGTTCATGGCAGTAGCAAATGCTTTGGCTGGATTTCTGATGTGAATAGCATGATTGAAGTAGGAATAATGAAACCCCTGATTCACAAACTTGTCTTGGGTTTATTGAGTTCACCAGCAAGGGAGCTTCATACACATGGACAAAGACTCCCCAAAGCAAGTTTCCATGAGCCTTATTATATATGCTTACACAGCAAAGTATGGGGAAGTGTTCAGGAAAAAGAAGACTGGGACATGTTGCAGCATCTATCTGATTAGATAAGATACCTTCACCTGAAAGAAACAGCCAATTCCTGAAATCAGGGAACTTTTGAAGTCTCCTTGAATGATATCACACAGGATGTTCTTGTAGAGGGGTCATTGGGGTAGGAAGCATGAGAAGGAGGTCTTTTAATTGATAAGCTAATGCTTAACACAAGATGGAGGGATTTGTGCTTAGTTCACCAAGATACAAGGAGTTGTGTTTGGTTTGTGATCCATCATAGTCTGTGAATTAATATAGAATGGAATTTATAATAGGATCTTCCCTGTCATCTACTAGAGTCATCTTTCATTAGTCAAGCCAAGGAAAATAAAGTTTCCAAATGTTTACTAGAAACTTTAGGCTTAATTTTAAAGGTGACTTAGCCTCATTATCTGTGTTAGCATTTATCATTGTGATGTGCCTCCATATACCACATACCTATGTATAGCTATACCAAGTCAAGTTTTTCCTTATAATAATCTTTTGCTTCTGCATATTCTGTTTCACTACTGATAAAATAAGCCAAAAGAAGCTGCCTTAAGGGAAGGGAAGGTGAACCAAGGTATAGGTCCTTGGACCTTTTCTCTATATACCATTTTAGTGATCAGCTAGCAAAGGTTCAGCTGTGATCTCTATGGAGACCACATATAGAAATGATGTGTGTATTCACACACATGTATACACACATACATACATATATACATATGTATGTATATGCACATGGATACACATATATAATATGTGTATATGTGTATTTATGCATGTGTATATATGTATATGTATATATATGCATGTGTATATTTACATATATATATATATATATACATATGAACACATATTGCAAAACTCTACTGAACTCTAGTTTCACATCACTGATTTTCCACTGGACGTATCATCTCAAACTCAGCTTGTTCATTATCTTTCTTCTTCCTTTTCTTCTTCCTAACCTCCAGATTTTTGGTTGAGAGCACCACCTTCCTTGAGTTATCTTTAATCCTTCTCTCTGCCTCACCATTTCTATATAGTCAGCTGCCATTTTGTTGATTCTACCTCCTGCAATTATCTCCTGCTGCTTTCCCCTTTATTCTACTTCCAGATATATCAATGTAATTCAGATCCCCCTTATGCCTTGCCTGGACTTTTGAAATAGAATTATCGTTGTTTTCCTTGCCTCTAACCTTTGCTTTCTCAAACTATTCTCCATATCATGCAGCTGACAAACTGCTATTTCTAAATTTCAGCTCTGACCAAGAAACTTTCTCTCTTGCTTAAGAAACCTCAGTGGCTCCTTCCTGTCTCTTAAAGTGATAGATCCTCTGTTGGATTTTTAAAACTTTTCACAATGTGGCTCAAACTTGTTTTCCCAAGTTTATTAAAAGTTATTTAATAAATGCTTATTGACATGAACTATCCTTCATGTGATGAGCAGCTAGGTGGTACAGTGGATAGAGTGCAGGGCCAGAAGTCAGGAAAACACATCTTCATGACTTCAAATCTAGCCTCAGGTACTTATTAACTGTGTGATTCTGGGCAAGTCACTTAGCTCTGCTTGCCTCAGTTTCTTCACTTTTAAAATGAGCTGGAGAGGGAAATGGCAAACCACTTTAGTATCTTTGTCAAGGAAACCCCAAATGGGGTCATGGAGAGTTGAATATAAAGTTGAAAAGCAATTGAACAACAGCAACAAAAATTTCTTTATGCATTTAATGTTCCAGCCAAATGACTTTCTTGTTGTTTTTCATGTGCAACATTTCATCCCCAATATAGATGCCTTTGAGCAAGCAGGCTGCCATGATTTTAACACCATTCCTTAAAATCTCCACCTCCTAACTTCCTTTGTTTCTCAATTCAAGTGCTACTTCACACTCAAGAAGACTATCCAGAGTGACATGATGCTAGAACCCTCTGTCTTGAAAATTAGATTGTATCTACCATATACACACATGCTCTTTTTCTGAATATAATTTAAACTACTTAAGATCAAGTACTGTTTTATTGATGTGTATGAAGCTTTAGAGCTTAATACAGTGCCTAGCACATATGAAGTATTTAGGAAATGCTTATTAGAAGAATGAATGAATTAGGTTGAGTTGAGTCGAATTGAATTTAACTTACCATTCCCTCAAAACATTGCTACATTTTATTGAGGGATATGACTGAAGTTGAGTAGAACCTCATTGGGTTCATGAGCTTGGATGAGCTACAAAACCCAAATGGCATTTATTCCCCCTGAAGTTTTTTTTTTAATTTCTTAATATATGTGTGTATATGGGTGGTAAAGAAGTCATCTGCCTTAAACTAGGTATAGACCAACATCCTACACTACATATTAACATAAGGTCAAAATGGATACATGATTTAGACATAAGGGGTTATATCAGAAGCAAATTGGGAAAGCATGGAAAATTTTACCTGTCGGATCTATAGATAAAGGAAAAATATTTTTTAATGTTTAATTTTTATTTTTCTCAATTACCTGTAAAATTATTATTGTTTGTTTTAAATTTTGGGATCCAAATATTCTTCTTCCCCTTCATTGAGAAGGCAATCAATTTGATATAGATTATATATAAATATATATATTCAGTCATGCAAAACATTTCCATGTTACCCATGTTGCAAAAGAAAATGCAGACCAAAAAAAAAAAAAGCAAGAAGAAGAACAAGGTTAAAAAAAGTATGTTTTAATCTGTACTCAGATTCCACTAATTCTATCTCTAGGGGTAGATAGCATTTTTCCTCTTAAGTCCTTCAGAATTGTTTTGAATAATTGTATTGCTGAGAATAATTGTCATTCACAGATGATTATCATACAATATTGTCCTTACTGTATGCAATGTTCTACTAGTTTTGCTCTTTTCACTTTGCATCAGTTCATGCATGTCTTCCTAGATTTTTCTGAAAGCATCCTGCTTGTCATTTCTCCTAACACAATAATATTCTACTCTAATCATATCCTACAACATGCTTGGCCATTCCCAAATTGATGGCCATCCCTTCAATTTCTAATTATTTGCAATCTCAAAAAGAACTGCTATAATTTTTTATACATAAAGGTCCTTTTCCCTTTTTAAAAATCTCTTTGGGATGCATACCTAGTAGTGGTATTGCTATGTCAAAGGGTATTGAGAGTTTTATAGCCCTTTTGGCATAGTCACAAATTGCTTTCCAGAATGGTTGGATCAGTTCACAACTCCACCCACAGTGAATTAGTGTCTCTATTTTTCCATACCTCCTCCAACACTTGCTATTTTAAATTTCTATCATATTAGCCAGTCTGATAGGTGTGAGGTAGTCCATTAGAGATGTTTAATTTGAATTTCTCTAATCAATAGTAATGCCATAATGTTCTCTATCTATTGTTAAGTTATCAATGATAAGGGAAGAATTTATGGCCAGACAAGAGATAGAAAGAATCACGGGAAGAAAAATAGATAATTCTGATTATGTCAAATTAAAAGTTTTTACACAAACAAAACTGAGCCAAATTTATAAGAATAGAAGTCATTCCCCAAATGATAAATGGTCAAAGGATATAAACAGGTAGTTTTCAGAAGAAGAAATCAAATTATCTATATAAAAATGCTCTAAATCACTATTGACTACATAGTAATAGCAATATTACATGCTGATCAACTGGAAATTACTTAGCTACTTTGATAAATATAATGACTCAAGACAATATCGAAGGACTTATGATAAAATACACTATCCACCTCCAGGGAAATAACTGATGGAGTCTGAGTACAGATTGAAGCATATTTTTTTCACTTTATTTGTCTTGCTTTTTTTGTAACATGGCTAATATGGAAATTTGTTTTGCATAATTTCATATATATAATTGCTATCACATTTTTTGCCTTTTCAGTGGGTGTGGTAAAGGTGGGAGGGAGGTGAGATATTATGGTACTTTAAAGTTTCTAAAAATGAATGTTAAAAATAAATAAAAATAAAAAAGTCATCTGCCTTTCTTGGCATCTTTGCCCCATTATTTAATAGGCTACCTCTTCTAGAATGTGTTTTTCAAAAATTTTGTGGCAGTTGTTTACACCTATAAATTTTCAATTTTTCCATTTAAGTAGAAGACAGAACCTAGGGGCATGAATCTTTAGCTATTGTGTGTGGAAGAGGGATCTACTATCTTTATTTTAAGTCTACTGAATGGATATTATACAGAAGAAAGTGAATTTAATTGTAATATATTTTGAAAGTACTATATCAAGTTCCACAAAAAAGCTTTGTTATTACTGTAACAATTTGTAGAGCATCTCTAGGCCTATAATATCCAAATTCAAGATCTCCATTTATATTAAGATAAGACT
The DNA here is from genome assembly GCF_900497805.2 of Vombatus ursinus. NCBI lineage: Eukaryota > Metazoa > Chordata > Mammalia > Diprotodontia > Vombatidae > Vombatus > Vombatus ursinus. Next base: position 34,604,159 of record NW_020954577.1, read on the forward strand.
TTCCTTCCAATTAATATCTGGTATGAATACAGAGGGTAGTAACATAAGGTTCCAAGCTTTATCTTTGGCAAAATATCAAGTGGGCAACATTTGGTTTTCATCCTTCCTATTCTCTTTTTCTCTCTTCTGTGGCTCCCTCAAATCTCATCAAAACCTATTCTCGGTAAGATCAAATGGAATTCATTTATGCCTTGCTGTTAATTTTAGTGACATTGTTATCTACTCTTCTAGGGCCTGCCTTATCTTTAGTTATGAAATGGAAGTCACCAATTAAGCTGACCAAGCAGAAAAAGCCTGGTCTCACAATTACAAAAAACTGGGTTACAAGTTTCAGCTCTGTTATTTCCTGGCTATAAAACTGTGGGAAAGTCACTTCATCTCTCTGGGCCTCAGTTTCTCATTTATAAGATGATGAGACTGAACTCAGTGATCTTTGAGGTCCTTTCTAGCTTTATTATTTTATGGATATATGAGGATTTCAGGCATTAGAAAGCAAGCATTTGGGGGTTATGGAAGACCCTTCAAAATTATAGCCTGTAAATTATAGCTAGTCCTGTTGGGATCAATGGAAAATAAAGAGCTTTTCATAAGATGCAAGGTGGTGCGTGCGTGTGTGTGTGTGTGTGTGTGTGTGTGTGTGTGTGTGTGTGTGTTTAATTTGGGGGAAGCCTTCTGTAACAAAATGCTCCAATATTAGCACAAATCACGATGATTATGATACTATGCTTCTTGTAACTATTACTGGCATCCATTTTGGTCTCTAACATGAGCAGAACTGACCAAATTTAAGTTTTTCTTTTCACAGTGAAATATGAACAGAGAGGAAACAACAGGGTTTTGAAATGAAATGCCTTAGAAATAATTCACAATTGCCTCCATCCTTATCATCTTTTCTTTTTTTTAACCATCTGCACAGCTAGTCACTAAATCACACAGAGGCATCAGGGTGATATAAAAAACACACATAATATCTAAGCCAAGAGGTACTTCTGCTGAGAATGGTAAGCCTGAATCCTACAACCACCTAATTCTTTAGGGCAGGGAATGCTGCAAGAACTATTTTCTTTTCCAGTCTCCCAGGGCCTTGACCTCATTGCTGGCAGATTCTTGCTATAGCTCAGAGATGTTGTCCTCTAGCAGATGAGGGTTCCTTCCCAAGAGAGCTGGATTCAATTATGCTTTCTGTGGGCTTGCCAAAAGAGCTTTTGCATTAAGCCAGTGCTGTTTGCATTTGGATTTTCTCCTTTAGGTTACAAATGTCCTGCTTACTGAGCTTTGTGGCTGACCTAATGTGGCATATTAAAGGTGCCAGCCATAATTGAATGGTTCTTGGCAGTTTTGCAGTTTTACCTCCTTCAGCATCATTAAGTAGAGAGAATGGTCACAAAAGAGACACAGAAAATCAACTAGGAATTGCTGGAATGCATTCCTATGCTCCCTTTACTTTTATTCTGGTTTTGTTTTCTTCATATTTTAAGCCCTGGGTGACATTAATCCCAGTTAGCCCAAGTGGGCATAATTATTACATGAAGAGAACATGGTCCAAAGTAGAATTAGTTAGGTACATGCCTCCCTGACGGGAAAACAACTCCATTATAATGTTCCACCCATGACATAGTATTCTGAACATTCAACAGTTTCCACCAGAACATTGGAGTGACATGTGATATGGAGTTGTGACAGCAGTGTATTTATGAGAGGCCTCTAAGAGCAAGTAGCACCATGGACAGGGGTGGTTGTCAATTGGCCATAGTCCACACACTATCACCTTATCTTAAACTTTTACTCATTCTCAATCTGGCTCAGTCCCCAACTACTTGACCATGCACCATTCCTTCTTTTACCCATCTCATTCAAGGATTTTTCTTTGTTGTCACCTTTCAGAATCCCTCATTCGAGCAAGATCCAGCTTAAATGGTGCCTTTTACTTGAGGCTCATTTTGAAGCTTCCAATTTTTAATGTTTGCCCTTGTTCAGAAATTGCATTGTTTCCATTGTATGTGCTTTGTACTTCCTTATCTGTGTACACCTTGTTTTTGATCATTTGAATGTAACTTTCTAACAAACAGGGATTCTTTTATTTTTGTCTTCATACTTAACTTAGTGCCTAACATATAGATGCCAAATACTTGGTAAGTTGAAAGTCATAATTTACAGGGGCAGCTAGTTGGCGCAGCGGATAGAGCACCAGCCCTGGATTCAAGAGGACCCGAGTACAAATCTGGACTCAGACACATAACACTTACTAGCTGTGTGACCCTGGGCAAGTCACTTACCCCCATTGCCTAACCAAAAAAAAAAGAAAGAAAGTCATAATTTACAGATTCTGTTTAATTAGATTGATAAGTACATGTTAAAGAAAAAAAAATATTGGCTGCATGTAGTGTAGTTCTCATATTTCATTCACATCCTAGCCCCAGTTCCAACCAAGACAAAAACCCCATTTGAACTTTATTCTGTCTCTATTCTCTTCAATCATTCAATCAATTCCATTCAATTTCAATTCATGTGTTAAGTGCCTGCTATATGATAGACACCATGCTATGTGCTGAGGCTATGAATGAGAAAAAGAAACACAATCCATGCCCTTGAAGAGCTTACAATCTTTTTTTGTGCAAGAACTTTTCAATTTAATGTAATCAAAATTACCCATTTTGCATTTCATAATATTCTCTATCTTCTGTTTGGTCACGAATTCTTCTGTTCTCCATAATCTGACAGGTAATCTATTCCTTGTTCTCCCAGTTTGCTTATAGTGTCAGCCTTTATATGTAAGTCACGAACCCATTTTGACTTTATTTTGGTTTATGGTATGAGATTTTGGTCTATGCCTACTTTCTCCCATACTCTTTTCCAGTTTTCCCAGCAATTTTTGTCAAATAGTGAGTTCTTATCCCAGAAGCTGGGATCTTTGGGTTTATCAAATAATAGATTACTATAGTCATTGACTACTGTGTCTTGCATACTTAACCTATTCCACTGATCCACTACTCTATTTATTAGCCAGTACCAAGTAATTTTGATGATTGCTGCTTTATAATACAATTTAAGATCTGGAATGGCTAGGATACCTTCACCTGCATTTCTTTTCATTAGTTCCCTTGATATTCTGGACCTTTTGTTATTCCAGATGAATCATGTTATTATTTTTTCTGAGCTTATAATCTAATGGGAGACAACAACACATAAAAGAAAGCTGGTGAGTGGGGTTGGGAATGTGGCTGAGGAGACAGCAGGGAGTAACTTATTCCATGAAGTTCAAACCAAGCAGAGTTGTTGATCGAAAGTAGAGGGTGGTCTGGAAAGTCCAGGTCCCTGCCTTTTATAAAGGAAAGTTGGGAGAAGTTTAGTGTTCTACCCTTTAGCCCTCCAATGAGAGGAGAGAGGAGGCTGATGAAGGTGGAGAGGTGTGAAGTATTTGAGACTGAGTTAAAGAGCATCATGACAAAATTTCAGGTGATCAATTTATCCTGGGAGGCATATGCTGTTCCAAGGAGTTCAAACCATTCAGAACTGCCAATGGAAAGTGGAGTGATTCACTGAATCTGAGTAGTAGAGGAAGCTAACCCGTAAGTCTCATGTCTAATCATAGACTTCCATTAGCCTCATGAAATGGGAGTTAATTCACAATTTGATTGTGAGTGTTGTAGAAACTTCTTTGACTCTTGTGATCATAGTCATGTGGATAAACAGGGAGAAAAGGACATGTCTCCAAGATGTCAGCAACTATATTCTAGGGTTTGCTTGTGACCCTGTCTGATCCTGTAATCCTGACACTGCAACATAGTGACCCTTGACATTAGTTGACATAGTATCAACTGATACTGACAGTGGTAAGGGAGAAAGACTTTAGCACCCATTGTCTTTGTCCTTCACCTTCAAAGTCCACTTGCCATTCTGCATCTCACATTAATCTCCATTTGCTGTTTGCCTAAACCTGGGAGGTCAAAGGGGTTGATGACTCTGTCAGAATGTGAGAATACTGGCAAGAACTAACATATATATATATATATATATATATATATATATATATATATATATATAACATCATTGGCTTTATTGCACCAAGAGAGGTGCATTAGGGAGGTTATTATTTTTATAAAATCCAATTTCTATCAGGTAAAGTAAAATATCAGGAATAAACTTGTAGGAAATGGACCCTGGAACATTTCTTCTGCATCAGAGAAAATTCTAAATATTAGCTCTAGGTCCAATGTTCCTTTGTGAGCTCTAATCCCTTCAGCCAAATAACTCATATAAGTAGCAGTAGCAGAAAAGTATGCAACGCCTGGTACACAGTGCATTTAGGCAAAAAGAGTGTGACAATCCCAGAATAAAACAAAATGTATTCATGTATAATAACTTAGTTCCGTAAAAATTATTGGAGCAGAAAATAAGAAGGGGTCCAGCATTTTCCAAGCTGATTTATATGTGAGGTAAATATTATCAACTCCAGGGATCATTTAGATTCCTATTCTCCCCACCCACACATATCTATATACCAAAATGTTGAGCCCATTTTTGAAAATGACAGTCTATTTTTCTTCTACCTCACTCAAGGCTGAGCCAGACTATCCACATATCTAATATTTTTCTCACTACCTGAAGTCAAGTCAAGTCAACAAGCATTTAATAAATGTTACCTATGTCCCAAATATTGTGCTGAGTGTTGAGGATACAAAAAAGACAGAAACAATCTTTGTCCTCAAGATGCTATTCCAGAGAGATGAGACCATCCACATTTGATTAAGAAAACCTTCGGCTGAAACTGGGAAATGAAGGCCAATGGGGGGATTCTGGCCTTTAGGAGGTATATTGATATTTCCAAAATGGAGAAGAATCTGGCAACCCCTCCTTTAACTGCATGCCCATTATGATATTTTATCTTATTAAATGGCTGCCTCTGACTTTCTCAGACCAAGCTAAGTAGGTATCAAGGTTAAAAATGAATGTTATGAGTAGGGAAGAACAATTCTCAAATTCATGAATTATAGCACTTTGTATACTCCCTTTGTCAAGAATAATTTTTGCTTCTTTCAAGTAAGGGAATTTACTCTGACTAAAATGACTAGTGGTCATGAGAAAATGTAATCTGATTTGGATTTTCATGAAGAATCAAAGCTATTAGAGCTGAAAAGGACTTTAGAGGTATTTGAATTCTACTTTTTTTACACTTGGAACTGGGGATCCAATGTCAATCAACACTTTCAGGTAAGAATACCTGGCATCAAAGTACAGTGTTGCCTAACCTTCTTTGTGACATTACTATAATATACCTGTAATTCATGAATTTGCTAACAATACTACCTTTGCATAAACATCAATCAGTGTCACTTATTTAATCAAAAGATCAATTCATAGGACATGATGGTCCCTAGCATTGCTATATCATTCATTTGAAACATTTTAATGATTACTGAAATTGGCTGCATGCTTAGTTTGGCACTAGCTATCTCTATTGCTTAATGTGGCATGACGTATAGATCTAGAATGGGTTGGAATTTTTTTTCTCTGACACAAAGTAACTCTGGACAAGCCATGTAAGTTCTCTGAGCCACATTCTATTTATCTATAAAATGAGGATAGCAATACCTGTAGTAGCTACCTTATGTAGTTGTGTGGCTTGTAGGATACTAGGTCTAGAATTAGAATGGGGCTATGTAGTCAAATCCCCTCTTTTTACATTTACATATATGCAGGCCCAGAGAGTTGTGATATGTGTCCAGGTCACACAGGTAGGAAGCATCACAGATGAGATTTGAACTAAATTTCTCTGACTGTAGAATCAATAGTCTTAACACTGGACTATGGCATAACGTGCACAAAGCTATATAAATGGCAGTTATTATTATTTTTGCACCCAGAGAAGGCCAACATGAACATATGTATGATACTGTAACGCAAGTGGTTTGCTCCATGTGTGTTGTTGTTAAGTCATTTTAGTCACATTCCATTCTCTGTGACCTCATTTTGGGATTTCTTGGTAAAAATACTGTAGTGGTTTGTCATTTCCTTCTCCAGCTCATTATATAGACGAGGAAGATGAGGCAAACAGGGTTAAGTGATTTGTTCAGGGCCACACAGCCAGTAAGTATCTGAGACTGGATTTGAACTCAGGTCTTCCTAACTCCAGGCTGGGTGCTCTATTCACTGTCCTACCTGGCTGCCCTGCTGTGTATTGATACTAATCTAAAATGTTTTCCTCCCAGAAAACTTCATCTTTTGGTTTGTACTAGTCTAACCTTCAGAAGATGAACATTTCAGAACACTGACCACTCACTCCAATGAAGCAGGTAACCCTTCATGATAATTTCTAATTTGCCATGTGAAGGCCCATCTGCTTTGTCTAATGGGAAAGTCAAAGGAGAGATTGTATGAAAGAACAAAAAATACTTCTTAGAAAGGCTTTCAGGACCAAAACCTCTACATGCACTCCCAAACCCTCTGCATTTCAGACTCTGGCACATCTTTCCACATCTTTCTGATTTACATCCTCTTTAATTAGGTCCCTCTTGAAATTGACACCTTAAAAATTCTCATGTGTTGTAAGCCAAGATATTTTAAACTGCTCCCTAAAAAAAAAGCAAATCGACAGATCCCAGAGGAGAAATGTTTTTAGACAAAAAGGCTCCTGGGTCAAAAAAAATCCAAATTTGGAGTCCCTAGCATGGATGGATATGGATGGAACACAAAGCTTTTGTTGATGTCTATTTGCCAACAGACATAAGGACTTTGTAATGAATTTCCTTCAAGCCCATCTGGTAATTTCGCCCGGGATGTTGAAAGGTTTAGGTCAAAATTCAGAAGAATAGCTATAAAGCTGAGCTGTCTCAGATGCTTCTTTGGCTGCTGGCTCATTTTCATTGCAATGTTTTGGGCAGGAAGGATATGATAGGGCTTTCTTGCAATTGGATTGATTTAGGAAATGGATTTGTAATTGCTTCAGCTGAGTAAGCTAACTCCACACCAGTAGTCTGGGCTTGTTATCACAGACTTTTAGATTTTAGATTAATCCTTCTGTGCCGTGAAGCCTTCTGCTCTGAAATAGGAAGGGAAGCTCATTTACAATTCCTTAAATGGTATGGAACTTGAATGAAGCCAAGGGTGGGGAAAAGTTTGTTCTGAAAAATAAAATTCAAAGATTTTTCACTTGCTCTGATTATCCCAGTTTCCAATTTTTATCCACAGTAATTACGATTTCCATAGGGAAACAAACCCTAAATTCATTAAGAACCCTTGGGAAACAAGGTTGAAAAGCTAGCTCTTTTTGAGGGCCAAAAAATCCATGGCCTCTCCATGTCAGAATATCATTTGAGATCATAATTTGAGTTCAGACTAATCTGGCCTGGATTACATCCATTTCAAGAAACAAGCCAATGTATTTACTTGCCCAGCTCCTTGTGTGGATACCCTGATATACTGACTACTGGATGTCAGTATTTACAATGTACCCAAGAGGGATGATTAGGGTTTTTATCTGTTTCTTTTCTCCTTATCGCTAGAGGTCAAGTTTGTTCCTTTTGAGAATGCCATGAAGGCTCCAGTTCCCCCGGTTGATTCAGTTTATTTCCTAATCCCATTTCCTGCTCCCTTTTTATGCCTCAGTGTATTGAAATAAAATTCACATGATGAACCAATCTGCTTGGTTTGTTTTCTTTTACCTCTCAGAATTTAGAAGAAAAAGCCAGCTGAAAAATAATCTTTCTTTTCAGAGAAAAGATTTTTGAAGACCTCAAATAATCACACCTGTAAATAGCATTAAAAAAAAAAAAACACTAGGATAAGTAGTGCCCAAGGGCAAACAATATTAATTATATTATCATCTCCATGGCGGGGGGCAGAGGAGACCCTGATACTGGTCCCATAGAGGGAGAGTACCCAAATACTGACCCTGTGCAAGAGAAATAGAGATTACAGGACACTGAAAGCTATTGCTCAGAAGGCCACTGTCCACTCAATTTTGGTGTTCCAATTGCCCCACCTTAGTTACAGTTTTGCAAAAAAGAGCACCTTTTTTGCACCTTAAAAAAGAGTAGCCTTACAGAAGTTTTATAAAGAATGTCACAGCAACTTTGAAAATAAAACATTGCTTTACCAACAGGAGTATCACCACGCAAAACAAAAACCAAATAGATGACCAGTTCTTCCTTTGACCCAGATGGAGAAGTTCTTTTTCACAATGTCATTTACTAGTGGATCGTAACTGGTGCCCTCCCATCCTCCTTGCAGTTCTTTAAATTGGGAAATATTTCCATTTCAATGCACTGAAAAGACAAAATCAAAAAGGTGAGTAGAAAATTCTAAAACAATCTGAGCTGGAGAAATTGTTTTTCATGAGTCAACGACGATAACTGGCAGAGAGAGCAGCTGAATCAAGCAAGTAGCCCTACACGGCAGCAGTTTCCCTTCCCTTGATAGCCATCTACTACATTTGGCCTGGGATTGCTTGCTCAGTTCTTATAGGATTCCATCATAGTCTGGTTAACATCAACTATTGGGGATATTCCCAGAAGTCCATTTTGAACCCCAATACATATCCAGAGCTTGACAATTGTAGTTTAACTCTGGCGGGATGGATTTGGGAATTAGAAGGAATTTAAAAATGCTAAATATACAGTAGTTTTCACCTGGGAAAGAATATAAAGACAAAATACAAACTGAATTTCTGCTTTTTCGGGGTCAAAAATGAGGGAAACTCCACATTCTGTCCATTTCCATTGCAAATAAAAGTCATAAACTGAGGTATCCTCAACTCACCTTTTTGTGGACATTCTCTTGATGTCCCCATTGGCCCAAGCTAAGTCAATACAACAGATTTTGGAGGAAATTTCTTAATTTTATGGCTTTTTGACATGGAAGATATATAGATTTAGAGACAAAAGACTTTGGAAAGCCTCTAATCCATGCAATGATATTCTGGTATAAAAATCTATGAAAGCTCTTTTTAAAAGTATAAGGTGGCCCCAAACCCCTCCAAATCCCTATAAAAATAGCTCTAAGCAAATTCTTAAGCAGTAGAACCCACAAAAAGACAGAGTAAAACAAATTTACAGCCCAAGACAACCTGGATGGTTGATCAGAAAGGTATTTCACACCAGGTTGGGAGAGGAGAACAGTTCAGCATGGGTGCACAGACCTCAGCAAACCTGGTGCAAGCCTCAGAGGACTGAAACATGGGCAGCCGTGGTGGTTTCCAGACTTCTCAACCCATGCATGCCAAAGACAATTTAGAAGGTCAGTAGGAAAAGTCTGCAGTGAGAGAGAGAAGTGTAGAGCCAACCTCAGTCCCCAAACTTGGCCCTGGGGTGGCAGCTGCTTTCTGAGCTTCCAGCCCACAGACAAAGGCGGAATTGAGTGGCTGATCAGAGGGGGATTTCAGGGACCTCTCTGCTGGTGCAGGATTTTGTTGCTTTGCTGTGCTTAGATCTGTGTCACAGTTCTGGGTGGTGGTCCTGGGGTGAGGCGGAGCATTGGCGTGGTGGAGCTGAAAGTGTCAGTGGAGAGGAAATCCTCCTCACAGTTCCAAGACAAAAAAGAGTGCTTGTGGTCACTCATAGACGAGAGCACAGGTCAGGAAAGGAGTAAACACCTCACCCTTGATCATAGCACCTTGGAAGAACTGAAAATTTACAAGTCCCTAGAAGTATCTCTGAAAACAGCTGCACAAAACCCCTGAAGCTGGGGACAGTACATTCTCTACACTGGAAGCAGACCTATACCTTATCAAAGAGTTTTTAACTCAAGCAATTGGTTGAGATCATGAGCAAGCAGCACAAAAAGAGTCAGACCATAGAATCTTACTTTGGTGACAAAGAAGATAAAAACATACAACCAGAAGAAGACAACAAAGTCAAAGTTCCTACATCCAAAGCCTCCAAGAAAGATATGAATTGGTCCCAGGCCATGGAAGAGCTCAAAAAGAATTTTGAGAAGCAAGTAAGAGAAGTAGAGGAAAAACTGAGAGTGATGCAAGAAAATCATGAAAAACAAGTCAACAACTTGCTAAAGGAGACACAAAAAAATACTGAAGAAAATAACACCTTAAAAAATAGCCTAACCCAAATGGCAAACAAGGTCCAGAAAGCCAATGAGGAGAAGAATGCCCTAAAAAACAAAATTGGCCAAATGGAAAAGGAAGTCCAAAAGCTTACTGAAGAAAATACTTCCTTAAAAATTAGAATGGAGCAATTGGAAGCTAGTGACTTTATGAGAAATCAAGACACTGTAAAACAAATCCAAAAGAATGAAAAAAAATAGAAAAAAATGTGAAATATCTCATTGGAAAAAAACAACTGACCTGGAAAATAGATCCAGGAGAGAGAATTTAAAAAAAATGATTGGACTATCTGAAAGCCATGATCAAAAAAAAAAAAAAGATCTTAGACATCATCTTTCAAGAAATTATCAAGGAAAACTGCCCTGATATTTTAGAACCAGAGGGCAAAATAAAAATTGAAAGAATCCACCTACCACCTCCTAAAAGAGATCCCCAAAGGAAAACTCCTAGGAATATTGTAGCCTAATTCCAGAGTTTCCAGGGCAAGGAGAAAATATTGCAAGCAGCCAGAAAGAAAGAATTCAAGTATTGTGGAAACACAATCAGGATAACACAAGATTTAGCAGCTTCTACATTAAGGGACCGCCGGGCATGGAATATAATATTCCAGAGGGCAAAGGAGATAGGATTACAACCAAAAATCACCTACCCAGCAAAACTGAGTATAATCCTTCAGGGGAAAAAATGGTAATAGGGGACTTTCAAGCATTCTTGATGAAAATATCCTCCTCTCAAAGAGCATTGCCATTGGGGGAGAAATATACAAACAAGCTTTATATGAGATAAGTTGAAAATAATCAACAGAAGGAACTCACTAGAATTAAGAAGGTTCAAGAAAAAAAGGGATTTTTGATGAGACTTGGAGGAAGCCTGAGAATTGAAGAGATGGAGATGAGGAGGGAGAACATTGCAGGCTTGGAATGACAATGAAAATTCTGAGTCGACAGCTGAAGTGCCATGTGTAAGAAACAGCAACAAGGCCAGTGTCAGTGGATCATAGCAACCCAAAGGCTGAGTAATAACTCCCAATCTTTTCTACTGCCCCAGATGATATGTTTCTAGATTCTTTTTTTTTCTTTCTTATTTTATATTCCTTATGAGTTAGATGGAGAAACTGATCTAACTGGCAGTTGTCCTTGAGGGCACAGGGTAGAATCCTACAGTTGGATTTTATTCACTGACCCTGAATTTAGAGCTTTATCATTTCCAAATGAAATTCTCTCTGTTTCACCTTGTGTAGGATATCTGCAGAAAGGGAAAGGTGTAGTTTAGGAGAAGTTGTGCATGCTTGCCTTATTTCTCATTGCCAAACAGGAACTTCGAGAAGCTGATTTCTTAGGAGAAGCAACTAAATCAGAACAACAGAAGTGAAGATGTGCATAAATGTCAATTTTGTTGTTCAGTGTTGTTCAGTTCAATCATGTCTGACTTCATTATCACATTTGGAGTTTTCTTGGTAAAGATAGTGGAGCAACTTATCATTTCCTTCTCCAACTCATTTTACAGATGAGGAAACTGAGGCAAATAGGGTTAAGTGACTTGCCCAGGGTCACACAGCTAGGAAGTATCTGAGTCTGAGTTTGAACTAAGGTCCTCCTGACTCCAAGGAAGTAACTTTATTCACTGTGCCACCAACTGCCCCATAAATGACAATTACAATGAGAATAAAAAAGTCAGTATAGGATCTGTCAAGCCAATTCACAGGTTGGTAAAATAATTCATGTACACCATACTCATTTCATAGATGAGGGAATGAGAACAAAGAGGATAAGCACTTTCTCCCATGTCACATTGTTTCTAGATCTCAGGTGTCCTGACTTCTAGTCCATTGCTCTATGCATTACAACATGCTGTCTTTCAACCAGCATGATTCAGGAGAAAGAGTGCAGGAGAAATGAGAAGATTTTCATTCAGATTAGTTCCATCACATATTACTTTTATGACTTTGGACAAATCACTTAACCTCTCTGGGCTTGGCCCCATTCTACCACTAAAACTATGGTTTTATTGTCCTAATTCCATTTAGGGAGTTAGAGAAGAATAGGGATCTAGTGAAGGAAACACAGAGTTCAGTAGTCCAGGGGGCAGGAGAAATAGGAGAAAGAGCATGATAGATCACTCCAGGAGTCATAATATTGGCTAAAAAGAGCTGGCTGCCTTTGTGAAGTCTTTCTTTGCATTTAATTCCATTACAAAATCTTATGAAAGTAGCTAGTTGAATGAATAATCAAGCTAGAAGTTGATGCACACTAATTTGAAAACACATCTATTTTAACTATGTAATTGATATTATTTTCCAGAAGTTCTCATGGACACAATGAGACTCATGTTCCAGTAGCTACACCTTTATGCTATTTCCCCCAGTAATAAACAGAGCTAAATAGCTACAAAAGAACCATGGAGGAACTTTCCTTTTTAACAAATAAATTAAGTAACCAGCTATCAATGTCCATTTACCTCTGGGGATATTTCTTCCAACTTCCAATAAATATTGGTGGACCCCAGTGATAGACTAATAACAAAGAAGTTTTGATAAAAATCATATTCAGTGTTGAATAAAACAGCAGAGATTTGCTTCTGCTCTCCTGGGAAGATGTTTTTGACTGAGAGATATTCACCATAAATATCATTGAATGAGCTCAGATAATTCATTGAAAAATAAGAAATCATGTTAAGGGAGAACAAACTGGATTTTATTTACACTTCAGAAATTATGATCATAGACTGGCTGTAGGCTATAGTGTAGGAAGGAATCTTATATAGGTCTTATTTCCTATTCCTTTTACAGATGAGGAAACTGAGACATGGAGAGGTAAAGTGACCTTCACAAAGTCACATAGATCATAAATAGCAGAGCTGAGATTTGAATTCTATTCAGTGACATGGAATTGGTGCTGTTTTCATGTTGTTGCTTATGAGTATTATTGAATACACATTGGATCAATTGATGCGCCTTATCATATTGAGTCTATACTGAGTCAAAACTTGCTGTTGACTAGATAAAGAACACACAGCAAGGCATCACTATTTGACCTTTTTTTTTGTTGTTCTAGGGACTACATATTGTCTTTTCTTAGGTATTTCTTTAATCTACTTTATTTTCCATTTCTTATTACAACCTGGAAATGTGTCAGTAACCTGCGCCCTTGTAGCTGCATTGGTTGACAAAATGGTGGAAGGGATCAGCATATGGATATTGTGCTATCCTGGTAGGAGGGCTTCCAAGGCTTGCTTATTTTGGAGTTCAGTTTTATATGTGCCATGCTAAGAGGCTTTAAATAATATAATTTTCTCCTCCCCCACACACTCCCCACCTTGAAACTATTGGTTGAGAGGCAGTGTATCCCCTCCATGTGGTTATACCATACTGCTTTGGTCTGACTTGTGGTCCTAGTAATTAGCAGCTATAATTGACTATTAGAATGGTGATTTATATTTTTCTTACATTTCTGCTTATTTCTGGTTTACTCAAGATGATGAAAAATCTGGATGAGTATTGTACATTGGGGTAGTTTTCCTACCTTTTAAAACCACAATATGGCCAGTTTCAGTAGGAAATGCAGTGTGTAGAATGGAAAGAATAATGGCCTCATAGTTAGAAGGTCATGATTTGGAAAGTGGCTTATCCACTTACTAATAGCTCACACTACTATGGGAAGGAAAGTGTTTTACAAAGGGCAAGGTGAACTATTGTTCTATCACCACAGTCATAAAAGTTGGGAATTAGTATTTTATTTTATTTTAATTTTTATGGAAATTATAATCACTGTTTCAACAAGATTGATGATATAATACATTTCACTTTTCCTTGTAAAGAAGTTGGGGGACATGGGTATAGAATGTTGCATATACTACCAGACTTGGTATGTTTCAATTTGTTTTGCTTACCAAGGGAGAATTCCCAGAGTGTTGCTGGAAAAAGACAGTGATATAAAGGGAAAACAAATCACCAATAAACTCAAATTCTGAAATTCCCCCTTTCAAAAATAAATTGAAAGATTAGATTTTTGCCTCATTTAAAAACAACAACAACAAACAAACTGGTTTGTTCATTATATACAAGTACTTAGTGTGAGATTATTACATAATACATACATACATATATGTGTGTAAGTTTGTATATTCCTCCTCTGTTACAGACAGTGAAGAAGGCAAGCCAATACTTAAGTAAACAGTTAAGCCTTCTAATAATAGGTTAATATGTCATCATCAGAACACTCAAGTGAGTATTAGGCATATTCTATACCTGAATATAGTGACACAAAGTGAGAAGCCATGTGGGGTTGTGAAAAGAAAACTGCCCTCAGAATCAACAGCATCTGTGTTCATGCTCCATGTATGCCATATAAGGGCTGTGTGATCCTGCTCAAGACATTTCTCACTGTCTCAGACAACTTTCCAAGACTATAAATTGAAGACTAAGTGGCAATCTGCATCAGTACAAGCACCAATGAAATCACAGGTTCCATCTATCTAAGATTATCACTCATCTATCATTATCTGTCTTTCTATGTTTATGTTTATGTGTCTTTCTATCCAACCATGTTCATTTCTTCTTCTTCTTCTTCTTCTTCTTCTTCTTCTTCTTCTTCTTCTTCTGTTGCTGCTGCTGCTACTGCTAGTGCTTCTACCTTACCTATAAACATTATTAGACAGAAGTTGTACAGTTGATATAGCATTGGACTTTGAAGCAGGAGACCTGAGCCCAAACCCCACCTTTGACACTAGCTGTGTGACCTTGGTCAAGTTACTCAAAATAAATTAGCCTCATTTTCCTCATCTTTAAAAACAGAGATAGTAATAGAACTTATAGACTGGTGAGAAACAAATAAGAAGATATATGTAAAGTGCTTTGCAAACCTTAAAACACTATAAAATGGTAGTTATTATTGTTTTTTTAATGTTTGTAGAGTGCTTTATATGGATTATTTCATTTAGCTTTATAACATTCCTGCAAGAGAGTTACTTCAGATATCAGTTTCTTCATTTTTTAGACAAAGATGCTGAGGCTCCCAGAGGTGTGGTGACTTGTCCCAAATCACAAAGTCTGGTTTCCTGTTCTTATAACCAATGCTCTTTCCACTATCACATAGCATATCCTATAACTGAAAATTCTGCCCTTAAGGGTAAAAATATTTTATTCTTTTGCTTATTGACATACTGATCTTTATTCTGTAAAAGATTTTTCAAGCAATAGCTTTTATCAGAACTTGATGCTTGCAAGGCGAGAACAGGTTGAATATTATTAAGCAGCCAGAAAAGCAGGCAAATGGACTGTTTTCTAAAAGCTACTTTCATTCCCATCTTGAACAATGATTGCATATTGTAGCTTAGCACTGAGAATCAGCTAATGCTGCAAAGATAAGCTTTATAACCGAATATAATTTTTCCCACTACAAAGCCAATAGTTTAAAAATGCAAATAAAGAATGACTGTCAGAAGGGACTTGGTGAACCATTGAAAGGAACTTTGTGTGTCCCCTTTGGAGCTTTCAACTTTGAAAAGCCTTTTTAATAGCAACATAATTTAACAATTTCTGTCGAGTGGGTTTTCAAGCTTTAAAAAAAGACTGTAAGAGAAAGGGGGAAAAAGAGGCGTTCCTCTCTGAAATGGAAAATCTTGACAAAGATAGCCTGAGTTGGGTGAGAGGTCAGCAATGTTTTTCAGCAGCAGGTTTCATAGTTTTGAAACAACCTATAATTGATGACTGATAAAGATCAAGAAAGGTTCTTGCAAGGATAAAAAAGCACTATTGAAAAAAAATAACAGAATCCAATTGCCATTTCTTATTGGGGCTCTTTATGCCCTGGGAGGAAATGGCTCTAATTCCTGTGCTTCAAACAGTAAGCTTATCCATTAATCTCAAAGGCAAATGGTTTAACAGAATTTCAGAAAATGCTATTTTCAATGCCGCCATTCCTCCTCTAGCTGGTGCTCTCCATGCTTGTCATCCTGCGTTGTGTCCTCATTCACCAAACCAAGATGAAGGTCATTATTTCACTTAAAGTATCCTATCTGTGAGCACAGGCCATTTGCCAGGTGACCCAACTCACTTTCAGAATTCAACATAAATACCCCCACTGAGAAAGCATTGCTTTCCAAAGCTGGGATAGTGTTCATTCAACTGAACGGTGGCAGAAATTAACCTGCGTCAAGCTTTGAAAATATGTCATTTGCTCTCAATCTCTTAGGCACAGTATGTACTGTCATAGGATTACACACCTGAAGTGGTTCTCAGCAGCCTTCTAATCTCACCCATAGTGGAACAAGAATCCTTTCTACATCATGCCCTCCCCCCCCAAGTGGCCATTCAACCTTCAATTAAAGACCTCTACTGAGATGGACCTCACTGCCCCCTAAGGCAGCTCATCTCACTTTTGGACAGCTCCAATTACTATAGAGTTGTTGTCTTTTTTTTTTTCTGATATCCAGATGAAATCTATCTCTCTACAGCTTCTCCCCACTGCTCCTAGTTCTACCCTCTGGGACCAAGTAGAATAAAACTAATACTATTTCCATGTGACAATTCTTTGTATATCTGAACATAGTGTTCTTGGCAGTCCCAAACCTTCCCTTATCCTAGATAAACACGCCTAATTTCTCCATCTGATTCTTACATGTCACTATGATGAGTCTTTTAACCATCTTTCCTTGCCTTCCTTTGATGTTTTGAAACTTATCAATGTCCTTCTCTGTATGAATGAATGAATAAATGAAAAAATATATTAAGTGATTTCTATGGGACAAACACAAGGTTAAAGATGGGGAAGACAAATTAAAAAAAACACAGAGCAAAGACAATCATTGCCTTCAAGGAGCTGACATTTGAATAGGGAAATAATATATATGTTAGGATGGTGATTAGTTCTAGAAAGTTATTGGAATGGTGAGTGGAGTCATAGAGGAGTACATTTGACAAACCCCATTCAGGAAGAGCAGGAGAGTTGACATGATCATGGTTCATGGTTCCAGAACTGGAGTCATGGAAGAATCAAGGAAAAGGTGGACAAAGTGATTAGAGAGAAGGTTGTGAAAGAAATGACTGGAAAGGAGGGGGTGAAGAGAAGAGTGACTGTAGTTTTCCTAAGTCAGTGTTCCTCAAAACAGTTCCCTGAAAATGTGTTGTCCAGAGCTGACATAGCTTGAGATGTGGTTTGACCAGAGCAGACAGAGTCTAGCGGGGCTATTATCTTGCATGTAATTGATTTTCTGCTTCTCTCAATGCAGCTGACATCACATTAACTTTTTAAACAGCCATTTTGCATTGTTGACTCTTATTGGGCTTACAATCCACTAAAATCCTTAGGTCTTTTCAAATGCCCTGTCTTCTAGCCATGTGTCCCTCTAGTGTACTTGGGGAGTTGATTTTTTAACCCAAATATAGGATATTACATGCACATCTCTATATTACACTTTAATGATTACTTTATAAGGGATATAAGGTTTCCTAACCTTATCTTGCTATCTTATATGGAGTCAGGGAGTCCTGAGTTCAAATCTGGCCTTAAATACTTACTAGCTGTGTGATCCTGGGCAAGTCATTTAACCTCTGTTTGCCTCAGTTTCCTCATTTGCAAAATCAAGATAATAATAGTATCTATATCCCAGGGATGTTATGAGAATAAATTGAACTAATAATGGTAAAACACTTAGCCTAGTGCCTGGCACATAGTAAGAACAGTATAAATACTAGCTTTTATTATTATTATTGTTATTATTTAGTAAGATATCTTATAGTTTTACCTAGTTTAAAATACCCCCATTTTAACATGAGGAAACTGAAATCCTGGGATATAAAGTGACATGCCCTAAATCTAATGAGTACTAAAGTACAGAACCAAGATTAGAACCTGTTTTATATGAATACAAATCCATGTGTTTTTTTTAATGATTCCTGGGAAGAGAAGCTACATCAGAGGGTCACTTTGAGTGTGTCTTTGGCTCATGTTAGAACAGCCAGAAAGGGAGAACCTTCAAGCTAATTGGCTTAGGAAGGTCTGGGAATGGGTTACCTTAGGTGAAGTTCTGCCTTAAAGAATCTATAATAAAGTGTTGGCATGGACCAGTCCCTAAGGATATCAGGTACTTTTTGCTTAAGCTCAGTTAGGGGAAAAAGACAGAAACTAGTGAAAATGATTAGCCAGGCCCTTGTCTCTTGGTTTATTCTCATAACCTCTTTACTGATACTTCTGTCTCTTGTCTACACCTTTCAATTCATCCCATGCTTCACTGTCAGGAAAGTCAGAAAAATGAAAGAATGGAAAGAAAAAAGTTGGAAAAATGAAGAATGGAATAATGAATAATAGGTATGTATTAAGTATTTATTATGGGACAAGAAACATGCTAAGAACTGGGTATTTGAAGTTATTGTTGTTGTTCAGCCATGTCTGACTCTTTGTGACCTATTTTCTTGGCAGAGATAATGGAGTGGTTTGCCACTTCCTTCTCCAGATCATTTTACAGGTGCAGAACTGAGGTAAACAGTCAAACTTGGCCAAGGTTATACTACTAGTTAAGTGTCTGAGGACAGAATCAAATTGAGGAAGATAAGTCTTCCTGACTTGGAGCCTGGCACTTTATCCACTGTGCCATATAGCTACTCCCTACAAATACAAAAAGAAAACAATCCTTGTCCTTAAAGAGCTTACATTCTAAAAAATGGAGAAGATAATCCACATAGGGGAGTAGTGGCTATGGGAATATATTTTTGTCTGAGAAGTCTCCAGAAATTGTAGAAGAATTGAGTTGTTCTTCTAGTAATTTGAGGTTTGATATATTTATTATTCCCAGAGATAGAGATGGAAAGAGAGGGGAAAGTGTAGGAAAGATATGTGTGTGGAATCTGATCACATGAAGCTAGTGTTACAGCTGTGTCTAGACTAAGCAAGGAGAAGTTTAACCAATCAGGAACCCAGGGACCCAGTCCTAGCATACTCTAGGGTATGTGGGTGTCATAACAGGTTGGAGAAAAGCTGAAGGCAGGAGGCATCATGCCACATCTCCTACTCAAGAACTGTAATGGCTCCAATAAAAGCCAATATGTCCATGGGTAAGATGGATAAAGCATCCATCCATGGGCTGTTGGATAAAACCCATATTTCACTGAAGAGCTTTTAAAAGTTTCTGTCATCTGACCTCATATTACATATCCAACCATATTTCCCACTTATTTCCAATGTGAACCCTTTGCTCCATTCAAGATAGTCATTGGATCATAATAATATCGATTTAGATTTGGGAAAAAAATAAAATTTATCTATTCCAATACTGTCAGATTCAAATAGAAACAGATTTCTGCTGACTGCTTAGACAATTTAGATAATCACAAATTAACACTGTCTGTGTTCTATTGTTTTAAAATTTATTTTATTAACTATTTCCCAGTTACATTTTACTCTGGTTCTTTTTTTCTTTTCCTTTTTTTTAAAAGACAATTGGGGTTAAGTGACTTGCCCAGGGTCACACAGCTAGTAAGTGTCAAGTGTTTGGTCTGAGGCCAGATTTGAACTCAGGTCCTCCTGACTTCAGGGCTCTATCCACTGTGCCATATAACTGCCCCTACTCTGGTTCTTAAGCACTCAAAAGCATTTTGGGTCCATGAAGCTCATAGCCATGTGTTTGAGAACTCTGATCTATTTCAAAGCTCTCATTTTACAGATGAGGAAAGTGAAGCTAAGAAAAGTTAAGTGATTTACCCAACATGACAAATGTATGCATTAAATGGCAGAATGAAAAATCAAACCCTGGTTCTCTGACTCCACATCAGCACCGTTTCCACTATATAAGTTTCCTTAGACTGTTCCTTGTTCACATTATGCTCACTTTCACCTTCAAGTCTTTGCTCATGCTGTTTTCCTCCTAGAATATTTTCTCTCTGCTTTTCACTATCCTTCCCTTCAATTGTGATCCAGCTAAAATCTCCCTTCCCCTATAGATATTTTCTTTATCACTGTAGTCAACATTGCTAGTTCATTTCTCAAGTATCTGTCTTAACTTGATTACCTTACCACATACTCTGCATCTTACAATTTAACCCTTGCTATTTATCAATATGATGTTCAATTATCAATAAACATTTATCAAACACTTACTATATGCCAGACACTATGCTAAGTGCTGGGGATACAAATAAGAAAAAGCCAGGCCCTGCCCTCAATAAACTTACAATCTTATAGAATTCATATAATTAATTGTGTGTATGAATATTCTGATTTACCAGCAATGATAGAATCTCTTTATGGGTAGGGACCTCATGCTATGCTTGTTATAAACCAGACTATTTGGCACAATGAAAAAACATCAATGCTTAATAAGTGTTGATTGATTGATCATTCAGGTACCAGCACACTAATAATGTCTTTGTAAAAATCACCGATCTAATTTTTCCCCTGAAACTCTGAAAGGAAAACTCCCAACAATTGACTCCTATTTTAGCACTTGACACAGGGGCTATAGAATTACAGATCTACATCTGTAAATAACCCTGGAGGTCATCTGGTCCAACATCCCCATTTTACATATGGGGGAATGATGTTACTTATCCAAAGATTCACATAATGGAGCTAGGCTTCATCTACCATTATCCTTGGAGTTAAGGATGAGATACACATTTTATAAGTATAGAATTTTAAAAATCATAATACAATATGCTAGTAAGAGTGATCTTCATGGGACCTTTATTGCAGAATGCTAGAAAATGTTTTTCATGTAATCTCATTAATTTACCTAACAGCCTAATTAGATGAGCACATGATGCATTATTTTTCTCCCACTTTTGAGGGAGCAAATGGATTTGCCAGAGGTGATTTTTCAAATAGAGCCAGGAGGGACATAGAATAGAATGAATGTTTTGTAAACCCATCACTATCCAAAGTCATGCTAAAAGCCAACAACTAATTCATTTCATTTTTAACTCTGAAGATTCTTTTTCCAAAAATGCATTTTCTTTTAAAGAATCCTTTAGTATTTTGCTAGTTTAAGCCAGTCTGAAAGGCCAGAGTGAGCAACTGCTTCATACTCATCTGGAAGATGGACACTTGGGGGGGTGAAACAGAGCAGTTGTTTAAGAGCTCACCAGCTGTTCCCCAGCAATTTAGGACATGAAGAGACAAATATGGCATTCAGGGTGAATTGCCCTGGGAGCCCTAGTAAGACCAATGTACCTTATCCTAAATGAGATGCCTAAGTGAGTAACTATTACTTCTTTGAGAATACTTCAGTGGTAATCAGTGGAACAACTCAGGGGAGATAGTAAATGTCAGGGTTGTTCAGTCCACTAACCTCTCTGAACCTCATTTTCTCATTTGTAAAGCTCAGATGGAAGTAACAGTTTACTTGAGAGACACATTGTGAAGATTGACAACTAAGGGAAAAGAAAGCACTTGACCCACACAGATGCCTCCTTCAGATTATTCCACATTATTCTCTATGGCCCTATTGATCTGGATTTAGGAGAGATGAATAATCACCAATTCACTACACAAGAGGTCCTTAGTGGCATAGTAATTGATAATCTGGTTTGAAAACTAAAGTCTCCACTGGGTAGATTGAAATCTTCTCTAGTTCACCATCTAGAAGCTTTCCTACTGTCTATCTTTCTGAATGATTTAAGACCTAGGAGCTGATCTAGCTGAATAAGTGAGAGAAAAGCAACAGGACATGGGAAGAGGGGAGAGGATGATCTATAGGGAGAAAACAGTAGCCAGATGGAAGGCCCGGAATTGATTCACTTAGTGGCAAGAGAAATCAAGTTCCTGGAGGTTTAGTTATGGAGCAGATGTGTCAATATGAATTGATATCTGCTATTTCATACATTCACAAATTCTTGGTGGTGGTTGCTTTTTTTTTCTTAGCAAATATCTAGATAAGTTTGTGATTGAAACTCGGTTAGATGATTTTGAATCATGTTGTGTGACTTTATCAGATTTGGTATCTGGTATTGGTATTATTGGCATTATGTATTTTATGCCTTTTTAACTATTCTTTCCGTAATTTAACTGAATGTAAGTTCCTCAAGGACAGGGGCTATCCTTTTAAAAATTTTTGTATCCCCAATATCTATCAACATAGTTGGCATAGAGTAAGTGCTTAATGAGTGTTTATGGAATTGAACTGATTTAAATCAAGCTGAAGAGAAGCTTGTTCTAAGTAAACAGTGACTTTGAGAGCTTCAGAGCTTGAATTCCCAAAGGAGGCTTGTAGTAGTGAGTTTAGACTTTGCTGCTTATTATGATGCTAGTGTTTTTTTAATCTAAAAAATAGGGTTATTCTTTAACAGAGTCATAATAATTTTCAGACCTCTTATTCACACACTGCCATACCCTTTTCTGTAACTCACAAAATCTGATAGGGTCACAAAATAAGAAGGAGGGGAGGCACGGTTTCTGGCAATTTCTATCATCTCTCAGGCTGACAAAAGGCACCTTCTGAGACTTTTGTGGATAAAGAGAACAAAGTAAACATGGTAAGTCATGTCTCATTTTACTCAGCTTCTACAGTTCCTGGTGGAGCCTGGGATGATCAGATTGGGTGTGCGGTACAAAGAAATTGCTGTTTTCTCTCTCACAATGGGGCCATTGGTGATAAGGAAATACCACGTCAGGACCTTGGAGAGCACACTATTTGCCTGCAGTTATAATAAAGTAGACTTCAGTTAGATGCAGTTAAAAAATGGTGAGTCACTGACCTTGCCTTTGGAATAAATTCATGTGCCCTAAGGTACAACTGCTATAACAGCACTACTAAAAACCAGACAAATACTTAGAGTTTTATAATTTAAACTTTGCCATCCCCTTAAAAAAATGTACTGCCTCTCTGAAAATATATCTGCCTGCTGTTGCCTTGGGGGCCAGTTGGGTCCTTTAGAATTTAACCAGTTACTTAAAATCCAACAGAAGCTTTGACCTGCTCTGGCCCAATCTGATTTGTCCAGTAAATCAAATGTGCCTTGCAGTTCTCAACAATTTAGAGAATGCATTGTAAATGCTCTCAAGAGAACTCCTCTTTTCTGGGAAAGGGGGCTTGAGATGGGATTGAATTACTGGCTTAACCACAGCCAGTCTCTTTGCAAGATACTTGTTGCACCTTCCCCCCTTGCCAAAATTCAGATGTTAATTCTCTTCCTTCCATTAACAATGACAACCTGGGCATATTACAACATACAAGGATCTTTGAAAATATGTGTGTCAGCCTGAATTGAAATTGCACTGATTTAAATGCTCACATAAATTAAGGAGAGAGAAGATGAAGGACCCCATGTTCTTAATGTCATTGTGACATGAGTGCTATCTTCTACCACATATTTTTCCCAAGAGGGTCACCGTTGACAATGGCTATGTAGTGAAACTGACATGCTGGGAATATCTTTTGCTTCATATGCCTGCCAGTACACTCAAAATATGCTGAAGAAAAAAGACACCAATCATAACAGAAAATGTCTAATCTATAAAAGGGAGAACTATATTGTTTATGATAAGCCATTTTCTCTGCCTGGACATTTTTATAGTTGGGTATTGTGAATTGTAACCTGATGGGGATAAACTAATAATTCCCATGAAAACAATTACAGTATGTTATTTAACTTTTGATAGAGTACTGAACACTTCAATGATATTGCCTGAAATAAAAACACATCTTGAAGAACAAGGGGAAAAAAAGGCGACTGACCTCCATACCAGGAGAAATAAAGAATAATGTAGCACTTTGACAACCTTGAAGGTGACTTTTCCAAATCATTGATTAGCAGGTTCATGCCCTGAAATTCAAGTCAGTGAGATTCATTACAGTTCTTTCAGTCACCAGGGTATTTAAAGCCAAAATGCATCATTAACTCAGAAGTAGTCTCTGCCATTGTGCAATAAGGGAATCAACTTAATTCAGGTGACAAAGCCATCTGCAAAAATTCTTTGGGCTTTGATACAAAGGAAGTAATTGCATTTTTTTTGCATTAGAGATACAGGAAATCATTTTTGCTGCAGTTATTCACTTTTGTCTTCTTTAGTAAAAAAAAAACAAAAACAAAAACAAAAAACCTGACTGTTGCTGGGCAAGACCTTGACATTGAATAGCCTGAATGAGAAAAGGGGCTGGACTATGTTCACAAAACAGCCTGGCCCAACTCATTTCTACAAATGTAAGCCATTGGCCAGTGGGTTAATGGAATGAGGTAGGGGAGAAGAGGAGGCCACCTACTATCCTTTTATTTTCCCTTTCGAAATCATAAGGCCTAGTTTATTCTGCAAGGTCCAATCACCTTTTGAACAAGCCCCATCCTGAATATAGTCCAAGCTTTTAAAAAGACAGAGGCGATTTTCAAAAGGGAAAGGAAAGAATCATATATACCAGATAAACTAAAGCAGAAGCTTTGTCAAGACCTAATAAACATTAAAATGAGTGAGTAGAATGAATTGTAGTGGGGGTGAAGCTGAAGGTCTATATGGCCAAACATGACACCATCATGGATTTTAGGATGTTACCTCACACCTGCTAAGTAACAAATGAAAATGTATTCTAAAGCAAGGGAATTTCAAAATGAATTTTGTCTATTTAAGCAAATGAATGGAAAGGCTTTGTTTATAAGTCTTGTGACAAGATATTTTTTTTCACATACCAAGTTAACAATGTGCAAAGATAAATTATTTGGTCATAGAAGCCCATGATGCAAAAACAAACAAACAAACAAATAAAATTAATTCTTAGTTATAATCTTAGTTTAGTTATTTAGATAAATTATTGAACCTTTTTTGGCCTCAGACCTTAGAACTACTCCAGTCTGAAAAGACTGAGAATCCATGAACATCTAAAGGGGTTACAATTCTAGGAAATGTTGTGGTGTAAACCATATTATCTTAGGTTTTTTGTTGTTTTAAGTTAACTTATCCTCTTGGCTAATATTTTAGTCATTTGTATGGATATCTACAAAGATCAAGTCTTTAAAAACAGAAGAATTTCTTATTGAATTAGCTATATCTTTATCTATGTCTATTAAAACAAACTTTATAAATAGCATATGGAAAATGGAGAGAATGCATATCAACTTACTGGCTATTCTTTAATTTGGGAAAATAGTACTCAGGCACCTATTTCCCAACACCTTCAATATCCCATCCCTACTTCTTGAAAAATGAATGTGTTGGAGCTACTTTGCAAAAAATAAAAATAGAAAAGGAAACATTCTCCACAGGGGGAAGAAATCTTTTTTTTCCCCACAAAAATATTGACACTATAAATAAAATAAGAAATTCCCAGATTCAGTTATTTTTCTAGTCAGAGGTGGTCTAATGAATAATAAAAATGAATAAAATGCTCTACTAGCATCTACTCAAGGAAAGAAAAGCGGGGGAGTGAGATGACCATGGAACTAAGATGCTCTCTATTTTTTTTCTCTCTCTTTCTTCACTATTTTATTGCCTCAATCATTTATTCCAATAATTGCTCATCTTTAGTAATCAGAGATAAAATTCTTTTTTCAAGTTTTTGAAATAAATTACAAGGAAAACTGGCGTGTTTATGATATAAGAAGTAGTTCTTTCTGGGATTTTTGAATTTTCCTTCCTTTTAGAACCTTCATATATTAAAAATGTTTTCTTAATCTGAATGCATCTTTGGAATTTGTTGAATTAATAGTGATCTCACTATTAAGACATATGCATAGGTGACTTCCAGGAGCCAAGATGGTGGAGAAAGAAGTAAGTTGCTCTCACCCTCCCTTATTGGCCTCTGAAAGCCCAGAAAATATCACCCCAGGAAAAAAAAAAGCCTGGAACAGTTGATCCAGCAGAAAGACAGGGTGCAGCAGTCTCATAGCCCAGAAAGCTTGGGGGATTAATAGGAAAGGCCCCTCTCACTCTGGGGAAGGGGGAGCAGTACAGAATGTAAGGTGTCCCAGCAAGGCAGAGAAAAACTGCACCTCAGCATACCAGGGCAAGATCCTGAACCCCAGGTGGTGGAGCAGGCAAGTACCAACACCAAGACCCCTGAGTGCCTCAATACAGGCAGGGGAACCTGTAGACACCAGCTAGGAAAACCACCATGTGTAATAGTGTTCTCCAGCAGCCAGATATCATGGTGCCTCAACAAAACTCTAGGAAGCACAACTCCAAGAGGTAAAGCTCCAGGTTGATAGACATCCTCCAGTAGTGAAGCATCCCTGTGCAAGGCCTGGGTGAGCAAGAGGCAAAGAGAGGAGTGCAAAACCCAGGTGAGCAGGTGTGTCCCAGAGGCCAGACTCCCCACCTCTACTCTTAGAGCTCCAGTGTTGCTGATCTCAACCCAACACCAGGTAAACTGCCAGAACCCTACAGCATCCAATTGCCAGCACCTGAGGCCCCAGCACACAAAGCCAATGACTAGGTCCTGGGCCCCCAGAACAAGAAGCTTGGATCTATGCCCCCTGCTCTCCAGCAGGAGAGCTCAATTTTTTTAAGTCAGGAAATAAGCAAACACCATGAGCAAAAAGAAACATATAATGACCATAGATTCTTATTATTAGGACAGGGAAGATCAAGGCAGAGGACAACATTGTCAATATACCTACAATATGATATAAGCTCTACTTATATGTTCATATTAAGCATATTTTCACATTAGTCATGATGTAAAGTAGAATTAGAACCAATGGGAGGAACCATGAGAAAGAAGAATCAAAGCAAAACAATAAAAGGAAAGGAGAGCAAATAGTTAGGAAGAAGTAGATAATAAAACTATACTAGTGGGGGACCACAACCTCCCCCTCTCTGAACTAGATAAATCTAATTACAAAACAAGCAAGAAAGAAGTTATGGAGATGAATAGAATTTTAGAAAAGTTAGATACGGTTGGTTGACCTCTGGAGAAAATTGAATGGGAATAGAAAGGAATATATCTTTTTCTCAACAATACATGGCACCTACACAAAAATTGAACATGTACTAGCACATAAAAACCTCACAATCCAATGCAGAAAGGCAGAAATATTAAATGCATCCTTTTCAGACCATAATGCAATAAAAATTACATATAATAAAGGGCCATGGAAAGATAGACTAAAATTGATTGGAAACTAAATACTCTAATCCCCCAAAAATGAGTGGGTCAAACAATAAATCATAGAAACAATCAGTAACTTCATCCAAGAGAATGACAATAACAAGACAACATACTAAGTCTTATGGGATTCAGTGAAAGTGGTTCTTAGGGTAAGTTTTATATCTCTAAATGCTTACATGAATAAAATAGAGAAAGAAGAGATTAATGAATTGGGCATGCAACTAAAAAAGATGGAAAAAAACAAATTAAAAATTCCCAATTAAATACCAAATTAGAAATTCTGTAAACCAAAGGAGAGATTAATAAAATTGTAATTAAGAAAACTATTGAACTAACAAATAAAACTAAGAGCTGGTTTTATGAAAAAAAAAATAGATAAACCTTTGGTTAATTTGATTAAAAAAAGAAAGAAGAAAAACAAAGTACTAGCAAAAAAATGAAAAGGGTGAATTCACCACCAATGAAGAGAAAATTAAATGATTATTAGGAGCTATTTTTCCCAACTGTATGCCAATTAATTTGACAATCAGTGAAATGAACAAATATCTACAAAAATATAAATTGCCCAGATTAACAGAAGAGGAAATAAAGTACTTAAATAACCCCATTTAAAAAAAAAAGTGATTGAATAAGTCATCAATGAGCTCCCTAAGAAAAATCTCAAGGTCCAGATAGATTTACAAGTGAATTCTACTAAACATTTAAAGAACAACTAATTCCAATACTATATAAACTATTTGGGAAAATAGGTAAAGGAATTCTATCACATTTATTTTTTTATGATACAAATATGGTACTGATACCTAAATTGGGAAGAGCCAGTACAGAGAAAGAAAACTATAGAGCAATTTCCCTAATGAATATAGACACAAAATTTTAAATAAAATATTAGGCAAGAGATTACAGCAACTTATCTCAAGGATAATACACAGAGAGGATTTATAGCAGGAATGTAGGGCTGGTTCAATATTAGAAAAAACTATCAGCATAATTGACCATATCAAGAACAAAACTAAGAGAAATCATATGATTATCTCAACAGATGCAGAAAAAGCTTTTGACAAAATACAGCACCCATTCCTATTAAAACACTAGAGAGCATAGGAATAAATGGAGTATTCCTTAATACAATAGGTAGTATCTATCTAAAACCATCAGCAAGCATTATATGTTATGGAGATAAGCTAGAAGCATTTCCAATAAAATCGGAGGTGAAGCAAGGATGTCAATTATCACCACTGTTATTCAATATTGTACTAGAAATGTTAGCTTTAGCAATAAGAGAAGAAAAAGACATTGAAGGAATTAGAATAGGCAAAGAAGAAACAAGGTTATTACTCTTTGCATCTGATATGATGGTATTCTTAGAGAAGCAAGTAAAAAAATATTTGAAATAATAAACAAATTTAGCAAAGTTGTAGGATATAAAATAAACCCATATAAATAAATCTTCAGCATTTCTATATATTACTAACAAAGCCCAACAGCAAGAGATAGAAAGAGGAATTCCATTTAAAGTTACAGTAGACATTATAAAATAGCTGGCAGTCTACCTGCCAAAACAAACTCAGGAACTACATGAACACAATTACAAAGCAGTTTTCCCACAAATAAAGTCAGATCTAAATAATTGGGAAAACATCAGTTGCTCATGGTTAGGCCAAACTAATGTAATAAAAATGACAATTCTACCTAAATTAATTTAC
This sequence comes from Vombatus ursinus, assembly GCF_900497805.2. Classification (NCBI taxonomy): domain Eukaryota; kingdom Metazoa; phylum Chordata; class Mammalia; order Diprotodontia; family Vombatidae; genus Vombatus; species Vombatus ursinus. Next base: position 34,632,947 of record NW_020954577.1, read on the forward strand.
TTATTACTTAAAATATTATTTTATAGAACTAGGAAAAATAACAAAATACATCTGGAAGAACAAAAGGTCCAGAATATCAAGAGAACTAATGAAAAAAATGCAAGGAAAGGTGGCCTAGCTGTACCAAATAATCAAAACTACTTGGTACTGGCTAAGAAATCATGTAGCGGATCAGTGTAATAGGCTAGGTATGCAAGACACAACAGGCAATGACTATAGTAATCTACTATTTGATAAATCCAAAGACTCCAACATCTGGGTTAAGAACTCACTATTTAACAAAAACTTCCTGGAAAAATGGAAAATAGTATGGCAGAAACTAGGCATAGACCAACATCTTATACCCTATACCAAGATAAAATAAAAATGGGTACATGATTTAGATATAAATATGGATACTGTAAACAAATTAGGAGAGCAAGGAATAAATTACCCATCAGATATACGGAGAAAGGAAGAATTTATGGCCAAACAAGAGATAGAGAACATTATGAAACGCAAAGTGGATGACTTTAATTATATTAAATTGAAAAACTTCTGCACAGACAAAGCCAATGAAACCAAGATTAGAAGTGAAGCTAGGTACTTCTCTAGGAACAAAGCTGGGAAATAATTTTTATAACTAGTGTCTCTGACAAAAAACTCATTTCTAAAATATATAGAGAACTGAGTTAAATTTATAAGAATACAAGTCATTCTCCAATTGATAAATGATCAAAGTATATGAACAGTGAGTTTTCAGAGGAAGAAATTAAAGCTATCTATAGTCATATGGAAAAAGGCTCTAAATCACTATTGATAAGAGAAATGCAAAGCAAAGCAACTCTGAGGTTCCACATCACACCTATCAGATTGGCCAACGTGACAAAACAGGAAAATGATAAATGTTAGAGAAAAAGTGGGAAAATTGGAACACTAATGCATTGTTGGTGGAGTCGTGAACTGATCCAACCATTCTGGAGAGCAATTTGGAACTATGCCCAAAGGGTTATAAAACTGTGCGTATCCTTCAACCCAGCAATAGCACTTCTAGGTCTGTTTCCCAAAGAGATCATAAAAACAGGAAAAAGGACCCACATGTACAAAAATATTTATAGCACCTCCTTTTGCAGTGGCCAATAATTGGAAATTGAGGGGATGTCCATCAACTGGGGAATGGCTGAACAAGCTGTGGTATATATATGTAATGGAATACTATTGTGCTATAAGAAATGATGAGCAGGCGGACTTCAGACAAACCTGGAAAGATTTATATGAACTGATGCTGAGTGAAGTGAGCAGAACCAGGAAAAACATTATACACAGTAATAGCCACACTGTGTGATGACTGACTTTGGTAGACTAAGCTCTTCTCAGCAATGTAAAGATCTAAGACAACTCCAAAAGACTCGTGATGGAAAAAAGCTATCCATATCCAGAGAAAGAGCCATGGAATCTGAATGCAGATGGAAGCATACTATTTGTTTTCCTTTTATTTTGTGGTTTTGTTTTTATTCTTCTTTCTAATAGTTCCTCCCATTGGTTCTAATTCTTTTTTACATCATGACTAATGTGAAAATATGCTTAATGTGAACATATAAGTAGAGCCTATATCAGATTGCAGTCCACACTGGGGAAGGCGGAGGACAGTGAGGGTGAGAAAATTTAAAACTCAAAATCTTATGGAATTGAATGTTGAAAACTAAAAAAAAATAAACAAATTGTTTAATAAAAAAGACATAGGCATATGGTTGAAGATTCTTGGATCCACAAGTTTATATGTGCAAAGATATGGGGCAAGGGAAGAAAAGGGAATAAGCATTAATATAGTACCTATTATGTGCCACGCATCATACTAAGTGCTTTTGTTTAAAAATAAATATCTCATTTGATTCTCACAACCATTCTACAAAGTAGATGCTGTTATCATCTCTATTTTACAGTTGAGGAAACTGAGTCTAAGGGAGGTTGCCCAGGGTCACATACCTAGTAAATGTCTGGGACTGGATTTAAACTCAGGACTTCCTGGCTCAAGGCCCAGAATTCTATCTACTGCACCAACAGTTGTCTCTTATATAAGAGCATAGTATCCCTTTATCAAACATATTCCAGGATTATAGTTTGAGCCAGAAAGAACCTTAGAAGCCATCAAGTCTAATTCTCTCATTTCACATATAAGGAAACTGAGGAAGTAAGTAACCTTTCCAGGGTCACATAGCTACTAAGTATCTAAGGCAGGATTTGAACTATGGTCTTCCTGACTCCAAGATCAGTTCCCTAGACATTATTCCATGCCTCCTCCAAGAAGTGATGGAAAGCATGTACTAGTTAGAAAACTTTTAGGAATGTCCCAGAAGAATATTTGTTAAAACATCCCCTGATAGGCTCTGGATTATGTTTCTGTTAGCATACCCTATGGGTTTGTTAGTTTGTGGTCTATACCTGTGACTAAACTTCTCACTGCTTCTAGGTAGACTCATTACTACAGAGAACTACAAAGAACAAAGAGCTAAGGTGATGTTATTCCAATAACACCATCTATCACCAAGTTGATGCTAGTACTAAAAAAGATGGACATTTGCGGCAGTGAGTTCCGTGAGAGCAATGGGATTGTTGAGCAATTTACCAAAAGACAGGCAAGTTTTTGTAGCTCTTCTGTAGCTTATTGTCTTACAGGGTTATTAGGACATGGAGAGGCTCAAGCATAGGTTGGTATTGGGGTGGGGAATCTTTGGCCTTGAAGCCACATGTGGCCTTCTAGGTCCTTAAGTGCAGCCCTTTGACTGAATCCAAACTTCCTGGAACAAACCCACTTATTAAAGAAATTGTTCCATAAAACTTGGACTCAATCAAAAGGACCTATGACCAAGGACCCAGAAGGCCACATATGGCCTTGAGGCCACAGGTTTCTCACCCCTGGGCTAGTATATGGGGGAGTTAGGACTTGAACCCTGGTCTTCTGAACTCCTGACCCTCTATGTACACACCATACAAGCTTTCAATCATGTTAATGATTAGAAAAAAACTTAGGACAAACTGTATCCTTTCATAGATGATTATTTTTGGAAAAATTATTAATAGTCATGCTAATAGACATTATGATAAATATTTTTGTGTCTACTATTTTTTAAGGCAGGATAGAATGGTGATAACATTTCTACATCATGATATTTCATCTAGAACTTTGCTGTTTACAAAGCACTTCAACATCTATGAGTTCATTTGGTTTTCATAACCACCCCATAAACTGGATAAAGCATGTATTTTCCATCTTACGAAGATAAAGATAATGGAGAACTGGAAACTTAAAGAGGTTGTAAAAGTTGGTTACACAGTAAATACAAGACATGGGCTATAACTAGAGGCCTTTTTCCATTTTTAATGTATTATCTATTAAGTTATGCATTTAGGAGGTAAACCTTGTCCCATTACCCAATTATACCATCGGTAGCTCCTCTTCCAATAGGTAGTTGCTTTATAATGACACCAGATTTTTCTCTACCTCCCTCTCCACCAAAGCATTCTTCTTAGCCTGAATTTTCTTGACCAAACCATATCATGTATATATATATCTGTAATTTCTCTTCCACAAAATCTTACTTGTAGACCCTTAGAGAACTACTTTTCCTTTTCAAAGTGACAGCTAGCTAGTTTAATAACCACATTCACGTAGACATGTTACTAGTAAGATATTTGCATTTTAGTGAAGTATTTCTGAAGCTATAAGTTCTTAACTAAAATAATGATTCCAAAGTTGGGGTTTCAAGTGCTGTATCAGGTTATTGGGGGAGAGACATGTAACCTTTTAGATTATAGCTCACTTTCTGCCTTTTAGATCATAGATTACAGATTTTAGTTACTGTAATAAACTAAAACAAATATATTCTAGACTGATCTCTTCTTCTTAGTAAATTATGGGGCTAGCTCATTATTGATTTGTAGTGTGTGTTAAAGAGATATTTTGTTTTAATCTGGCAGGCCATATGTTGCCTAGCTTTGCCCATTCCTTCTCTCTAGTATCCTGTTCTTCCTACTCTGTCTTTTCTTTAGCTTTCATGATCAAAATTTTCTATTTTAGTCTCAAAACATCGGCTTTATCAGCTGACTGGTGTCTCATTGCCTTGTGATTCTAAGGTTGGGAAACTATTCAGGTTTACCTGAGTAGAATTGTGTCCCATTTCCTTATAAAGCACCTCAGTTCTTCTGATATGAGTGATCCCTAGGCTGATAAGTTGCCCTAGAATATTGAGAGCCCATCAAGTGCTACCTCCTCCCAAAGTGGCCCTAAGAGTAACATTCCCAAGTCTTTGTGGCAGTGAACCTAATTGCCTCCTTTTCCTACCACTTAAGACTTCTTCTGTGTTGTTAGTCTCAGACCCAGTGTAAGGAGATTGAAGGGTAGCCATAATTTGAAGGCATTATTTCTGCCCCAATGAAAAAGCTTTATCGGGCTGCTCTGATGCCCATTCTGTGTCATTCTTGCCTCCCAATCTGTTTATCATCTGGTTGACTTCCTCCCCTTAAATACGAGTAAAATGGCCTCTTGATTTCATCATTGCCTGGATCATCTAATTCTTCTACAGAGCTCCATTTAGTCCCAGAAATAGACATCAACACCGGCTTAGGAAGCATATGCCTTCCTGATTTAGGCTTTGTTTGATGTATATTGTGGATTAGTAAACAATATTATCACTATGGTGGAACCCAGAGGAAAAGCACTAAAAAGGAAATAAATCTGTTGCATAAATATTTGGAGGTTGGTGTGGTTTTCCCTTTGTGCGCTTGAAAGTTGCCACTCATACCTAAATCCCACAGTGCTCCATATGTATTATTTTAACATATGCATGGGAAACATCTTTTATGAATAGAACATTCAAGGCTGGATTTTGATCTACTTAGTAATTTTGTTTTTAAATTTTGTAATCAACAAATAAGAAGCACAGGGGAGTCTTCTGTGTGCCCTATCTCTCAGTCAGTCTCTCAGGAGCAGAGAGATGTGTTATACTGGAGACAAAAGTCTGTAAAAACCATCTGCTTGTTTCCTTCTCATGTTTTTTTCATGGATATCATTAACATGTTCATGGTCCATTCTCTTAAAGGTTTTATAGAGGTGAGAAAATACATATATGGGGAATTTAAAAACAATTCTTCCACAACATATCTTCTGAACTGAAAAAAAATATGGAAGAATGACTCTGTAGACTTAGTCTAGCAAATGCCGTTGGCTGCAAATTGAAGTAAAATTGAAATAATTAGTAGCTTGTATGAGAAAAGCAAATTTTTGAAGAATCGAATACACCAGCCCTGCAGTTAGAAAGACTTGGAATCAAGTCTTGCCTATGCCATGTTTTAGCTGTGTAATCATAGGGGCACATTGTTTAACCCTTAGTGTCCAGCCAACTCTTTAAGGTTACAGAAGAACTGCCAGTTTGTACTGTTGGAAAGTTTCTAGTCAATCAGTCAATAAGCATTTATCAACCACCTAATGGGGATACAAAAAAGGCAAAAGACAGTCCCTGCTCTCATGGAGTTCACAATCTAATGGGGCAGACAACACTCAAACAGCTATGTACAAACAGGATACGTATAGGATAAATTGGAAATAATTAACACGGGAAAGATACTAGGATTAATGGGGGACTGTGATTGGGAAAGCCTCTTTCTATAAGGTAGGATTTTATCTGAGATTAAAGGGAAGAAAGCCAAATGATAGAGATAAGGGAGAGAATTCTGGGCTTGGATTCTCTAAACCAATGGAGTCATGGTTCAGAACAACATCAGAAGCAATAAAACAATCCAACAAGCTTGTCAAGAGAATTAAGACACAAATCCAAATGCTAAAAACATAGTCCTAGGCTTATCTGGTCTTTTTGGAGTTATAGAACATGAGAGGAGGCTCCGAGTAAAGAAAAAAACAAACAAATAGCTTTTGAAAGTACACTAGATACTTCTGATGATTAGATATTGTTCATCACTGCACTCACTAGTATTGGGACATCCCAAGGTCAATTGATTCATTTGACTCCCGCTTGACTGAAGCAGTAAATGGTTTTCCCAAAATGTGCCTAGAAAAGAAAAGTGCCTTTAAGAAAAAAAAATCAAAACAAAACAGAAAAACATTTTGGTTCTGGCCAAAAGTCAGAAAAATGGGACCTATAGTTTCATTTTCTCTGAAATATCAAATTGAAGGCTGCATTGCTAGAAACGTCTGATATTCCACAAAGCTAATAGGGAAGGTATGACACTATCATTTTTATTTTTCTTCATGGGGAATTTTAGCTGCTGAGTTGGTGGAATGGACACAAAGTCCATTTACTGAAACAATATATGAAAACTTAAAAAAAACTTTTATGTTTGAATCTGCCAAGATAATAAAAGTAAAAGCACTCATGAGCCTAGAGTACATGAGAGTGAAATTTGTGATATTTGGATTTATCATAATTTAGTCCATAGTATATTTAATGAGCACTAATTTATGCTGTGTTTCTAAGGACTTTCATAATTTTGGAGGAAAAAGAAGCATAAAGAAAAGATAGGACCACTGCTTGGGTTGGAAGGGATTTTAATAAGGTGCTCAGAAGTAAGGCAGTAGAGAAAGGCAGAACTACTCAAGTCTTGTCATGTTCCTGTTTTCTCTACCAAGGATAATGCTTTGGAGTGAGAAAATCTGCATTCAAATGCTGACTCTTCTATTTGCTGCTTCTGGAAACTTGGTCTTCATTTACCCACTAGGAGCCTCAGACTTCTCGTCTTCATAATGAGGGATTGGATCAGATGCTTCTGAAGTTCTTTACCATGATCATTCTAGAAGTCTAAAATGCAGAAGAGTGATACTTAGCTCAAATTTGAAGCTACAGGTGAATGAGGAGATGGGAAGACAGCATCTCCTTGCTCTCAGTGAATTCAAGTAACTAGGCCTAGATGAACTACATTCCAAAGTATTCAAAGACTAGCAGATAAACCTGTGAACATACTGTGGAGGTTCTTTGAAAAATAAAGACAGTACAGATAGGCATTATGGTGTGGTAAGAAAAGTGTTGACTTTGAAGTAAGGGAGGCCATTTTCAAGTGCTTTCTCTGTGATTTGGTACCTGATTGATCTGGAGCAAATTAACCTCTCTGGGCTTGAGTTTCTTCATCTGTAAAATGGAAGGACTAAACAAGCTGGCTTCTAACTCCTTATCAAATTTTAAATCTATGACTCTACGCTCCTATGCCTGGAGATGGGCAAATATTGTCTGGATTTTCAAAAAAGAAAAGCAGGTACACTCTTCATATAATGATTTTGTGAGTCTGATCTTGGTTGCCAAGGTGGGGATATTGTATGATACCTAAATATGTATTTTAGAAAGTAGAGAAATTGTCTTGGAGCCTACATTTTGTGGAGGGGTTAAGAATATTTCGCCTTTATCCTCCTCCTGGCCCTGTTCCTGATTTTCTCTTGGCTTCAAAATCATCACCCACCCCAACACAACTTTTCAGCTCCTTTTTTATATTGTCTTCTCCCTTTATAATGTAAGTTCCTTGAGGGAAGGGATTACCTTTTTGCTTGTATCTGTATCCCCAACACTTAGCACAGTGTCTAGCAAATAATAAAGAGTAAATAAATATTTATTTCCTTCCTTCCATCAGTCCTCTCTCTCTTCCTTCTTTTCTTCCTTCCTTTATTCCTTTTTCCCTTCCTCCTTTCCTCCCTCCTCATCTCCCTTCTTTCCACCCATCCAACATCATCATGGGTTCACATAGATTAATTTTTTGATGTACAACCTCATTTTCTTTTTAGAAAAAAGGTTCACTGTAGACACAATGTACCTCGATTTAAGAATGCTTATTATTTTTTTTTACAAAGTGTCTCATAATTTCCTTGGAGAAAAACAGAGGGTCCAAGATTTGTGATAATACAATTACTTGAATGTGCAAGTGGTTGAATGATTCAGTCCCAACAATGGTGATGAATTAGTTGATGTCAGCTTAGCATGGTTTTTTTTTTGGTAAAGTAACAGTAGAAGAAGGAGAAGGAGGAAGAGAAAGAGGAGGAGGAGAAGGAACAGGAGGAGGAGGAGGAGGAAGAAGAGA
>NW_020954577.1:34641101-34646382 GCF_900497805.2 Vombatus ursinus
GAGAGAGAGAGAGAGAGAGAGAGAGAGAGAGAGAGAGAGAGCTTAGTTCCCAGTCTTTTTATGTTTATGTTGAGGAGAAGTGGAAGAACAACTAACCTTGAATGATATTAAAACTAATTGCCACAAGTGTAATTTCCACCTCCTTTGGGCTTCCTCAAGTTTGCAATATTCAACTAGCAGATTCAGGAACCAAGAAAAGTTATTAGGGGATGGCCTCAGAATCAGGAAGACCCAGGTTCAACATCTTCCTCTGGCAATTTCTGGCTAGGTGACCCTGACTCAGTAAACTTCAGTGGCTCCCAGTCAACTCTAGGATCAAATATGTATAAAGTTCTCTGTTTGTTATTCAAAGCCCTTTACAATCCTCCCCCTCTTACCTTTCCAGTCTTTTTACATTATATTCCTTGCCATGTACTGTTTGATTTGACCTTGCTCTTCCATGAACAAGACAGTCCATCTCTTGGTTCTGGACATTTTCTCTGGTTGTTTCCCATGTGTGGAATAGTCACTCTCCTCCACTCCACCAATTGGTCTAACTAAAATTCTGCCTTCTACAGGAATCCTTTCCCAACCCCTCTCACTTCTTATGTCTCCCCTCTGTTAGTTATTTCCTAGTTATCCTGTCTATAGCTTGTTTGAATATATATGTTTCCTCGTTGTCCCCTCTATTAGACTGTGATATTCATAAGGGCAGGGATTGTTTCTGCCTCTTTTTATATCCTCAGTGCTTAGCACAGTGTCTGACACTTAATAGGTACTTCATATATGTTTATTGACTGACTAATTTACAGCTGTGGTATTTGTGGTTACATGGCTAGGATTGTCTGAGGCAAGATTCAAACTCAAGTCCCCTGACAATGTGTGGCACCCCATTTCTTGCTCTCTATATTGGCTTACTATAGACCAAATATATAAGCACATATATTCATACACACACACACACACACACACACATAAGAACACACACATACATACACAAAAACACAGAAACATGCATATTTATCTTCCTTTTCTTGTCCATGAGTCATATCAGGACATTATTAGAGAGATTGCTTGACCAGAAAAAAGATGTAGTCTATTTCTCTAATGAAAGGGTGGAATAATGTACAGACAGCCCATATACTCCACTTTCAAGAGATCTGGAAGTAGGATCTCAGCACATTGGGTGGTTCTCATATCTGTGATATACAGGAGGAGGTGGGTGAATGTCACACAGGGTGAGAAGTCATTGACAGTTTGAGATCTATGTCATCTGAATTGGAATTCACGTGGATAAGACCACTGATTTCTCAAAGTATTAAATTTCTTTTTCTTGAGAGTTATTATCATTTACTTCCCGAATGAACATTTGATTCTGTATTTTCCCCCTGCTTCTGTTCAGTCAACCAAAAACTGTAGATATTTATCAGTCCTTCAGATGGTAAACTCATTGAGGTCAGGGATTATGTCATTTAAGTTTTGCATTTCCTTTAGCATTGGAAAGCTAGTCTTAAGTGGAAAATGGGTTCTATAACTAATCTTTGAGGCATAGTTTGGCTCTCATTTTATTGTTTACCTACCTATTTTAATTAAAGACCAAGACAAATGGGTTTTATTATGTCACAACATTTAGGAGACTTTTCCTGGACACTATCCTGCATCTCTCCTTAAATCTTATTTTCACCCATTGATCTCTGTCCAAATCTATGTAGTAAGGACTGATTTTTGTGTTTTGTATGCATTTTTTTCATTTAGTATTTTTCCCAATTACATATAATGCATTTTTAACATTTATTTTAAAAAAATGAGTTCCAAATTTTCTCCCTATCTCCCTCTTCTCCCCCCAATTGAAAAGGCAAACAATTTGATATAAATTGTACACGTACAGTCAAGCAAAACATATTTCCATATTAGTTATATTGTTAAAGAAAACACAATCTCCCTCCCCCCAAAAAACAAAAGAAATAAAGTAAAAAAGTAAGCTTTTATCTGCATTCTAACTCTTATCAGTCCTTTCTCTGGGGATGGATAGAATTTTTTATCACAAGTCCTTCAGAATTGTCTTGGATCATTGTATGGCTGTGAATAGCTAAGTCATTCACAATTGATCATTGTACAATATTGCTGTTGCTATATACAATGTTCTCTTGGTTTTGTTCATTTCACTTTGCATCAGTTCATGTTAAATCTTTCCAGGTTTTTCTGAGAGCTTCCTGCTCATCATTTCTTATAGCTCAATCATATGCCACAACTTTTTAAGTTATTCCTCAATTGATGAGCATCTCCTCAACTTCCAATTCTTTTGCCACCACAAAAGAAGTGCTATACATGTTTTATACATATAGGTCCTTTCCTTTTTTCAAATCTCTTTTGGAATATAGACCTGGTAGTGGTATTAGTAGGTCAAATGATATGCATGGTTTTATAGGCCTTTGGGCATAGTTCCGATTTGCTTTAATAATAATTAAATCAGTTCACAACTCCACCAACAACTCTTCAACTTTTTAGTGTTTCAACTTTTCAACATTCCCTCCAACATTTGCATTTCCATTTCCTGTCATATTAACCAACCGATAGGTATAGAGTGGTACCTCTGGGTTGTTTTAATTTGCATTTCTCTAATAGTGATTTAAAACAATTTTTTCATATTACTTTAGAGAGCTTTGATTACTTTGTCTGAAAACTGCCTGTTCGTATCTTTTGATCATGTATTACTTGGGGAATGGCTCTTATTTTTATAAATTTGACTCAGTCCTCTATGTATTTGAGAAATGAGACTCTTATCTGTAATTTCTTCTTTCTTCTTTTTGTTTTTGTTTTCATTTTTTTTGCTCTGATGTAATTTCTTCTTTCTTCTTTTTGCTTTTGTTTTTGTTTTTGTTTTTTGCTCTTATAAGCCTTATTTTGAAGAGTTGCCAATTAGTGCTGCTGCACAGTATATTTGTCACCAATATTTACCCTCAGGTGTCTGCATTTCCATCTTCTCTCTGGATTGGTCAAAGAGCTGTACTAGGAAATGGCTTTGTTTTCCAGACCAGCTGCTTTCAATAAAATCAAAAATGGCAAAACATCCAACTAGACCTTAATGAATGATAAAGTGGTGAATAATAAAATCATCCTGGGAAAATACAGTGTGTGACTTGAGAGGAAAGAGATTCTGTTTGTGTGAATCAGAGTCTGTATTTTAAACTAAAAGACGTGGTTTGTGTCTCATCTGGGATGCTGGAGCTCCCAGCCCATTTATTGTTCACTAAAATAGCTCATTTGTGCAAATATAGTCAGATGCTTGGATGTTTCCCAGAGAAAGGCTGGAGGAAGGCAGAGGACACCTTGGAACTAAAGAATCTGCCAAGGCCATGAAGTCCTGGAGAATGAAAGAAACAGATGGTGTAAGGCCTTGATATAGACAACCATAGTCCCAACAGGCCCAGAAAAGTAATTCTAAGGCTTGGGGGCATCTGGAAAAATGGAAACCCTTCCCCCATTTCCTATGGTGCATTCAAAGCAATGTAACACTACTTTATGGAATCTAAGCTAAATTCTAATGTTGGTAGATTTATCCATCTCCTTGGCACCAGAGAAAGTATATCCCTTGGACAACAACACCTGGGGTCTCTGGTATTTTCTCTTCTCATTACCATTTCTCTCTAGGACAGTCTACATAAAACAAAGTCTTGCTAGGTTCTTTCCCCACAAACTAATTAGGTTTATCTCTTTTGGTCAATTCAATTTAAATCACCAAATAATTTTTAAGCAAATATTAAATACCAGGCACTAAAGCAGGAATTGGACATACAAAGACAAAAAGAAAACAGAAGAGTCTTCAAGGAGTTTGCATACTATTAGAGAGAAACAACATTTACACAAATGAGTGTATACAAAATATATACAGAGTAGACATGAAGTAACAGGGTGGGGGGAGGGGGCTATCACCAAAGCATCCATAAAGGCTTATTGTTAGAGTTGGCAAATAAGCAATGCTTTGAAGGAAGCTAGATATTTTGTCAGGTAGAGGTGAGGAGGGAGTTGCGGTTTTGCTTTTGAGGCAATAGGGAGCCATTGAAACTTCTTGAGTAAGGGAGTAGCATAGTTAGGCCTGTGCTTTAGCGTTATCATTTTGTTATGTTCAAAATAAAAAAAAAATTAAAAAGGAGAATTATTTTGACAACTGCAGGGAGAATGGATTAGAGAGGAAAGAGCCAAGAAGCAGAGAAACCATTTAGAAGACTATTGCTGTAGTCTGGTGAGAATAAATGAGGGCCTGAGCTAGGGTGATGGTTGGGTGAGTAATGACAAAGGAACTGATGGGAGAGATGTAGCAATAGGATCATCCTGACAGTTGGGTGGGAACCTTGTGGTCCCTGTACCTTCAAAGATGAAAAGACCTATGATTAAGCATCCTTCCCCTAAATTTGCTATCGAAATGTTAACACCTTGAGGACAGGGATTAGCTAGATTTTATCTCTGTGTCCTTAGGGCTTGACACATAGGAAGCAATTGATAAATACATTTCATTCATTCATTCATTCATTCATTCATTCATTCATCAGAGACAGTGTATTTACTTTTGTGTAGTTCCCATGATTCTGAGGCAACAGCTTATTTGTAAAAATTGAGATAATCATCTTTTTATGTACTGTGTCATGCTAATGCTTGTTTTATTCCAAAAATTAAAAACAAAATTTAAAAAGATTATGATTTTCATTATTTTTGAGCAATAGCAATAAATGGAGTTCATCTATTGAGGTCTGATATATTCTCTGTTTTGGTGGAAGAAGCTTTTTGAGATCTATCAATCATTCAATCACTAAACATTTATTAAGTGCCTAATATGTGCCAAGCACTGTGCTAAGCACCAAGGATACAAAAGAGGCAAAAACAATCCCCGCTCTCAAGGATCTTGCAATTTAATGGAAGAGACAACATGAAGACCAATGTTGTTGTCGTTCGGTCATTTTCAGTCACGTCCAACTCTTTGTGACCTAATATGGGATTTTATTGGCAGAGCTAATGAGTTCATCTGCCATTTCCTTTTCCAGCTCATTTTACAGATGAGGAAAATGAGGCAAACAAGGTTAAGTGACTTGCTCAGGGTCACATAGCTAATAAATGACTGAGGCCAGATTTGAACTCAGAAAGATGAGTCTTCCTGACTCCTGGCTTGGCACTCTATCCACTGTAACACCTAGCCACCCCTCGAACAAAGAGACACATAAACATGTAAACAGATCATGCATCCATCCACCCATCCATCCATCTATCTATCTATCTATCTATCTATCTATCTATCTATCTATCTATC
>NW_020954577.1:34646392-34658595 GCF_900497805.2 Vombatus ursinus
ATCTATCTATCTATCTATCTATCTATCTATCTATCTATCTATCTATCTATCTATGTACAAGCTAAATATAGAATAAGTAGGAAAAAAAGCAGAGGGAAGGCACAAGAATTAACAGGGATTTGGTGGGTGGAAGGCTTCCTATAGAAGATGGCATAACTCTAGGTACATTATGAAGTAAATAATAATATCCTGTTACAATCTTTCAAATCTAATTTCTTTTTTTCCCTCTTCTCAGCTATTACTTCATAGCCCCAAATGACTCATACCTTTATTTGAATATTTTACACTTAACTATAAAAATATTTGCTTCCTTCCTTCTGAGTATAGATTTCCAGAATTCATTAGAATCCTAATGCTTTAAATTTGGTCTTATGAGCCAGCCTAGGAAAAAAAAACTCTCAGTAGAAATTTTTAGACTAGGGGCAGAAAGGAAGAAATCACTCATTCTTTTTTGTATTAATAATAGTAATAATAATGTACTAATAATAGCCAGAGGATGAAGAAAGTTTAGCAATCTTTATTTATGGTATGACTACAGGTGGATTTTCCCACTTATGTCCAAGACAATAATGCATCTTTACAGAGAAAATGACATATTTGCTTATTTTGCTCAGAATAGCCTTTCCTTGATTAAGGAGAATAAACTGTGTCAGAATTAGATTCATGTTTCCCTTTGTCTGAAGGCTTATTGTTCATGGAAGCAGGACATTGACTCCATCTTCTACACCAGGGATGTCTGAGCCTACACAAGGCTAAGGACCACTGGATATTGGCCAAACAAACTCTTAAAGAACCTACAGTAAATTTTTATTGCTGTGGTGGATGAAGTGCTGGGCCTGGAGTCATGAAGTCCTGAGTTTAAATCTGACCTCAAACACTTAATAGCTTTGTGGCCCTGAACAAGTAATTTAACCTCCATCTGCCTCAGTTTCCTCAGCTATAACATGGGGATCATAATAGCAACTACTTCCCAGGGTGGTTGTAAGAATCAAATTAGATAATATTGTATAGAGCTTAGCACATTTCCTGACATATAAATAGGCACCTAAAAATGCTTATTCCCTTCCTCACTTCATCATTGGCCTTAAGAGGAAATAATTCTCTGATGGCACTAGAAACTCTACTTGATGACATGGTAGCATGAGAATTTGCTCTGCTCAACAGAGGTTCAACTTTTGGTTTGGTCTGAGTGAGTTCAATGAGGTATCCATGAATATCATTTTCTCATTACTATGGCATTATTCAGCAAGTGCTTTGGCTGTCTGTGGTATCACATAGGTAACCCTTACTTGCATTAAATTATGGATTTGCAACTTTGCCTGGGATTGGGTTAAGCAATACCACTTTCTTCTTTCCATCAGGCCTCATGACTCAACCTGCCTGCTAAGGCCCTCCACTGGAAAGTAGGACAGGGTTTAATACTTCCTCCCTACTTTGTTTAACCTCCATGTACTGCTGACTAAGCACATGATCATATTCTCTGAGGAGAGCCTAGAGCTATATGTTCCCTTACTCATCCTGGAAGTTATATGTTCTACCTAATACCCGACAGTGCTTTAGAGTAACCTCCAAACTCTCTATGATTCTTAGGGAGTTGACTACTTCAGACCCCTGCCTCTACCCTTTTGGTGGGTAGCAGAACTCATCTCATTAGACTGGGTGGTATGCGTGTATGTTTATCCAATTGGATTCTTATGGTTCATGGAGTTCCCACCTGAAACAAAATCCTACCCCCTTCCTTCACTGCTGTATTTTAATGAACTCAAATCAAATGAACATTGCGAAATGGTGTTAGTCACAACATAGCTTAACTATAGTTCCTTACTTGTAACTATAGAAACAAACCCGGGCAGCCCCAAAACAGTCTATTGGCATGTTCCAAGATCAGGATTTCAAAGAACACAGGTTAGGTGATTAGATTTAATCCTTCTTCCATTCCTAGCGGATCATTTTCAGTTCTTCATCTCCCGCTCATGCTGCTTGGGCACTGAGGTCTTCCCTGGCATCATCTTCAGGCTTGTTCCCAGCCACCTTGACAATCTGAAACTTCACCGGCTCCAAATGTTTCTGCTTTTCTGTTCTCAATACCAGTGAGTATCCAATACAACTAGTCCAGATTTTGAAGTCCTGTCAAATAACCAGAAATAAAAATGCATAAGCACCCCAGTTCCATTATTCCATATCTCTTTATCTGATATTGCTGCTCCACAAATGTGCTCGTGGGCATTGATTAAGATCATGTCTGCATTTGGCCGTCTATGTTCTACATCACTTCTCTTACATTAGGCTTTTTTGTTTCCTTCATCCCTGCACTCATCTTCCTTTTTCATATTGTGACAGTTTCTCCTCCAACTTTAGAAGTGTGATGAAGGGAAGGAGACCAAAGTGTAACGGGCTGGGGGCATTGTACTTGATTTCTCTGAAATGAATATACACACTTGCTTAAGTATTCTAAGGTTTTATTACTGGAAATTATAGAAAATTAAGAAGAGAAGCTACTAGAAAAAATTTAAAAAAATGAGTTATGAGGTCTTTAAAAGTGGTAATAACAAACCCTAGTTTTCATTGAAAAGTAAATTGTAACTAAACTTGTGAGGTATTGGTGGATAATTGGTGAATTATGAAGTCTCAAAATAGATTTATTTATCTGATAGGGGAAATTCCAGACAATTTAAATGCCCCTCGGTTTTAGGCAAAGACATTGTTTTGCATTTTTCCCTGTCTTGACAATTTTGGGAGGAATGTGGTAGAAAGTGCAGAGCAGAACATCTTTACCACTCAACTACCAAAAGGAGATTCTTGAGAAGGAAATAACTTATTTTTCTCAGTAGTTCCCAAAGTGAATCACAAATCAATTTACCTAGACTATCCTAAACCCTTCACATCTTTGTCAGTCTCTCCCCCATACCTAGAACACACTTCATCATTACATATGTCGCATGGAATCCTTAGCTTTCTTCAAGGCTTAACTCACGTGCCACCTTCTATATTAGGCCTCTCTAGATTCCCCCAGTTATTCATGTTCCTCTATACCTACCCTAATTACTTGGTGTTTATTTTGTTTTTTTCTTATCTGCTATATATGTTGTTTCTGCCAAAATAATTTAAGTTCCTTGAGGGCAAGGAATATTTTATTTTATTTCTTTGTCTTTGTTTCTCCATTTTTTGCAACAGCACAGTGCCTGGCATATAGTGGGCACTTAGTAGATCATTATTTAATTAGATTGATTTGAATAATGTAAGTGCTTTGTTCCATGTCCACTCTACATGTGATAGGAAAAATAATTAAGTGTATAAGAAATCAATCATTTTTGAATCTCTCTCTCTCTCTCTCTCTCTCTCTCTATCTCCAGATCAAACATCCATTTATCCATTTCTTCTACTTCTTCCAAATGCAGTGGAATATAGTTATTTACTCTGCATCAATACTGCTCCCTCCAATTCTGTGGCATTCAGCCAGTTTTCCAAATGTGCTTGAAGCCCTGCATTACAAGTCATAGAGACATTATAACCATAGCAAAACCATGAGTCCTTCTAAATGCCAACATTTCAGATTATTGGCCTCTGAGGTCAATACTTAGTATTTTTTTTTTTGGCCCAAGTGATCACTTTTCTGATTCAATACAAAGGCCAAATTTGGATGTAAACACAGAGGCTCTATTGCTGTGTCCTCAGCATGGCTCAAAGAATGAGGAAACACAAACGAAATACCAGATATATTACAGCATAGAAATGAGGAACAGGTGCTATCAGCCATCAAGAGAACCTCTCCTTAAAGATTATTTTTCCTTAAAAGTGATTTTTTCCTTTGCTTAGAGCAGGGAAATACCTTTGACTTGTTGTTGTTTTTAATAGAACAGCAGAGAAGATAGCTTTGGCCTGGGAATTAGGAGACCTAGCTTCTATGTCTAATTTGGACACTAATTTTGGAAACTTGGGCAGGTCGCTGCAACTCTCTGGCTCTGGTTTCTTCATCAGTAGAATACACAGTGATTTGGATCATCTCTAAAGCCCCTTTGAGCTCTAAGATGCTATTATTCTTTGAAATGTGCTCATTATTTCATCTGACCTGGTCCTACCTCATACTGTTACCATCATTTCTCTCTCTCATGGCACCAAACACTAAGAAAAATATTTGCAGTACAGAAGAAAATGCTATAGGGATGTTCAATGGCTGATACTATCTCTATTTTAAAAGACTGCCCACTGACACTTCATTGTGGCATGAAGATTACCATACATTCACAAAGGCTTTGCTTGTGGAGCATGAGCTTTGGCAGATCTGAACACACTGAAAATGCCTGAGTATAGGGTTTGCCGCCAGCCACTACATCTTGTTTTCCTACTTCCTGCCTTGCTAAGTCAGGAGAGGCTTATCCCCAGGTTGGCAACAGGATTATATGTATATATTATATATATATATGTGTACGTGTGTGTGTGTGTATACATATATGTGTGTGTGTATACATATATATATATATTTTTTTTTCTGTAGCAGCTCTTGAAATCTATTTATTGAATGAAAGAGGGTTGAGATCATTGTTGGAGGGAGCACCCACACCGATGGAATAGCAGAACCTTAAAGCTTTGGCAGTAGGAGCAATTTATTGATCTTCTTCTCATGTTTTCCTATATGTATTTTCAAATTCTGATTGCCTTTCTTAATCTACAATGCCATGTTTAATTTTATCTTTCTATCTCTTAGCCATTTGTTTCTTTGCCTTGGATGCCTTTCTGACTTGTTTTGTATGCGTGGTACTTGGCAATTTGAAGGCCACATAGTAAGTAAGCTCTGAATATGCATGCTTATTGACCAACTGAATATGAGAATATTAATTGAAAAATCTGGTATCTTTTATCTGACCAATGACTTTACAGACATCAGAAGGGGAAAAAGTATACAGTGCTGTAAAGAGGCAAAGAACATTTATCTTCCTAATTTTGGACTCTATTTGGGAGTATAAGAGACCAGTGTGCTTTGGAATGCCTTGAAACATATCTGAGCCTGGGTGGTCAAGTACTTTCTGAAGAAACTATAGCTTCTAGAAAACTATGGGGCCAAACAACACATGGACTTTGGGAGATGGTACTGACATTTTTGGCTCAGGAGGCCTCATAAAGTGCATACAGATATACTTCATTATGATCTAGATGTTTGAGAGAGAAAGGGATATGAGGCTAATATGAACATGGCCACATGTTAAGCATTCTGCTGGTCATTTTTTTTTTTGGCTAAGTGATGGGGTTAAGTGACTTGCTCAGGGTCACACAGCTAATAAGTGTTATGTGTCTGAGGCCGGATTTGAAGTCAGATCCTCCTGAATCCAGGGCCGGCGCTCTATCCACTGCACCACCTAGCTGTCCCTGGTCACTTTGAAATTATTAGGATGTCTTCTTAATGAGTTTGACATTGGGTACTGATATAGCTATTCTGCTGCATCATTGAAAGATCTCCTTGCTTCTACTAATGCCTGACTGGTAGACTGAAGGCAATTATTAGCACAATGGATAGAGTGCTGGGTCTGGAGTCATAATGACCTAAATCATCCTCAAATCCAGCCTCAAACATGTATCAGCCATATGACCTTGAGCAAGTCATTTAACCTCTGTTTGCTTCAGCCTTCTCAATGCTTAAATGGGATAATAATAGCCCCTATATCACAGAGGTGTTGTGAATATTAAATAAGACAATATTTGTAAAAAGCATTCAGCACAGTGCCAGAAACATGGTAGGCTCTATAGAAATACTTCTTCTCTTCATCCCTCCCTTTCTTTCCCATCTTCCAGACCCTAAGTGAATTATATTTCCGTGTGAGAGTAGACTTCTTGGATAAAGCCAGTTTCATGGTTAGTAACCATGGCTTCTTGATTGTACATACATTGATACACATTCCTGTGGTAATGGACAGGTAACTTTTCAAATATTGCCAGTTCTTCAGGACCAAGCTGATGGCTTACACTAAGTCTCAAGACTGACACTCATAGGCTTCCATCCCCACAGGTATTGAAAAGGGATAATATAGTTTGCTTGGGTCACAAGTAATGACATTGGTTTATTTGACAAATTTTCCATACTTTCATCAAACTACTCACTTAATGATGACCTTAAGATTAGAGTGATTGAAACAATATTTTGGATCCAGAAGTGGCTAGTAGATAGAGATTGAGAAAAGTACAGCAAAATAAGTAATAGATTCTCCTAGATGAAGGCCTGGGATCTAAAAGTAAGTGGGCAGAGTAACGGGTAAGCAATGGGTAATCTGTCCCAAGCAGATAGAGGAAAATCGCTGTGTACAAAAAGACTGCCATAGCCATGTGTCATAGGAACTTTGAAAAGGATATGGTAGATTCACTTCTTCATATTAAATTTCCAAAGTGTTTTTAGAATTATAAGGAATTAGTAATTCCTAAGTAGATTGAGGACCTTGATACTCTCCTAGATGTTTTTATTTATGGGGGAGGTAATCAAGGTCAGTATTCTCAGAGAACTATTAGAAATTTTAAACTTTAAGCACAACTGAGAAAGTAGAAGGTAATTGTTTTCATCAGCGTGTTGTCTTACTTAATAAAATGGAAGCTATATGAGGGTTTTACAGTTCTTGAGAGCCGCATCTTTATGTCTTTTATACAGTATGTTATTAATAGATGTTTATTGAATGGGGGAAGAGAAGAAAGAAGGAAGGAAGAAAAGAAGGGAAGAAGGATGAAAAGAAATGAGAGGTCTCAAGTATGGTCAGGTCCACTGCACACTTTGCAGGTCACTGAACTAGACAAGGTTCTTGGAATAATTCTAGATTTTATTTATTATAATGCCTAAAATACGATGTCATATGCTAACAATATGGTTTTATAAATGATTTGGGATTCCCAGATGGGGATTCTACATGCCACTTTGTTATTTAGGATTTCTGTAATGGATTAGTAGGACACAATATAGATAACTTTAAGGAACCCCAAAGTAAATAACTCATATTTTTATAGTGCTTTAAAGTTTTCAAAATATTTTACATATATTATCTCATTTGAGCCTTATAGGAGTCCTGGAAAGTAGGTGGTTTTTGTTTGTTTGTTTGTTTGTTTGTTTGTTTGTTTTGTTTGATTCTTTTGTCCAGAACAATGATTTCATCAGTGTACGGACTTCCCAGTTTAGAAATGTCTTTCAGTGATAGAGATTGGGCAACTACTCTGCATAGTGAATCTTGGAGAGTTTCCTGGGGGTACTGCCCTGAGAGGTGTTGGAAGCAAAACCTGGACCCAGGTCATCATGACCCCCAGATTAGCTCATGATCTCTTATATTACCCTATATGTCTAAACTTGTTCAAAGCCTTTCAAGAGTTTTAGTCAAAAAGGAAGTCTGTGTGATAACATGCATTATTCAATTCTCAGGTGACCCTTTTGGTTACTTCTTTTATTCTCAGAGTCATGGAATATGGACATCATGCTTCTCCCTTGGTCATGGTTATATTCTCAGATTCCCAAGTATTTCCTTCCTGCCTCCAAAACCTTACCCTCCATGCTGCAGCACAGAAGCCATCATCTCCACTTCTTTCCCTTGTCCCTTTTTATGTACCTAGGAGATCTTGCACATAGGCCCTGAGTCTTCTCTCTATGCCCAGCCCTGTACTCTAAGACAGAGGGAAGCATTGGTCAATCAACTCTTAGGGACATCTCTAGCTATGCTACATGCAAAAAGTACATGTGTAAACCTGAATAAGTTTCAAAACCCTAATAAAGGTCAAAATTATATTTTTCTTGCTGTGCTAATAATTACTCTTTATTTATACCACCTAGAAAATGGGGAAAAATTATCAGGGGTTACAGGTAAGCTTTCAGTTTGAGTTTTTGCTGTTCTTCACCTGCAACCTTCCAAAGACCAGGGACCATGTTTCTCAGGCAACAATGAAATGAAATGGCAGAGCTGCTCAATGCTTTTTTTTTTTTTTGGTTTGTTTGTTTGTTTCTGACTTCTCTATGAAGGACAATTACATTGGCTCTGAAAATGGCCAAGGAGGAGCTGATATCCAAAGCAAATTAAGGACATAGTAGGAAATTTACCTTTGTGAATTCTACTCATTTGGCCCAGACAAACCTTATCTTTGTGAAAAAAAAAAAGGATTGGCGATGTCATTGTTGAGCCATCATCAACAGTATCTGAAAGAATGTGAAAAATAGGTGAGGTATCACAAAATCAAGGAATAGTAAATGCTAGGGGCAGCTAGGTGGCACAGTGGACAGAGCACCAGTCCTGGAGTCAGGAGGACCTGACTTCAAATCCCGCCTCAGATACTTATAAATCACTTAACCCTGATTACCTCCAAAACAAATAAACAAAAAAGTAAATGCCTCTTCTCTCTCTCTCTCCCTTTCTCTCTCTTTCTCTCTCTCTCCCTTTCTCTCTCTATCTCTCTCCACACACACACACACACACACACACACAAACATACTCACACAAATACATACATACACACATATACATGTCACGGGAACATTTTTAGAGGGAATCATTAAAGGAATGACTGTTGAAAACCCATCGTGGCTTCCTCAAGAACTGGTCATGTCAGATTAACCTCATTGCTTTTTTTTGGCAGGATTATTAAAAAAATTTTGTTGTTCATTCATTTCATTTGTGTGCAACTTTTCATGACTCCATTTGGGGTTTTCATGGCAAAAATACTGGAAAGGTTTGCCGTTTCCTTCTCCAGCTCATTTTACAGATGAAGAACTGAGGAAAACAGGGTTAAATGACCTGCCCAGGGTCACATAGCTAGTAACTGTCTGAGACCAGATTTGAACTCTGATCCTCCTGATTCTAGGCCCAGTACTTTATCCACTGCGCTACTTAGGGTAAAAACAAAAATTTGGACAAGAATTACCCAGAAAGAGAAGTCATGGAGGTTTTGTGATCTGCATTGGTGGAGGGAAGGTCCATGGATTCATCAAAGCATCCTCCATCCATATACATCATTTGCAATCACCACATTTCAAAAGGAAAATTAAAGATAGTGATTGCAACATTGATGGGAATAACATTCCCATCAATCTGATTTTAAAGTAAAGTAAATATTATCTAATTGTCAAATTATATAAAGATTCTGGATCACCTATGAAAGACCCACATTAGTCTTCTTCACTGTCCCATGGATTTGTCCTTGAACAAAGATGACAGATTAATTCAGACCAGAACAGCATGTGAGACTTCAGACACGTTTCTTCCGATGTTTATTTTTTCTATGATTCCCACTTCCTGTAAGCTGTTTTGTTTTGTTTTGTTTTAAGCCCATCAAGTTTATTATAGCAGCACTCTGCCTGCATGAAATTCACAATCATTTTAGGCAAACCTAGAGTAGAACAAATAAATAAATAAATAATGTAAAAGTAAATAGCCTAAAGGACCAAACATCTTTTGATAATTTTTCTTCTTCAGCTGAGATAGACAGATATACTATTTACTTATTTTCTCCTCTTTATTTCACTGAATCCATATACTAAACACATAACCTTAAGCATAATTCTACAGTACATTTTTTCCCCAATTGCCTCAACAACAGAGATTTGTTAAAGGATTCTTATTTACTAGGCATTGAGCATAAAAATTGAACTGAAATACAGACCCTGCCCTCAGGGACCTGACAATGTAATAGGAAGAGATGAACTGTTTCCAATTAATTCAACAAGTATTTCTTAACCCATAGCATTTTGTAAGCTACAAGGACCATATGACACCTGTCCTCAAAGAACTTATATTCTAAAAGATAACTATGATGTAATAAGAACAAGTACCCAGGGAAGTTAAGATTAAGTGCCTTATATGACTTTCTTTTCCTTTGCTGTCCCCCCAAACCTCCTCCCCCTACACACACATTCCTGCTTCCTGGTTATCTGTATTCAGCTTGTGCACATTTTTTATCCTTTCCTGGGTTTTGTAGCTGAATATTAGTGACTGCTGGCTTTGATATGTTACACTTCCTAGTGTCTCTAAATTATTTACTGCTATTATAAGCAAGGGATGTTCTGAATGTAACCCTTGGGGTGATCTGCCGGCAACCACATTCCCACTAGTGAAGCTTGTGATTCATAAATCCCCTCTGCATTTTTTTTTTCTTTCTGATTTTAGTCTAGTTTTCTCTCCTGCTGGCAATTGTCTAGCACATATAAATACCAATGGTCCTTTATGGGCACTGTCCAGGTAGATATTGAAAGCTACACAGTTCTCTGCATAATGATAGTATCTCACAGAGAGCTAAAGAAACCCTAATAATGAGTCCATATTCCAGTTGTGGATCTGGATGTGTGGAAAGGAGTTTAGTTTTGCTGACCTGCATTGGTAGAGAGTACTTCTTCACTGGGGAGTTTCCTATACTAACAATATCATGAGGATAATCTGTCTCCCTATGTGCTAGATCAAAAGAGGAAAAATGCACCAGGTATGACAAATTCCAATGAATGTTGCATGCACACAAACCCACAGACACATTAACTTTGTATACATTAGGTACAACAAAGTTAGTCAATAAACATTAAGTGCCTTCTATGTGTCAGATACTAGGGATTCAAAAAAAGAGTCAAAGACAGACCTTGTCCTCAGGGAGCTCACAATGTGATAGTAAAGACAACATGTAAACAAAGATATGCAAAGGTAACAGTCTTTTCAGAATCCCTTATCTGGGTGCAGCCTGTTCTCACCAGCTTCCAATGAGGGGAAACGTTCAAGTCAATACTAGATCCAAGAAGGAATAAAGAAAAGGAGACTCTGCATGTGATTAGAATGGTCCCGCAGGGATGGTTTTAGAAAGGCCAACTCAGAAAAATGGAAAATGGACAAAGGGATTGACTTTGAGGCTCAGTATTTTTTTAGAAGCATAACCAATGCAAAACAGTCATCAGAATGAGGAAGAAAATGAGTCAACAATATGAATATAATAATATAAGTCAGCAGTGGGATATGTTGGCCAAGAAAGCTAATGAGATCATTGAGTGGTTTACATTAAAATGGTGTCCACAACTGGGGTAGTGTGTGTGTGTGTGTGTGTGTGTGTGTGTGTGTGTTTGTGTGTGTGTGTGTGTGAGAGAGAGAGAGAGAGAGAGAGAGAGAGAGAGAGATGTATTCTACATTTGTTTGACAATTTCTAGAGAATCATATTTGTGAATGGCGTAAAAACTACCATTCCATTTAAAAAAATCTGGTATTTATACAGTGCTTCAATATTTCCTAAATATCACACACACACACACGCACACACACACACACACACACACATTAATTGGTTGGTTGATTGTTATCCTTCATTCTCAAAGAAGACCAAAATGACATCATTATGCTACAGTCAAGTTTCAGTGTGTCCAACTATGGCTGATCAGACCAATAGGAGCTCAGAATGTTCTACCACAGGTCAGGCACAAATAATCCACAGGAACATTTGAGGTGGATTCTCTAAATTTGTGTTTCTTTCAAGCTATTTCAATTCTGCTTTGCTTATAGAGCACAGCACCTTCCCTGATGTGGGCATGCCATGCTGGACAGTCCTGTGCCAGTGTCTTCCATGTCACACAATCAATTCCAAAGTTCTTGAGAGACCTTGAGAGTGTCTTTGTATTGCTTCTTCTGACCACCATGTGAGCCCTTGCCCTGTGTGAGTTCTCCATAAAATAGTCTTTTGGGCAAGTGTACATTTTGCATTCGAACAATGTGGCCAGCCCATCGGAGTTGTGCTCTCTGAAGTAGAATTTGAATGCTTGGTAGTTTAGTTCAAGAAAGGACCTCAGTGTCTAGTATCTTACCCTGCCAGATGGTCTTCAAAATCTTCCTAAGACAATTCAAATGGAAGTGATTCAGTTCCTGGCATGGTGCCGGTAGACTGTCCAGGTTTCACAGGCATATGACAATGAGGTCAGCACAACTACTTTGTAGACCTTAAGTTTGACAGTCAGTCTAATACTTCTCTCCCACACTTTCCTTCGGAGCCTCCCAAACATTGAGTTAGCTCTGGCAATGTGTGTGTCAACCTCATTATCAAAGTGTACATCCCTGGAAAGTGCACTAACACCAGCTCTGGGTCAGATGACCTGGGTGCAAAATATATATATACACACATATATTTATGCACACAGATATACATATGTCCATGTATTTATCCAATTATGAAATTATGTATATGGAGAGAGAGAGAGAGAGAGAGAGAGAGAGAGAGAGAGAGAGAGAGAG
>NW_020954577.1:34658605-34676241 GCF_900497805.2 Vombatus ursinus
GAGAGAGAGAGAGAGAGAGAGAGAGAGAGAGAGAGAGAGAGAGAGAGAGAGAGAGAGAGGGAGACAAAGGGAGAGAGCATCATTTGATCTTCACAACCACCCTGGAAGGTAGATGTTATTGTCCTCATTTTGCAGATGAGAATACTGAGGCTTACAGAGGCTGAATGACTTAAAGTCACTGAGCTTAAGGAAATATTTGAGGCAAAATTTGAACTCAGGATATACCGACTCTAATTCTAACACTATCTCTACTGTGCCACCTAGTTGCTTTCACCTCCTGCCCCCTCAGCCCACACCAAGAACCACCTTTTGACTTTGATGCATTCTCTCTCATTTTTCAAATGAGATGTGTCTTTAGCAGAAGGGCAGCAATATCTTGACCAGAGAGATATTAAAAAGACCTTTTTCTCTGATCCCTCATTGATCCCCCAGTCCTGGGGTTGGGGCCCCAGCAACAAAGATACTCTTGAGAGAATAAGAATAATCTGCTATAATGGCCTCCTTGATTCCTATTGATATAGAAGTCAGTGTACTTTGGGGAACTTCTGGGAAAAATAAAACAAACAAACTAAAACATAACAAGAAGGCAAATTGCGGAGGAGCTAATGTTCAGATAATTTCAACTCTCACATTCATCCTGTTCTGGTAAGTGAGGCATTTTAACATTTTGGCCAGTGCTATCGTTTCCTGGAAAATCAGGTAGCAGAGTACTGTCTATACATGTCTATACACTGGACACCGATTTCCACAAAACACAATAGGAACAGAGATGTATTAAAAATACATATAGAAGTGAGGCTCTGGGACCTGAGGAACCAATTATCTACGAATTTTCTGCAGTTCATGCCGTAGGCTCCCAGGTTAGAAGCTGTACAATTAATGCTGAGTTAAAGCGGCTCATAAACTTGAAATGGCCTTTTACTCCAACACTGGTACTTGTAAAATATTCTCAAAATTAAGTGTGTTTTTAATCTGGTGGCTTTGAACAAAATTAGGAACAAAATGAAGCTTTCATCTAAGTCCACAGCTAGTGATTCCCACTTGATGATGACTTGAAATTACTGTGATCGTAGAGAACTGAGAGGAAAGGACGAAATATAGAATGATGCCCTGGGAAGCCAACACATCCAATGGTACATCAAGTCAATAAGCATTTTAAGCACCTACTATGTGCCAGGTGGGGCGAATAGGTGGCACAGTGGATGAAGTGCCAACCCTGGAGTAAGGAAGACTCATGTTTCTAAGTTCAAATCCAGCCTCATATACTTACTAGCTGTGTGACCCTGGGCAAGTCACTTAGCCCTCTTTCCCTCAGTTTCCTCATCTGAAAAATAATCTGGAGTAGTAATTGGCAAACCAAGAGAACCCCAAATGGGTCAGACACCACTGAAACAATTGAACGACAACAACGTGCCAGGCACTCTGCTAAACAATGGGGATACAGAGAAAGGCAAAGGACAGTTCCTGGCCTCTAGGAGCTCACATTCTAATGAGAGAGAGAAGACATAAACAGTTATGTAAAAGCAAGATAGAATCAGGATAAATTGGTGGTGACCAACATAAGAAAGGCAGAAGCATTATTAAAGGGAAAGAAGAAAGTCTTCCTCTGAGAGCGGGATTTTTGCTGTGACTTGAAGGAAGCCAAGAAAGCCAGAAGCAGAGATGAGAAAAGAGAGAATACGAGGCATGGGAGCAGCCAGGTTGTGTAGTGTCTTGTGCATGAAACAACAAGGAGGCGATGTTACTGATCCCACAATATGGGAACAAAGAGAAGTCAGGTATAAGAAACCTGGAACCATAGGAGGAGGGTAGATTGTGAAGGGTTTTGCTTGCCATTCAGCATACTTTATATTTGATCCTTGAGGTGATGGGGAGCCACTGGCATTTATTTAAAAGAGAGGTAACATGGTCTGATCTGCACTTTAAGCAAGATCATTTTCTCACCTCAGTGGGGGATGGACTGGAATAGGGAGAGACGAGGGAAGGAGACCAACTAGCATGTTATTACAATAGTACAAGATGGTAGATGAGGTAATGAGGAATTTCACCAAAGTGGTAGCTGTGCCAAAGGAGAGAAGGGGATATATACAAGAGATGTTACAAAGGTCAATCAACCAGAGTGTCTTTTTGATTTCTGAGGGAATTTGAGAGACTATCTTTAAAAAACCCTTCTCAATTTCTTCTAGTAACAGAGCCTTCTGCCTTTTAGAAGCTTATTAATAATCAGTACAATTTATAAATTATATTATAATTAATACTTATTATAAAATATTATAATGATGTTTTTTCATGTAGCAATTTGGTGTAGTAGATAGAATGAAGGATTCAGATTTGGGCAGAAATGAGTATGAACCCTACCTCAGATATGTACTAGCTCTATGACCCGAGGCAAGTTACTATCTCTGAATCACCCCTCTAATCCTTTTATCTATTTTAGTATACTTATATATGCACAAGGGGCTCCCCTATATAGACTGGAAACTTGTTTTGTCTTCCACAGCCAGGGCTGGCACAGTGTTTGGCACATAGAGAGTTTAGTAAATGCTTGTTGATTCCTTGATCTTCCCTTCCCATGTTCAACATGCTTTTTTTTTAGGACCTGCTATGTGCCAGGCACTGTGATAGGCACCGATACATTCTTGTATCTCTTACTGCTTCTCCAACTCATCTCTTGTAGCAGATTCTGAGTTGTTTGTGAGTGGACAATGCCCTCTGCAATAATCTCTAAATGCCCAGCAGGTCTTCTCCAGTGTCTGACTGGTGGATGTCATTTGAACACCACAGGCCTGTGCCATTGAAAGAATCAGTTGCTGGTCTCTTTACAGAGTCTATTTGTCCAGGATTTATGACTCAGCCATTTTATCTCAAATCAGGCTGAAACAACCTCAAATCTGTGCAATTCTTTCTTGATGAGAATTTGGCCTGAATCTGTCAGATGGTTCTTTTGGTGCAGCACACCGCAAAACAGTAAAGTAAATCAGGTACTAGGAATTTTCTTGAAACTGGGGATGGGGGGGCAGGGTGGAATGTTGTGCTACTTTTCTAATTATTCTAGACAAACACCAATGATTTTTTTTAAAGTGCCATAGAGCCATCTCTATGATAACTGCTTATTTTGAAATATTTAATCCAACAAATGCAAACTGATGTATAAAATGATTTACTTGGACAAAGTATAATTATGGGACTGAAAATACTGATTAATTACATTATCCAATTCTGTTCCATACAGAATCTTAAAACACATTGAAGGTTTCATTCCATTTAAATGCAAAGCAAAAAAAAGTCCAAACAACCCACCCCTCAAACATCATTAAAAAAATAAAAGAAAGTGAAATTGAAGACAGAGCTTTTGTTGCTGTGATTATGTTTGTGATTTTAATTGCTGAAATATTCAAGTTTGAAAAGTGGCTGCTGTCAAAGCATTGTCGCTCTAATGTTCCCTGTGGGTTTCATACAATGCCAATTACACTGACAATCCATTTGGAGAATAACCATAATAGCTCCACTTAGTGTGTGTTGTGTGGAGGACCCACAGGGTCAATCGTATGCCTATGCAAGTGTCCTATAGAATAAAGGCATCTATTATGTCATTTCCATTGGAGTTATAGAAGGGAAAATTCAGACCAAAGACTTAAGTGATAGAAAAAGGAAAAGGAGACCTACTTAGTGACTGCCTGATCATATTCAGGAGAAGATCTAGTGGGAAGCTCTGATACAGAGACTTCATTAGTGTACTTTTTATTTTACATTTTTTGGGGGGGAGAGGAGGCAATTGGGGTTAAGTGACTTACCCAGAATCACACAGCTAGTAAGTGTCTGAAGCTGGATTTGAACTCACATTCTCCTGACTCCAAAGCTGATGCTCTATCCACTGCACCACCTAGCTGCCCCTGAACATTTTAAAGAGAAATAGTTATTAAAGCATCAAAAGAAGGTCAATGCCCATTGTGTTAGGGAAATTCTATTGTTCAACAGTTCTGTTGCGTACCACACATGTTTATTGGACACATACTATGTGTATGGCTGTGTTGTCTTGTGTCGTGAGGCAACCTGACCTAATGGATAGAGAGCCTGAATTTAAGATTGTCCTCAGGAGGTGATTTGGGTTCATGTCCTAACCTTGACTCCTATCGACTGTGTGACCCTTGATGGGGGACTTCACCTTTTAAAGCTGCAGATAACTTTCTAAGATTCTAAGTTCCAGGAGTTGCTGTTCTGCATCATGGAAGCCATTTCTCCTATATAGCAATGAAGTCACAGGTTGGATCCAAAAATGTGCACTTTAAAGGGGAGGGAAGGCATTGGGGCAGGATAGAAAAAACCTTGTGGAGATCAATCAGTAGTACAGCTTGGAAAGGGATGAGGATATCGGCCTGGGCCTCCTTAAATTGGAGGTTTGGGGATGAAGCAGCCAATCAGAAGGTGAAGCCACGGAGATAGATGACACTTCCCAAGTGAGAAGTAATCCCTGGGTAGAGTGAATTTCCAAGGTAAAGAGATTTCTATGACATTGTGGAGAAAGTCCTCTGGAAATAGATGTCCTGAGTGCAGCCTGGAGGAGAATGAAGATACCTTCACAGGGGCATGGAATCTAAGTCCAGAAGGTCTGAAGCAGAGCCAATTGGGGATGAAAGCTGGCTAGTCTAGATCCCTTCCCGAAATGAAGGTCTGAGGAGCAACTGACCAATGGGAAAAGGGAGATTATCATGAAGGGATGGTCCAGGGTAAGAATATGAAGGGGACTATGTAGAACACCCTCCAGGACGAGGAGGACCCAGGCCCTGGGGGAAGTTCCAGGGAAGGATGGTGTCAAAATCTGGTGAGTCAGAAGCCAAGCTAGGAGGGTAGCATCACAGAACCTCTTAGCTACTCTGAGTTTCCCAGATATCTTGGTTTCCTCTTCTCTCCCTTCCTCCTGCCCTTAAGGCACATCCAGGAAGGATAGAGTTTCAGAATTGAGTGGGAGGGAGACATCAATGACTGCTACTCCTTCCAACAAATGGAGACTGGTCAGGGTTGGCGTTATATATAGAAATGGACAATGCAGGCCATAACCAATATCATCTGACACTAGAAAGTGGTATCATCCTTAAACTTACCTTCTCTATCCATTGGTTGATAATTTTAATTTTTACCACTATAAAACTCATCCTTAAACACACAGTTTTAAACCACAAGAAAGTACAAATACTCCTGGAAATGATAGCTTTAAGCTATCATTAGTCGTGATATGTTAAGGTAAATAAATTACCCAAGTGCTATTCTGAGAGCAGTTTTTATTTGAAGGCAGGGGAGATACCATAGGATTAATCAGAAACAAACATTTGTTAAGTGCGTACTAAAGGTCTAGCATTGTGGAAGACCCTGGGGATAGAAAGAAAAAAAATGAATAGTTCTTGTCTTTAAGAGTTTGGTTTTTTTTTAAACACAACAGGGTATATACAAAATAACGTAGGGTGAAGGAATTAGGGTTATAAGATTTGATCTGGAAGGAATTTCAGAGTTCAATTTTCTCATTTTATAGGTGAGGGAACTAAGACCTGGAGAGGTTGATGCCTTTGCCCATGTTGAAACAGGAAGTAGGTGGAAGAGTCTGTGGTCAAACTGAGGTCCTCCAATTCCAAATCCAGTATTCTTTCTGCTATAAAGTATTCCTCCACTGTGTATAGAAGAAGGAACATTCCTCTTCTATAGTCTGAGAAGGGCCAGGACCTTTAGGAAAACTTAGATTTGAATGTAGACCATTGACATTAGCCTTTAGACTAAGTTTTTAAGGGAATCAAATAGTGGAAAAGATGATGGTGCAGTTAAAAATGGTTGCAGATAAAACTAGGGTATATGTGATTTAAAATATATTTAATATTTTACTTTTACCCAATTACACATAAAAACAATTTAACTTGTTTTTTTTTATTTTGAGTTCCAAATTTTCCCTCTTATTCCCCTTCCCTCTCTTCTCATTGAGAAGACAAACAATTTTATATAGGTTATACATGTGCAGTCACGCAAAACATATTTCCATGTTAGTCATGCTATTTAAGAAAACACAACACCCCCCCCAAAAAAACCCCGAGAAATATAAAGTTAAAAATATGCTTCAAGCTGCATTCAGACTCCATAGTTCTTTCTCTGGAGGTGGACAACATTTTTCATCCTAAGTTCTTTGGAATTGTCTTGGATCGTTGTATTGCTGAGAATAGCTAAGTCCTTCACACTTGACCGTTGTACAATATTGCTGTTACTGCATACAATGTTCTCCTGCTTCTGCTCATTTCACTTTGCTTCAGTTCATATAAGTCTTGATATCTGTGATGGTGAGGAGAATGTATGGTGAGAGTGAATGGAGGTAATACAGAGGAGGGACTAGGTGAAGTTGAGTGGGACATAGGAACTTTGATCCTTGTGGTAT
The DNA here is from genome assembly GCF_900497805.2 of Vombatus ursinus. NCBI lineage: Eukaryota > Metazoa > Chordata > Mammalia > Diprotodontia > Vombatidae > Vombatus > Vombatus ursinus. Next base: position 34,665,018 of record NW_020954577.1, read on the forward strand.
TCAGTTCTGCATTTTTCTCTCCTTGTGTTGTTATCCTGTTGATAGAGATGATCATGTATATTTGGATTCATTCAGGGCTATGGTTCATATTACTCTAGGCCCTTGAACAGAAAATGGTATTATAAATGAGGATAAAACAATGGTCTTGCTCAATTTAGGTCTGCTTATATGAATTACATGGATTGAATTTACTTCCAGTTTGCTGTTACTAGGGAAGGAGAGTCTGGGAGTAGACACTGGAAGAGGGGCACTGAGAGATTCAGGATGATTTCTTCTAACCACCTTCAAACATAAAGTCAAAGTTCAATTAAACATTAATAGAGGATAATAGAAAGAAGTGCTAGATTTTGTCCTTATGATTGAAGTTCTAGTTCTTTAAATCTGGTTTTGAATTTTTCTTCTTATAAATACCAAGGGGGCAGCTAGGTGGCACAGTGGATAGAGCACTGGCCAGGAGTCAGGAGGACCTGAGTTCAAATCCCGCCTCAGACCAAACACTTGACACATACTAGCTGTGTGACCTTGGGCAAGTCACTTAACCCTGATTGCCTCACAAAACAAAACAAAAAATAAATAAATAGATAGATAGATATATAAATAAATAAATAAATGCCAAGGATTTACAATCTATAATATTTAATTCAATTTTTAAAGGTCCATGATCTGGTCTGGTTGTCACTGACACACCTTCCAAGCTATCTACTCCATATATATTGCCTGGTATTCACCCCTCCCCTGGCATCTTCCTGAGTTCATATCCTGCCTCTGTGCTTGCTACCTATGTGGACCTGGGCAAGTCACTTAATCCTGTTTGTCTCAATTTCCTCATCTGTAAAATGAGCTAGAAAAGGAAATGGCAAACCACTCCAGTGTCTTTGCCAAGAAAACCCCAAATGGGGCTACAAAGAGTCAGACATGACTGAAACAACTCAACAAAAACAACAAAAGGGATCTAGGATAGATTGGGTTCCCAGCCAATCACTACACATTTATTACTCCATGCCAGGCACTATGCTAATTGCTGGAGATACAAAAAGGCATGCAGAAGCTGCATGAGAGACATTCAGACCAGTACTAGTTAAAGACTACTGCATCTTCCTTAGAACTGGCACATCTTTTTGCGATGAAAAAAGAGGGAGGTGGCAGTTTTGAAGTGTGCCATGTAGCAAGAAATCCAACCAAATAAATAAGAAAGTCACAAGAGACTAAGAAAACACAAGTCAAGTAAATGAGATAGAGTGAGTGTTTGATATTAGCTAAGGATGTTAGAGTTCAAAGTAGATGGTCAGTCAGAGTTAGGTTAGCAAAACTTGGTGTGAGCAGCAGAATGTTAGAAATAAAGAATAACTTAGTAGTTAGAGCCAAAACAGATAAACATAGATCAGCCCATTAGGGACTTTGAGAAAACTGCAAAAATGAGGAATCTATGGGAATGAAGACCTATTTGCTTTAGGTCCTTAAGGATCTAATGGCTTACTGTTTCAAGTGACGTGGAAGAGACAAAATTAGAATTTGTATAAAAAAGAATCAGGTCTAGAGATGGAATCATATGTGCAACAATTTGTCTTTACAGCCTTCAATAGGGTATTGGAACTCTGTAGTTCTGGTTTTCATCATGCCATTGTTATTTCTTAGTGTCCCTACTTTGAGAAACATTGTTAAAGGATTTAACCAGTAATATATGAATGAGATCATGGCCTGAGTAACTGTACTGATCTAAAAGTCACACAGTGGAAGAAAGAGACAGAAATAGGTCCCTTGATCCTTCATGTCCTAGAGACATGAAGTGACCATTAGTTCTTCTATTAGTTATTTCTCTGGAGAGAAAATTGAAGGTATTGAGGACAAAGCATTTCCACTTGGAAAATAAGACAAAGGAAACAACACCATCATTAAATGTTTTGGTAAATGCTACATATCAAAATGCAGATATAGAATAAACATTCAGAAACCCAGAATTTTTTATTTATTCAATTAAGAAGGCTATTGAAATATAACATCTGTGTAGCACTTGGATGAAAGCCAGGAATCACTGCCTGGGTTTAGATAGGGCTTGACTATCATGATACAATTTTAAATTGGATTGAACCCAATTTGTTTTAAGTGTGCTTAATAGACTAAAATGGATTGTCCCTGCCTGGTATTGCTCAGACCGAATCAATGAATTAAGAACCTTGTGGGTCAGTCAGGATATTAGAAACAGAAGGAAAAGAATTAGAGCCTGATGGATTATGGTGCTATATCTTCTAATCTTTTCCCCTTACATACTTTATAGATTGCATGTGTTTAAGGATCTTTCTTGATGGTGGGGTTTAAGAATATGAAGCAGATGCACTCTGTGAAGTATTTTTAGAAATAGCAAGGATAATCGCATGGAACAAATCCAGTTGAACATAAGATTCAACATCTGGAATTCCTGAATTTTGATCTTTGTGGTGCTATTGTCTTGCCATGTGACTGAGAGCAGTTCATCCATTTCTTTTATTTCTTGATTAGCTCATCTATAAATTAGGAATGATCTCTAGGAGATAGAGACATATGGACAAAAGATATGAAAAGAGGCTACAAATGTAGCCCCAGAAATTATATCAGGCATTCTCAGGACTATCAACAATCATATGATAAAATACTCCAAGCCACAAATAAACAACCCTGAGATTTTACCTTTAATCAATCAATTGGTAAAGATAATAAATGATGGAAAGAGTTCATGTTGGAAGGGTTGTAAGAAAACAGGCACACTCATGTTGGTGGAACCATGAAAATGGGCTAACTATTGTCAATATGAATTTAGAATTGTGTAGACAGTCATTAAACTGTTTATATCCCTTGGTCCACAAGTTCCATTTCTGGATGCTAGAAGGAAATCAAAGACAAAAGTAAAAGAAAAAAACTATATTTATCCAAATATTTATAGTAGCACTGTTTGAGATTTAAAAATAACAGAAACAAAGTATTTGCCCACAAATTAGAGTGTTGCTGAACAAATTGTGGTATACAAATGTCATGAGATACTACTGTACCCTAAGAAATCACAAAAATGAGGAATTCGGAAAATCACAGGGAAATTTCCTAGAGTAGAGGCAGAGTTAAGCAAGCATATCTAAGAGAAAAATAAACACACTGACTACAGTAATGTGAATGAAAGCAACCAAAGTTCAGCTGCTAAACTGATTAATAGTGATGACTATTAGAAAAAGACATCCAGATCCATTGATTTCAAGAGAAGCTTTCTGTTGCAAAGGTGGGGCAGGGGATTATGGGCATAGAATGTTGCATACATACTTTGCTAGACATGGTCACATGGACATTTTGTCATTCACTGTTGTTTAATTCTGGATTTTTTTTGTTTTCTTTTTATAAGGGAGGATATATAGTAAGGTGATATGGAGAATGATCTGTTATGTAAAAACAAAAGACATTTAAAAAATAGAGAGAAAGAAAGAGAAAAGGAAATGGGAATGATTATTTTGGCCTAACTTGAAGAAACAGTTTAACTGGGTAAGAACAGAATCATCTAAAACATACAATAGGCTATTATTAAAATTAACTGGCTCAAGATGCACTTAATGTGTCTTTGGAGAGGTCTTTACCAGCAAAGAATGCTTTGTACTCTAAATCTTCAGACTCAGTTTCAATTTCATCTCCCAAATCTCTGAAGGCTTAACCCAGGAGGTGGCTTTCCCACCCCTCCAGACTGATCATTCCTACCTCTTAGACACTGGTTAATTTTCTACCACTTTGTTCTAATTAGACCCTCTTCATTTAAAGGCACTGGGCCATGGGTGACACTATGACTTTCTACTACTGACTTATATCTATGTGACCTTATAGAAACTAACTAACATCTTGAAAATCTGGTTTTATTTTCTGTAAGATGGCAGTAACAACCACCTGGCTGTTTCCAAGGGTTGTTTTAAGGATGTGTGGAGGTAGCATAAAAATTTCATGGAAGCTTTGAAGGGTTATGTAAAAGTAGGTTACTATTATGCAGTCAAAATGTATTCATTTTTTCATTTTTCTTCATTTCTTTCATTACTTCTCTTTCTCTTTGTCTCATTCTTTCCTTGACCACCCCTCCTCCTTTACTTTCTTTTTATGAGTGCATGAGATTTATTTATTATTCTCTAGAAAAATCCAGGACTTCAGTTTTTATTTTTATTTTTTTAAATACATGGAGCTATAATTATTACATCAAGCATTCTCAAGACTGACCTTCCAGGTGCTCATGTCAAGCAGAGTTGAGAGCAAGACCCTAAGGACTTGGAAACTGGAGAATGTGCTTAGCATCCAGCTTCCTGGTATCTCCCTAGGGCATTTCTAGTCCTAGGTAATTTGTCTGCATGCTCCAAGTGCCTGTTGTAAATGAATTATACAACAATTGCACTGTCTTTCTAACTTCTGAACAGCTGGGGTGTTTTCCTGTAAGAACAGGACATCCGAAGGGAGTTGGAAGGTCACTAGGATGGTGTTGAGGCTGAACAGAGATTCAGAAATGCTTCTTCTCCTGCTGCTCAGGACAGAAGTGAACTCCAGAGAAGAGTCTGACATTTTGGTGGGCACATCAGTTTTACTCCTTGATGAAACCAGTGTATTAAAAGTTTGTGGGGTTAGAATCAGGGAGAAGACTCTGAAAAGGAAGTGTACCCAGCCTGAGCAGCATAGTATAGTTTTTCTTAAAGAGCTTGGCAAGAAATTGTTAGAAACCTGGACTCTTGGAGCTGGAATTGGTCTTAAAAGTCATTAGTCTCATTATTGCATGAGTCATATAGATAAAAGGCTGGAAGGAATGTTAGAGATCATCAAGACCAACTTTCTCACTTTATAGATGAGTAAACAGAGGCAGAAAGTAGTTAAGTTATTTTCCCAAGGTGATACAACTAGTAAGTATCTAAATCAATTCTTCCTGACTTCAAGTTCAGTTCTGTCTACTATGCCATCTAGGTGTGGAGGAAACATAGCTGTCTGGGAAGCAAACCCATGACCTTGGCATAAACCCATGACCTTGGCATCGTTAGAACCATATTCTAACTGAGATAATGGGCCTTTGTAAGTACAAGTTTCTACCAGAACCAGATGCTGACTCAGGAGAGATTTCTAGGCCCTCTTTTCAATGTCAAGTAGTACTCATGGAGTTCATGGAGGAAGCTGTGACATGATAACGAGAATATAGAATCATCATTCATCATTTGGGTTTAAATCTGTCTCTTATACTAATAGTTGGGTGACTTTAAGCAAGTCATCTGTTCTCAGAGCTTCAATTTGCTCGTCTGTTGTAGTTCCAGATCTTATGACCCCATGATGGTACAAGTCCACCTGGAGATTTCATCAAGTTAGTGATGGACATTAGAGGCATTTACTTTGGACAAAAGAATGGAGCTAGAGAAATCCATTAAATACTGACAGATTTATGCTGACAGGCACATTAAAGTCATTAAAGGCAACTAGGCAGGATCATGAAGAGCAGTAGATTTCACTGAAGTGGTCACACCAACTGGCATAGATAAGAGCATGTAGACCCCTCTGTGGGTCAGATGTTTTCATGGCATGATAAGCAGCAGTGGAAAATGTTTGTTGTGGGTCATTGTAGGATTCAGGCCTACTATAGTTTCTGTATTTTTTAAATACTTATTTTATTTTATTTTATTCATTGCAACATTTCAATTCCAAGCTGTTTTCCTCCCTCCTTCCCAACCCTGCACTAAAGAAAGCCAATATTTGATACAGATATATGTGTGAAACCATGTAATACATACTTCCATATATCAGTTCTTTCTCTGAAGACAGAGAGCATCTTCCTTCATAAGTCTTTTGTAGTTGGTTTAAATATTCATAAAACTCAGAATAACTTAGTTATTCTGAGGGGAGGAGAGAGGAACTTGTGGCCTTGAGGCCACATGTGGCCCTCTAAGTCCTCAAGTGCAGCCCTTTGACAGAATCTAAATTTAACAGAACAAATCCCCTTAATAAAAGGATCTGTTTTGTAAAACTTGGACTCAGTCAAAAGACTGCTGCGGACCTAGAAGGTCACATGTGACCTCAAAGCTGCAGGTTTCCCACCCCTGATATAGTCATTCACAGTTACTCTTCAAACAATATTACTATTACTGTGTCCAATGTTCTCTTGGTTCTTCTTATTTCTCTCTTCATTATATCATCCAGCTCTTTCCATGTTTTTCTAAAATCAACCTGCTCATCATTTTTCTCTCTCTCTTGGCAATTGGGGCTAAGTGACTTAATTTCACACAGAAAGTAAATGTTTGAGGCCAGATTTGAACTCAGGTCCTCCTGACTCCAAGCCCAATGCTCTATCCATTGTATCACTGAGTTGTCCCCTGCTCATCATTTATACCACAACTTATTCATGCATTTGTATAACATATAATAACAATAGTATAACATAATAAATGTTGATCTTCTGTTTCTATTACCTTAATACATCCTTTTACAGATCTGTAAGGTTCAACCAAATCATTTGACCAGCAGAGAAACATTGCAAAACCCCTGGGTGTATGCCCAAATCAGAAAAATCTAAAATAATCTGGGTCCCTTTGTATTGCGCTTGTTTCTGACACAAGCCTTCTGTCCCTCCGTCAGTCTTAGGTTTCAACCAGGAGAATACAGGTGACAAAAAACCTGACTGGAATCACTGTAGAATAAGATAAATTCTTTGAATCAGCACAGTGCATTCTAGAGTTTGCTACACTCAGTTTTCTCATCTCTAAGCTACAAATGGGTAAACATCAGAAACCAATATGGCTTCATCAATGGAAATCTAAAGAAGATGTATTATTACCTATCTTGCTACTGCACTGTAAGCTCTCCTTCATCTTTTCATATGATGTGCAGCTACTACATCCAGTAAATGTGCTCTCCCATTAAAATGTGAGCTCTTGGAATTTCTTACATTTCTTTTCATATCCCCAGTACTTAGCCCAGTGCTGTGTTTTGCACTTAATAAGAGTCTATTAGCTTGCCAGCCTTGGAGTTGGGAAAACACAGGTTTGAATCCTGTCTTAGCTCTGTGATCCTGGGGAGGCACAACTCTCTTCAGGGTCAGTTCCCTTATCTATAAAATGGAGGTATTTTAGTTGTTTCTGACTCTGTGACCCCATTTGGGGTTTTCTTGGCAGAGATACTTGAGTAGTTTGTCATTTCCTTCTCCAGATCATTTTACAGATGAGAAAACCGAGGTTAAATGACTTGCCCAAGGTCACACAACTAATAAGTGTCTGAGGTCAGATTTGAACTCATGAAAATGAATCTTCTGGAATCCAAGCCTACTGATCTATCCACTGTACCATCTAGCTGCCCTAAAATAGAAGCAACAGTGACATAGAGTTACATAAAGCATTTTGTAAATCTTAAAGTATTATTTAAATATTTGCTATTTTTTACTTTAAAAATAAATTTCATTGATACTTTTTGTTTTTTATGTTACCAGAATTTCACTTAGCATCCATTTGTTCTCCCCAAGCCAAGCCATGTAAAATATTTTAAAGAAAAAAGAAAAAAAACATAAACACAACCACATGATACATTAAAAAAAGTTTGAAAAGATATGCAATGTTCCGTAGAAGTGGTGCTCCCCGCTCTACAATGGAGTAGGCTAGGAGTGTTTTCTCATATCTATTATTTGAGGCCATGCTTCTACCTTTTAATATTGGGCCATTCACTCGTGATTGTTTTGTGTTTATTCTGTCCATTTACGTTGTTGCTGCCATCATATATTTTGTTTTCTTTGCTTTGTTTACTTCACTCTGCATTATATTCTGTAAATCTTTTCCTGTTTCTTTGTGCTCATCATCTTTGCTATTTCTTATAGAAGAACATCCTATTACATTGATGTGCCTCATTTTTTTGCCATTTTCCAATCAATGAGCATCTAGTTTTTTTCAATTTTTTTTTGCTACTTCAAAAAACTAAGGCTATACATATTTTTCTGTATTTGGAACTTCCTTCTTATCAATGAGCTCCTTGGGTTATAATTGTGGTAGTGAAATCTTTGGTTCTAAGAGTATTTTTAGGCTATTTTAGTCACTTTATTTGCATAGTTCTATGTTGCTTTCCAAAATGGTCAGACTGATTTTCAGTTATACTAACAATACGCTAGTGTGACTACCTTCCCTCCATCCCCACCAACATTGACTATTCTCATATTTTATCATCTTGGCCAATTTACAGAGTATATGGTAAAACTTCAGGGTTGTTTTGATATGTATTTCTCTTATTATTATTGATCTGGAACATTCTTTCACATGGCTGTTATTAGTTTGCAATTCTTCTTTTTGACAATTGTTCATATCCCTTGATCATTATATATACACATGTGTATGTATTATACATACACATGTGTATGTATTATATATACACACATACATAATATATATGCATATACATATATGCATGTAACAAATATATAACACACATATATATTATATGCTGTAGTATATATAGTATATGTCATAATATGTTACATAGTATACCATAATATATCTAAATATACTATATAGTATATATATACATATACATATATATATATATATATATATATATCAATTAACTTGGAAGAGTTAACTCATCCTCTATACCTCAAATTCCTGCACCTCAATTTCACATTGAAAATAAGAAGTTTAGCTTTCATTCTTGCTGCTGTTCTTTCCAGTTCTGACTCAATGATACTATAACTGCTTATTATGTAAAAATAAATGTCATTGCCCAACTGAGACAATGGGCTAAATTTTTGACTATGACATAACACGTCTATGGACTGAGTTACTGTTGGAAGCCAGAAGCATTTAGTTCAAAGGCAAAGCCATAACTGAATGCAAATAAGAAGAGACGAGGAAACATGTCAAAACATCAGGGAAAAATGCCTAGAAAAGAAACAGCAGACTTCCCTTCTTGGACAGATTATGTGATGTCACGTGATTGAACTCAAAGTAAAACAAGGTGAAGGAATATAAAGGTTTAATTCCCCGTTCAGAGGACCCTGTTCAATTAACCGAAACGTTTACGTTTAGATCAACATTATAACCTCTGGATATTAAGCATTTTAGAGACATTCTTGACAGCATGTAAGATATAATTTAATAAGACTATTTTTTTCCTTTGGGATATAAGATTGTGTGGCCTGATAGAACATCTGGAGACCATTTCTTATCTGCGGGAAATCTTCCCAGCTCCTCTGAGATCATATGTGCTGATCTTCGGGAATGTGGAATCCACAGAGTAGTAACAACTTGTCTCATCCCTTCCCTTCCTCCATATCCATCTCTCTCCTCTTGTTCTTCTGGATGTTATCTTTAGGTTGGACCAAACCTTCTGTATCCCCTCTCCTGTGGTCAGGGAGCCTTAGAATCTCATTAATTGTTTATTCTTGTGGTTTGCCTTTCAGTTCTATTTGTTCTACTTCCTATTTAATATCATAAAACAAACTCTGTCCAGGCACCATCTGGATGTCTACCAATTTCTTTCAAGAACTTTCAACTCCAAAGCGATTATGAGAATGTTCATAAGAGAGCAAAAGACATTTATTTTGTGACCAAGTCCTGTCAAATTAGTTTTCCTGAACATTGTGAGACCAATTTGTAATGGGCTTTTGGTTAGATCAGTGTTTTTCAATTGACACTAGAGATATGCCGATTTTCAAATATACCCAATGGCATCCCTAATCACAATCACTCTTATTGCTCCATTCTGTTAAACACCTGCTTTGGAGCAATAGTCCCATCCAGACCTCTAATACATCTGCCAGGTGTTTCTAATCAATGTGGAAAGTTACTAGGCTACAAATGACAGTCATTCTAAGTCATTTGTAATCACATAACCTCTAAGACAAAAAAGAATCTGTCTTCCTCAGAGTCAGAAGTCATGAGCACTTTTTGTGGAAAGTTATTCACAGAGGCTATTCAAAGGAAAGAAAGAAAGAAAGAAAGAAAGAGAGAGAGAGAGAGAGAGAAAGAAAGAAAGAAAGAAAGAGAGAGAGAGAGAAAGAAAGAAAGAAAGAAACAAACAAACAAACAAACAAACAAACAAACAAACAAACAATAAAAACAATAAAAACAAAAACAAAAAGCCAATGTTAGATACCAGCTTGGGCCTTCCAGGCTAACTTGAATGGCTAGTGAGATGACAAATAACAACCCTGGAAAATGAGGAGGAAATTGCAGAGATTTATATAGTTTGTAAGAAGCTGGGGATTAGTTTGACAGTTTTTTACTTAAATTCTGAAGGCTTTTTGGGTTACTCACAGGAGGGGATTCTTTGAAGAAAAGGAAGTTGGAATCTGCCTCCTCAGTTTTCCCACCCTTATTCAAGAAGAGCCTATGCTGGAGTGGGTACCTTGTTAAAAAGAAAGAAACCTTACTTCGGGGGAAAAAAGCAATACAACTTCTGGGTTTCAAAGAAGCTTGGGAACTTAGCCCAGTTTTCTAACTAGATGAAGTATGATATTGGAAAAATGCTCTGCTACTTACTCAGCAATCTTCAATTGGAACTGCAGATCTTAGAATCTTAGCCCTTTGAGCTATATACCACACAGTATTTCTGGGCCCCATTTTCTGGGGCCTTTGACAGTGAATATTTGATGAACTGAATTGACCAAAATTAGTCAATGCATCTTTCATCTTCTTCCCTGCCAATCATCCTGAGTTTGAATGGTGAAAAGTGGGTTTATTCTGGAATCATATAGCTTATTTGGTTTTTCATATGACTATTGATTTAATTGTGGTTCTAATGACTGTATAGTGGTAGACTCACAAATATCTAATCAACCACTAAAACATAAACTCTGAGCTCTGTGGGCATTTTAACGAATTCATTCTCCACCCAGATTCCAATGGGTGGAGAATGAAGGACTGAAGATTTGATGATAATAACAATAAAGATAGATAAATGAATGGATGGATAGATAGATGATAGATTTTGCTGTTCAGTCATTTCAGACGTATCTGACTCTTCATGACTCCATCTGGGGTTTTCTTGGCAAGGATTCTGAGGTGGTTGGCCATTTTCTTCTCTGATTCATTTTACAGATGAGGAAACTGAGGCAAACAGGGCTGAGTGACTTGACCAAGGTCACGTATTTAGTAAGTGTCAGAAGCCAAATTTGAGCTCAGAGAGATGAGTCTTCTTGACTTCAGTCCTGGCACTTTAGCCATTGTGCCACCTAGATTGATAGATAGATAGATAGATAGATAGATAGATAGATAGATAGATAGAT
>NW_020954577.1:34676251-34707161 GCF_900497805.2 Vombatus ursinus
TAGATAGATAGATAGATAGATAGATAGATAGATAGATAGATAGATAGATGGTACTTAGTAAATAGATAGACAGATAAATGGATCCATAGATATGTAGCTAGATAGAGCTTTTATTAAGCACTTGCTGTATGATAGGCATTGTGCTGGTTTTATTGCTTCTCTCTTGACTCCTTTTACTTGAGGCACCTTTGATTTGATGAGACCTTTTAGCATCCTTTTACTCTCACCAGAGATATAATCAATGTTCCATCTGCCCCAGTGGTGGAGCATGTGTGGTACAGGAACTTCGTGTGACATAAAGAAAAGAGAGGTGGAATCTCAGTTCAGTCACTTACTACTCATGCAACTTGGGACAAGTCCCATAATGCCTGCTGGCTTCAATTTTTTCATTTTAAAAATGAGGGGGGTTAAATAGGTGACCTCTGAGGTCCCTTCCAGCTCTAAATTCTATTATGCAATATCCATTGATTGGTAAGTGGGGACAGGTGGAAAAAAAAGGCCAAGAAATTAGCACTCAGTGACCATACGAAGAAGAAAATAGGCATATATTGATTTGACTATTAGATTACTGAGGGGCAGTGTTTCTAAATGCTTATCAAAGAAATTAAATAATAAAAATTCATAAAGATGGAAGAATCCAGAGGAATGTATTTCATAGACTTCTAGGAAATATTATGGAACTACCCCTTAAAACATTAAACACTTTTGAAATTCAGAAACACAAACACTTAACATTTTCTGGGTGCCCTTTGATTTTAGACTTTAGTCTTTTCCATATATCTATATCTATATACACACACAAATAAATATATCAGACATGCATACACATATATACGTATCTATATATACACACATATATACATATACATGCACACATATATGCACACATACATACATATGTATATATACTTCCCATCCTACCTCCCCACCAGTGAATATTATTTGACACCACGGACAACATTATGCATCCTGACTCCTCCGCTTCTCTAACTAAACAAGTAAGATTTTTTTCATTTGTCTTCTAGAGAAAAGATTGATTATTATGATTATATAACATTTGGTTTCTTTTAAAACATTTGGGGATTTTTTAGATAATTTAATTAAGGGGAACCGGTGATATCTAAACAATAAAGATTTTTTTGGAAAGTCACTGTTGTTCCTCAAACTATGGGAGAAAGAGCAGGCTGAAGCAGTGAAATCAAGTTTAGCCAGAGGCATGTGAGATATGACCCCTGGAAACTGCTGTCATATTCTAAACTGGAGAGTCATAATTTCTGAGAGGGTTCAAAAGCTGGCAACTGCAATTCCCTCATCCTGAAAATAAAAAAAAAATTAAAAGCATGTGGTCAGTAATATCACCTCATTAAGTGCGTGTATGTATGTATGTGTGTGTGTGTATATGTGTTTGTGTGTATATGTGTTTGTGTATCAGAATAGGCTCTTTTGACTGCTTTAGTGCTACGTGCTCTGTTCCAAACACACATGAGAAGAGAAGGCAAAGAAATTTGGAGATGTTTTCTCTAAGTTCGGACTTGGCTTCCTCTGCACAGAGTTGGCTCTATCCCAATAAGCTCCAAGGTTTTCAATTACTTTAGCAATCCCACCACCGTCCCCAGTCTTTGGACATGTTTCTTTCAGTGTGTACATTTTTTTCTGTCCCTGGAAAATCTCAGCTTCACAGCCCACTGAAATTCCTGCTATTAGGCTATCATAAGTTTAGCTCTAAAACATTACACATTATATGATAAAGAAGACCTGGTCACCTGCCATCTCACCATACCCCAATGTCTTGACACAGGAGGAATATACTGGGTTAGTTAGGTTTGCTAGCTATCATCTCTGCCCCAGAGCAGCTAGATATTATGGTTTAGTGAATAGGGCAATGAATTAAGTCAAGATGATCTGGGTTCAAATCACACTTCAGAAACTTACCAGCTATGTGTCCCTGGGCAAAGTACTTCATCTCCCTCTGTGCCTCAGTTTCCTCATCTGTAAGATGAAATGGTTTGACTTGAAGGCTTCTAAGGTTCATTCCAGCTCTAAATCTATGGCCCTATGATCATTTATCCCCTTTGTTTATCTGACATAATTCTGCCCATCCTTTAAGTCCAAACTCTGTTGCTATCTCTTCTATAAAGGATTCTCTAGTCCTCCGCATAGTCAGGAGTAATCTTCCCTCCGTGGATCTACTATATAATTTTGCATCTCTTCTAATCATTGATCACTTCTACAAATGCCCCAAAATAATGTGATTTGAAAGTGCTTAGCACAATTCATAGCATACAGTAGGCACTTATTAAATGTTAATTGACTGACTGTAGTCAGTTAATTGATTGAATACAGTTGTTGCTTCTAGGGATGCAGATGGCAACCCTTCCAAACCTTGGCAAGTGAGCTTTAAAAGTTACTGCTCTTCAACTCCCCCACAGTTACCCCCCCCCCCCAAAAAAGTCATTATCTGGTCATCGGTATTCTGGTGATAATTGTAGAATTTTTTTTTGTATTTAATTAGTAAAGTGGGTCATTGGGTAACACACAGTATATAACTAGGCTAGTAATCAAAGCCTTTCTAGCCTGGCAGACCTTGTCAGAGCTGGTGGTACAATGATGGTGTACCAGACCTGGAGTCAATATGACCCAAGTTCAAATCCAGCCTCAGACACTTGCTACCTCTGTGACCCCTGGACAGGTCACTTGACCCCATTTGCCCCAGTTTCCTCATTTGTAAAATGAGCTGGAGAAAGGAATGGCAAACCACTCCAGTATCTTTGCTGAGAAAACCCCAAATGGAGTCACAAAGAGTTGGACATGAGTAAAACTACTAAATAACAACAACAACAACAACGGCATAGCCTTGGAGAAACCAAGGTAGTTCAGTAGTAGGGGAAACAGTGAGGAACAACGGAAAGAATACTGGATTCAGAAGTCCTGGCTTCAAATCCTAACTCAAAAAGCAACCCCCCTCTTTTGACCTTGGCTGGGTGGCTTAATGTTCACGGTCCTCAGGTTTTTGATTTTTAAAATGAAGGTGCTGGAATAAACAGACTCAAAGGCCCATCCCTAGAACTAAGATTCTTTTATCTTACGGCTGAAGGTGTTGACCACTGGACGTGTTGTCATACATCTTTGTGGTGTTGCTTCATTTTGCTGAATTACTTTGTTGTCATCATTCTCTTCCTTATTCTTAGGAGTAGGAGTTGGCTGTCTGAGGATGGGTGAGTCATCTTTGGCGATGAACTCCGTATCTGTTACACAAGACACTTCATCTCCAACTTCCATGCTGAGAATGCTCCCTACCCGATGTTGGCTCCTACAATCCCTTACTTCTTTCCAAGACTCAGCTCACGCACCCGAAGATTTTCCCAATTCCCCAACTACTAAGGTAGAGGCTTTCTGCCCACTTCCTTGTATTTATTACACACACACACACACACACACACACACACAGAGTTCTTTTTTTTTCCCTTGTTAGAATGGAACCTTGAGAGCATCTTTTTCATTAAAAAATATTTATATCCTCGGTATCTAGCACATAGGAGATACTTAATAAATGCTGATTGGTTAATGGTCGAAGAGAATAGATAACAACGAAAGTGAAGAAAAAAGAGATTTATTCATTACATTATTGTATGGTTGTTTTGAGTGTCCTTTACCAGATTGTAACTACCATGTGAATGGATGGCATGTTTTATTCACTTTGTTTCCCACCCATCTCCAAATCTAGTACAGTGACAAGCACATAGTAGGTGCCTGAGAAACATTTGCTGAACCTATTGGATTATTTGTATCAGATTGGAAGTACAATTGAGATTAAGAATTAAGAATGATTAGGACCTAATGTGTCATGAGTTTAGAAAAATGGAAATTAGAAATATGTAGAACTTTTAACATTCCCAAATTGCCCCCTGGCTCCAAAACCCATATTTTGTCACATCTGTTCTCCTGGCAACGCTTCCTGATTGTTCAGCATGGAGCACCTCCATCTTTAAAAAATAATCAAGATTGTGGTCACCCACAAAGAACAAAGGAGTGATGCATGATGGGCAGAAACATGCTGCAACATGTTTCCAATGATGACTTACAGATTTCATTGGAGAATTGTATGTTAAGAAAAGAAGGGTGGGGTCTGGTCACTTGGTGAGGGCAAGAGATTAGAGTTGGACCATCCAGGTGATGAATCCATATTGATAAAATATAAAAACACAGGGGAAGGCACCCAACAGACAGACCTTCTGTGGAGTATCCTAACTTTGACACTTTCTATATATGTGACTTTAGGCAAATCATTTCATGGTTTAGTACCCCCTCAGTTTCTCCATCTGTAAAATGAGTAGATTGAACTGCCTAGGCACCTTCCATTTCTAAATCTATGATCTAGGGGATAGTATAGACAAGAGCTGTACAGGTTGAAAAGACTTGGATATGTCATGATCCACATTAATGGAGGGAATATTCTCAATGAGGAGTTTATATATCTTTTGAAGCCAACAGGAGTTATGAGAGAAAAGTACAATGCCTTAAGGCTGTTCTCATCTATTTTTCTTGGTATATGAGTGCTTGACTTTCTTCTGTGAGATTAGGTAGGCTAGAGTTGTCCAACTTTGAGTTGTCTGATTTCTTTGAGCCCACTATATTTTTATCCACATTTGTGTATGAATTTTAATTAAAGTGGGGCATTGGCCTGGAAGTTGAAATGAACTAGTTTTGAGTCCCAGTTCTGCAACTAACATATGAGGTGACCTAGAGACGGTCACTTCACCCCTCTGAGTTCAAATCTGACCTCAGACACTCATTAGCTTTATGATTCTGGGCAAATCATTCAATCTCTATCTTCCTTATCTGTATAATGGAGATAGTAGAATCCACCTCCCAGGGTTGGGGGATCAAATGAGATATTTGTAAAGTGCTTAGCGTAGTTCCTGGCACATAAGAAGTGCTATCTAAACACTAGCTATCATCATCACCACCAACATCATTATCATCCACCTGTCACCTGAGAAGTCATGTGGTAAAGGCGGGGAGATTGGGAGCATGCCTGAACTCACAATTTCCTAATTATCTTCTAACAGTGCTTATTTGTGTTACTTCTTGGTTGTTAATAATTCACATTTTTCTGTAGATGTTTCTTCTCTCTCCATGATACCATAAGGGAGTTGAGAATGGAGGACACATTTGAGGCATTCCTCATTATCCCTGAGTGCCTCTTACAGAGCTCAACATGCAATGGGCACTTAATTAGTATCTGAGCATGATGAAAATGCTAATGATCATTGTCATTAGGCATTCCTCACCGAAGCTCTAGGATGCCATGTCAATGTAATTATTCGTGTCTTACAGGTGAGGAATCTGAGGCCCAGGGAGGGTATAGTGACATGCCTAGAGTTACCACAGCAAGCAATGAGCAGAACTAGGATTAGAACTCTGAAGGTGGAGTTTGATGGTACTGAGACTTACCCAGAATGCTTAGGGAGCAGCATTCAAGCTCAGGAAGCTAAGAATTAAAAGAGGATAGACGAAGACAGAGAACCAGAAAACAATACTACTCATATAATAGAGTGTTTAATGTGATTCTTTATGAAAAAGGTCATTGGATTTTGCTATCCCCTTACACTCTCACTTGATTTCTTTAAGAAATCTCTAAGTGTGAAGGACATTGAACTGATTTTTCCCAGTTGCTGGTTTCTTGTTCTCAGTATTGTAATCAAAGCAATTAGGTGGGGTTGCAGTGCTTTCATTTTATCAAAAATACAGAGTATGGTGGAGACCACGGTAGACACAATACCTGTAAGGTAGTAGCTAGGAATGATAATAGTGGCAACACAGGTAAAGAGAGATATAAACCATAGGTCCAGTGTTAGTTTCCTATAATTGTACCCCGCAAGAGGTAGTTACTGATACATTTTAAAAGGCATTGCCTTAATTCCATGAATTCTAGTGATTGTTATGACCAATATCATTTTTCTGATATTTCAAAGCAAGATACAGCTTCTTAAAAGAAAAAAAAAAAGAAAAAGGAAAAAAAAGATACGGCTTATTTTATGTAAAAGGTTGAGAATAGGTCAAAGTGTCAGCTTCTGCACCCGCAGTGGTTACTGCGGTTTGCTTCTTTCTTAAAATCATGTGTGAATTTTGTGTGTCTCTTTTTAGTTTCCACCTAGGGAAATCAATCACAGAGGTTAATGCTACTATATCAATGAGGAAAGTGAAGGTCTCTAAAGAGATTATGCTAGTCCTTGTGGGTGTGCATTTTGTGAGGGTAACCTGGGTGCTGCTCTCAGGCCAGATAGATGTGTGTTGGATCTTGCCTAAATGACTTCAGGACATATGGCAAACTTGCCAGATTGCCCATGGCTTTCCAGAGAACAGCAAGTAGTTTTCTTTAATTTTGCATCACCCAAAATGATCCATGAGTAAAATGTGTTTGACAAAACTGGCAAAGTTTCTATAGATCCCATATACTAGAGGGTCTTAACTATATTTTATGTCACGGACTCATTCTCGAACAATGTTTTTGAAAAATTAATTGAAGGAAAGGCTGAATTTCAATTACACTTTAGTCAGTGAGCCAATAAATATTTGTTAAATGCTTACTATGTTCCAGGCACAATAAAAATTTTAAAAATGTACTCCCCCATCCAAGTTCCTAGAGCCCCTAAAATCTATTCACAGATCTTTTTGAGGTTCATGGACCCCACATTACGAACACTAGTAAAACAGTGATTTGTGTATAATTATCCATCCAATTTTCTCCATTCATGAGCTCTACTTATGGGTTTTATGCAAATCATTTCCATTCTCACACATTTTATGCATAAATTCATATCTAACATATTGATCATGTAATATTATATATATATACATATATATATACATATATATGTTATATGCCTCATGCTTATACTAAATTGTAAACTCCTTGAAGGTATAGATCTTGTCTTAAGGGATTAAAAGAGATATTATTTGTAAGGCACTTAGCACAGTACCTGGCACATAGTAAGAGCTTAATAAATGCTTGTTTTCTTCCCTTTCCCTTATCAATATTTTATCTTTTCCTCAATGCTTATCTCAGTCCTCTGAACACAATAGGCACTTAATAAATGTTTGCTGAATTGAATATAATCTGGAGCAATTTTACTGATTAGGAAAAATAGATTCATTAATTATTCTAATGTAAATAAGATTCCACAAAAGACATATTCTTGTGCTCAGTCCTAACATGGAAATGACCCCAGGTTCTTCAAGGTTATAGCAATAAATGAGCACAAACTGTTGGATTGTACCATGTGGAAAAGTTTTGGGTGAGGTCTTTTCAATAAATTGTGTCAGTGGTCTAAAAACCGACCCAGGAAAATAGAGGTTCCTTACCAGCAGTTGGTCACATGTTAATGAATTCTTGGTAACTCTAAAGAAATACAAAATGATTCTGTACAGCCACTTTCTACTTTGTCGGAGATGGGGGAGAAGGCTGCTAATGATCACATGGTTTTAGACCATCAACACCTTAATGGAGTTATTGTCATGACACTCTTGTTCCTTAGCATGTGGACACCCTACTGAAGGAATTGAACCATATCTACCTTCACATTTTCATTATAAATAAGTGAAATGGATGGATGATTCACAAGTTCTCCTTGGACAGGCAAATAAAAGAGCTAGACTTGATATTATTATATGTCTATAGGCAAGAAAAATATTTCATGGAACATTTGAACATCTCACATTTACAGTGATCACCATGAGTACTTGCAAAAAGATCACCACAAAAATAATTACAACTATACATCTATGCCAATCATTGAAGATGGAGGTGGATTCATACTATTAAAAATCTCAAAATTAAAAATGTGAAAATTAAGTCAACATATATTTTGATACTTGATGACTTTGATTTGATAATATAGTCAAATAATAAAAATGCTCCTAGCAAATACAAAAAAAGGAAAGAGGCCAAAGATAAGAATTATAAAAATGAAGAGGCATAAAGATATATGACAAGAAAGGGAAGGAGGCCAGACATGTGGCTGGAATGAAGAATGCCTGATAGACAACTCCTGTACTCCACCAGGATCCACAAAATGTCAACATTTCTACAGTTAGGTTTCCTAATTCTTTGTTAGTCTGGTGTGGTCTATGGGATCCCTTCTCAGGATAATGTTTCTAACTGCATAAAATAAAATATATAAGATGAAAAAGAAAACCAATAATATGAAATTACAGACATAAAAAAATAAGTTCATAGATTCTAAGCTAAGAACACTTAATTGAAACAAAGGCTTCTAGTTCATTGAGCAGAACCCAGATCTATGGCAGGACATGGATGAAAGAAAAAGCAGTATGGTGTAATGGATAGAGCAGGCTTTGAAGTCAGGAAGGTCATCTTTGTCACAGCCATATGATTATTGGCAAATTATTTAATTTCTAAGTGGACCAAGCAACTGTCTGAGACAATAAATTACAGAAAAGTTATTGATTGGAATGGGCAGAGGCTATACTTAGAGCTCCCTATAATGGCAAAACCTTTTGAGAGAGAGAGAGAAAGAGAGAGAGAATTTATGGCACTAATATGATAATCTTCCATCATCCATATGGATTCAATGACAGAACCATCAAGGTACCAAATCACTATATCTGTATCTATATCTACATATATAATCACAATATATAATGGTCTCTATGGTGAACAGTGTCTGCCATCAGAGAAACAGGCTAGGCAAATAAGAAATGTTCACTCAAGTAGATTGTCCTTTCATAAAATACTTCATTCTATTTCTCTGTCATATTCTTTTCAACAGACTTGTTCCTATACCTGTCTAGACCAGAGATCATGCCCTGGGGTATTTAACTCCTCCAGTTCTGGAACATCCCGGGGCCTTTGCTTCCCTGATTAGTGAGAGTGCCTCACATGGTTCACTATACCTAGAACGTCAGGAAACACATATCCCCTTTACCCTGCAGCCTCCCGCTCCTCTACTTCCAGCTCTGGAACCTAAATAAATCAATATTGCCATTACTACTACAAAGAATATCTCCATCTATTTTCCTATGGCACCATTGACCATCCCTGTATCTTTCCAAATGAAAATATTCTGAATATTAAGGGGCAGGGGTATGAATAATAATGACTAGAATAATGGAGGAGTTAAATATTTGTGTATACTCGATGGCAGAACAAAAGATTTGTAAATAACATTACTGATTTCAGTTAAAATTCCATAATGATTTAGTAAATAGTGTTCCATTTAAAGAACTTTTAATATCTATAGTAGATTATTCTGGGCACTCATTTTAGAAAAAAACAAACCTTGATTATCTAGAGCATAATTAGTTAAAGTGACTGGTATATTTTGCCAGAAGGAGGGAAGACATTTGGGGAAAGCATAATTTCTGCCTTCAAATATATGAAGAATTGTCATCTAGAAGATCTGATAGATTTATTCTGATCCTTCTTGAAGGGCAGAAGTCTAACTATTGGATCAAAGTGACAGTGAAACAGATTTTAATTCATAATGAGAAATTTTCTAATAATGAGAACTGTCCAAAGATTGAATCAATATACATTTGGAGGGAATGAGTTCTCCATCCCTGCAGTTCTTAAAGTGGAAGTCAGGTGACCATTTATCAGGGATGCTATAGAATGGATTTGTGATTTGAGTAGGACTTGGGGCTCTGAGGTCCTCTCCAGCATTGATAAACTGTGATTCTTTGATTTTAAGCAGATTTAATATTTGAGAACTCAAACCTTGAATGTGAAACAAGATCTGACTCAAGACAGGAAGACTTTCATACCTTTCTAACTACAGCAATATCCAGTGACTTTCTTACCAAAGAATGGCCAATCTGTGACCTCAGACTATTCCAATATAGGAACTTTCCATCAGGGCAGACTCTGAAAAATCTTTTAGGACCAGATTAACAAAGCAAGAGACCAAACCATGGTGAATGAAAATAGGGCCTCAGAAAGACTGAAGTAAAGGTATTGATTCTCAAAACATCTATTAAGTATTATGGACCTATAGCACCTTCCTCCCCAAGACAAGGTAGAATGAGAATGTGGCATAGATACTCATCTAACCACTGCTTGCTTATCATGATGTGCTCTATGTCTAGGCAATGACATTTTCCATATTTGGGGAGATCCATGACTGATTTGTCTGATTTTTCCTGGCTTCTGTTCTTTCCTTTTTGACCTCCATGCCAATGCTTATGAGTTGCCTGAAGGCTCATATTTCTGCATGGTATCAGTTCTTCTTTTTCTGTAACTCAAGACATACACTATCTACACCTGCACTTTTCTCAAAGTAAATTCTGGACTCAAGGCTGTTTACATACAAGTCAAGTCAACAAGTCAATAATCATTTATTAAGTATTACTATGTGCCAACTGCCATGCAAAGTGCTGGAGAGGCAAAGAAAAGCAAAAATAGCTCCTGTCCTCAAGGAGCTTATATTGTAATAAGTGAGAGAAGATGAAAACAATTATATACTTATAACATATCTACATGGTAGATTGGAGATAATCATTTAATCTGGTCTTTGTGAGTAGATTTCTCAAATACCTAGTTCTTTACCCCTTACGTGGACCAGAACCCTAAGAAAATGAAAGCACAGACTCCAGATGCCATTTCTGGCTGAGTCAAGATCACACAGATAAGCCCCTACTGCCCTATTTTATTTTTCCTTTTGGGTCCAGTGACAAATTCCCCTTGATAATTATGCACATTCCCCTGAAATTCTGATCTGATGGCAATGCAAGTTCCTAAAGCAGAATGAATGAGTGATAAATCAGCAATAGAGACTCAAACTGGCATTGAGGACTGTGGTAAATATTAAAAGGGATTACCCTTTCAATGGGCATGATGTGATGAAGTGATCTGGACAGATTTGGAATTGCTAGAATAACCACGGATAATTTCTTAGTGTAGTTCCTGTGAATACTGAACCATTATTTCCTACCAATCTATGTTGTATGCTCCTGAAAAAGAAGTCAGGCAACTTCCACTTGGGACTTGGCTTCCTGAAGTCCCAGGTCAGTACCCACCTTCTTATTCAAGGTGGCATATGGAAAAACACGGTATTCTCAATGAATTAGCAAGGGGTAGAAAAAAGACCAAGGTGCAGCTCTAACTCTGGCACTGAATATTCTCTGGTCAAATTCCTTTCTGTGAGTCATTCAGGTTCTGCTGTGCCCAAGAAAAATAGTCCACAGAGCCCAGTTCACC
This sequence comes from Vombatus ursinus, assembly GCF_900497805.2. Classification (NCBI taxonomy): domain Eukaryota; kingdom Metazoa; phylum Chordata; class Mammalia; order Diprotodontia; family Vombatidae; genus Vombatus; species Vombatus ursinus. The sequence goes on from NW_020954577.1 coordinate 34,687,470, forward strand.
TGTGTGTAACTGTTGCTTTTCGTGCCAGTGGAGAGAACATTCAGCTTGCCAGTTTTCTTCCTTTTTCAACTGGCATTGAATACCTAAGCAGATTATTTTAAAATGAGGGAGTGGGTCTGGCCCAAGTCGACTGCATCAATGTTCAACAGTGCTAATTATAAATATGAGAGAGAAAGAAGGTGCACATGTTCTCTCTCTCTCTCTCTCTCTCTCTCTCTCATTGTCTCTGTCTCTGTCTCTCTCTTTTTCTCTTCTCTCCCTTCTTTTTCCCTCTGTCCTTCTCTCACATACACAGATAAAAAAGACTATTGAGGCAGAAAATAAGAGCTTTGTCAAGTTGTGTACCCTCCAATTTCACATTCCTTGAAAGCTCTCTCTAATGGTTTCTCCTGAAAGTTTTTTTTTTAAATTCATCACTGGAACATTGGTGTTTTGGGAAACTCAGCAGCTCTGAATGTAAACTTCCTTCTGTATATCAGAGAATACCCTTGCCCTTCACATAAGGCAAGTGCAGGATGTGAAAAAGAAGTATGAAACATGGTGATTGCTAGCTTGCTTCCTGCTTGTAGGCTCCTTGGGTTGTGGCCAATGATCTTGGAGTATTTGGGACATAATCTGTTCGCTGTGGAATTTCTTGACCTTTATCTAATGCTATTGGTTTATTCTGCTGTCCTAGACATTTTACTTTTTAAAGCCTAGAGCTTCATGCCTAAGCCTATAATCTCTTGTGGGCATTAATACAATAGGAGAGTTATTTTCAGTGAGAAAAAAATGGTTCAATCAATTAATTCCATTTCTTGTTAATACTAAATATTGCCAAACAGGGCTTTTCTGTCATTTGGTAAGCAGTAGTCATACTTCATACTACACAATTAAACAATGAATTTCAATGTTCAGAAGAGAAACATTATGAAGACAGAAATCTTCAGGCAATGTGCTGGACCATCATAGCAGTCAATCAATTCCTTTAGGGAAGCAGTTCTCAACCTTTTTGGTCGCAGGAACCCCTTATCTTCATAAAAATTGTTGATGATTCTAAAGAACTTTCATTTTTGTGTGTTATGTCTGCTGTTATTTCTTGTATTACAAGTGAAAACTGATTAGTTTTTTAAAATATTTATTTATTAATTCATTTAAAAATAATTATAGTAAACCCATTAATGTTAGCAAAAATAACACATGTTAATAAAAATAAGCAAATTTTCCAGAACAAAATAATTAGTGAGGATGGTATTATTTTACATATTTTTGCAAATCTTTTTAATGCCTGTCTCAATAGAAGACAGCTGGATTCTCTTATCTGCTTCTGCATTCAACCTGGCCCCATATGTTGTTTTTGGTTGCAGTATATAAAGAAAATCTGACCTCACCCAGATACGTAAGCGTATTTTAAGAGCCAAATGATGTCTTAGAACTTTTATGAAAATAGTTTTGAACTTGTGGAAACCCTCAAAGGGTCTTGAAGACTCCTAGCAGTTTGTGAATCACACTTTGAGAACTACTGCTTTGGGGCTGACAGGATTATTCTTGATTTGATTTAATTTAATTCAGCTGGCTTCATTTGCAATAAAAGTATAGGACACCATATGAGGTATAATAATGGAGGCAGTGACTGTTCAGAGTTCTCCAGTGGAAAGAGCATTGGTTTTGGAATCAGAGGACATGGATTCAAATCACAATTTGATTTTACTCGTGTGGACTTGGGCAAAATCATTTAACTGCCTTCATCTGCAAAAGGAGGGATGTCAATTAGATGGCCTCTGAATTTCTCTCCTAGCTTAATTCTATGACCCTATGATTCTTAGAGTTCAAATACATGCATGGTACTGTCCTAGGCACTGGTGATATGAAAGGGAAAAGAATAGAGGTCATTATGATCTCTAAGCTTCCTTGAGTACTATCATTGATATGTCTATGAAACCAAGGGCCTTCCTTTAAGGAGCTCATAGTGTAGTAGGGAGAATAAACTCCCCTGAGAGACTAAAGCCCAGAATCCATTGAATTATGGTCTTTCCCCAGAATACACATAAATCACTATTCCTGCCTCAAACACATCCTAACAATGTAACCTTAAGTCACTTAACTACTCCACGTCTCATTTTTCTTCTTGGTAAAATTAAGTGGGTTGGACTAGCTGACCTTTAATGTCCTTGTTAGCTCTAGCTTATATGATCTATGACCCAATTATGCTGTGAACTTGCAGTCCCAAAGAAAATATAGCAGTTCAAATTTTATCATTCTCAGAACCTTCCACCACCCCTCATTTCTGTTGGACCCCAATCAGAATAAAAGTTGATTTTGTCTTAGGCAACCCTACTTCTGCTAAATCATTCTATTTTCTAACTCCATAGTTGTAAATTCAATAATAAGTCTTTTTTAGATTTTTACATTCTTCCATCAAATATTTTAGCAGAACTGTGAGCAACGAACCAAACTATCTGAAGTCTCATCACCCTTGACTTCTCTTCCCTTTAGTTGGAAAAGCCAATGAGCAGTGAAATGATTGCAATGTCAGCACCAGATGTGAGTCGTAGGAAGCTGGAAAGATGACAAACTAGATGACCCAAGGTTGACTATGGATGTGCCAAGAAAGAAGACTATTTGGGGTTTCTTGAATTTTTCAAACAAATGAACTCTTTTTTCCACCAATTTTTGAGTAGATGATCTCAAATAAAAATATTTTTTCTGATCTCTTTCAAGTTACTTTTTCATTGGTTTACTGTTATGTGTGACCCAAAGGAAACTGAAATAATCAGTAATACTGAACAGCTGTAGCTTAGATCCTGAGTCCCAGGGTACCCAAGGTACTAGAGAGACCCTTTGCTTTGGAGGACTCAGAGCCTAAGAGCCAAATGCTTGTTCCACGTGCAGAGGTAGTGTGATACAGTGGAAAAGATGATGGATTTAGAGTCGGGGGATCTGGGTTTAAATTACAACTCTGCACTTTTCTCGTTGTGTGACTTTGTGAAGGAATTGATGAATTTTAAAAAGCATTTATTCGTGGTTTTTATATGCCCATCACTGTGCAAAACACTAGGGATACAAATGCAAAAATAAACACAAGGTCTGCCTTAAAGGAGCTTGCATTCTAAGGAGGCAAACAACATATAAAAGGAAGAGGTGGTCAGAAAATGGCACATTGGCCAGAAATCTGCCAAGTTACTGAGTAGGGCCACAGAGGAATAGATCCATACACCCCTTTAAGATGATGATGATGATGATGATGATGATGATGCTAATTAGCTAGCATTTTTATAGTGCCTACTGTATACCAGGCGCTGTGCTAAGAGTTTTACCAATATTATCTCATTTGATCTTCACAACAACTTTGGGAGGTAGGTGCTGTTATTATCCATATTTTACCATTGAGGAAACTAAGGCAACTGAAGATTTTGACTTGCCTAGTCATACAGCTAGTATCTAAAGCTGGATTTGGACTCCTGTTTTGTTGACCTTGAGTCCAGCACTCTATTGACTATACCACCTAGTTTCTCTTGTTCAGTCTTTTCAGTTGTATCCAACTATTCCTGAGGTTTTCTTGGCAAAGATACTGGAGTGGTTTGCCATTTCCTTCTCTAGCTTGTTTTACAGATAAGGAAACCGAGGCAAACAGGATGAAGTGGTTTGCCGAAGATAACACTGAGCAAGTATGGAAGGCTGGATTTGAACTCCTGTTTTGTTCCTTCTATCTCACAACCTTCCTTAAAAGCCCAGAAGCTGTGGCCAAACACAATGCCAGGGAAGGCAGCAGAAGAAAGTGTCGCGTTACTAGAGCTTGGCAGCTGCAAGCTTCTTGGAGTAGACTTATAGGCTACCTCTTAATACAGACAGACAGATCACCTGTAACTTAGCCTGGGGAGCAGAGAGGTTCTAGTTTCTTCAAGATCAAACCAAAGTATTCTACTGAATCCAAGGTCAGTCCTCTCTCCACTGCACCATACTCCTCTGATGTATCTCTTAGATGAGCAAAATAGTATTATTACAAAACTGATCATGGATTATATTAAACCCAAGTTTGTAGGCATGTGTGTGCAATATTGCATGTTTACCTGACACTTAGAATTAGTCTTCTCTGCATATAAAATGATTCAAAATGACATGAGTGATAATTCCATACCAAGCCATTGGAAAACTAGGAAATCCCAAGCCATTTTTTTGATATGTATGATTCAATCCAAAATACATTTGACTCAGACTTGTAGGCAATAGAGACACTAGCCAAATGAAAAAGGAAGTCTGAAGGTAGTGTTGTCCCTGGAGAACTCTTTCATTCTGTTGCTTTGCTCTCATTACTGATGTCATTAGATAATGCCAAAAGAGCCACCTAACAAATGAAACATCTAATCACCTAGCCGTGCAGGGCCCGATTTCTCCCCACCAAAAAAGAGAAGACTTAGGTATTTTTAATTTGCTTTTTCTTGAAAAGATCACCAGAACTCCACTTATTCCTACTAGGGCAGGTGGTAAAGCATCTTAGAGCTTCTTTTAGTTCTGGTGCACCTGCATAGGAATGGCCTGACCTGTAGGTCAGTTAGGAAGCAGTGTGTGAAATGGCAGGGAAGCATCCTCAGGTCAGGCTACACAAAGCTTGCAGCAGCCCAGATGTGTAGGCCAAGGGTTTCTTCTCCTGTCTTACCTGGTGCCTTCATGAAAGTCAGTCAGGTGAGCTTTATTTCCTGTGTCTTTTTTGTTTTGTTTTGTTTTTGGGGGGGGGATGTTCTTGTATGATCCATGGTTGGGACCTGTGATTTTTTAGAACTAGAGTAAAAATACACCCCAAAGGGGATCTGTTTAGTGTCTTGCACATTTCTCTTCAGAACTTTGTTTTTGGTATTTACAACTGAGTTCTGTCCCCCATCAGTGGGTAAGATTACCCAGCAGTGGACATCTTAGCTACAAACTTTGATACTTGTATTCAAATGCTGTCAGTCATTCATTTCCTCTGAACCATATATCGCTTCAACTTTCAAGACCTCATTGTTCCTATATGAAAAATGATTAGACTAGATGAACTTGAATATGACGTGGCCTCCTTCCCCCTATCCATTTAGCCTCATGAATTGACTCTTAGTGTTTTCTCTTCCCCTTCCTGGAACCTGACAAGACTAAAACTTGCAAATGGAGAATTGTCTACCCTTCCAAAAGACATCTCTCAACATTCCGATAAAAAGGTAAACAACATAATTTGAGATCCAAGAAGGGACAAATAATTTCTGAGTGAGGTGACTTGGGAGGGGAAGGAAATCAAGGAAGGTTTCTTGGAGGAGAGAGCATTGACTTGGCGTTTGAAGGATTGGCATGAATCCAGTAGGCAGGAATTGGGGAAATGAATGTTACAATAAAATGTTATAATTCTGAGGGTAAAGAATATTATAATTAAAAACAGTAAGGTGAAAAGTGCAGGATGTATACAGGGGATAGCAAGTAGTCTAGAGAGGCTAGAACACAGTTTTCAATAAGGAGGAAAATGTGAAATAATGCAAGAAATTAGTAGCTCATTCTCTGGGTCAGTTTTAAGTTTGGTATAGCTCATCCCTCATTTCATAGTCTTTGAGTTTGGGGAAAATGGAAGCAAATTGGGGATATCTTTGGTAATAGAGGCATTATAACTGCCTATTTTGGCTCTGAGCTTAAATAAATTAGACTAATTTCCCAAGTTTAAAATGGTCTCTGTGGTGAGTGTAAGCCACCTTAGTGAAGTTGTTTTTGAAGTGTGACCAGTTAGCCTGTAACCTGGAGGCCTAAATATAGTAATTTGTTCATTATTTTGATAACTTACCAGTTCACTGTTAGTTCTTGGCTAGGTTTTTGGCTGTCTGGACCATCCCAATATTCTCCTTCCCTTCTCAATGGGAAGCTTTTCACAGGATGGACAAACATAAACAAGAATAACAAAATCCTTAATCTGGGTCACCTTTGACAAGACACTTCATGTATTTCCATCTCAACTTCATCAATTTAGAGAGTCTGCTCTGGGGTCACTACCCCAGAACCAGGCTACTATATTTCTCCCTCAAAATTCTAGGAGTACCCTTAAGGAATTGAGAGTGTCTTTCTATAATATCATCGGCTCAAATTCCCATTTCAGTGTCCCACCACCACCACCACATTCACATTGTCAGGTGCCAGTAACTAGCACCTCAATTCCATCTAACCAATTAACATAACAGAACCACCTAGGTGTCCAGAGAGAGTGATTTCAGATTTAATGCAACTTCTACATAGTATTTGTTCCATCAAGTTCCTGCCCAAATGTGGTATTCCTACCAGATGAGTCCTTGTCTCATATGCTTCTAGGCTGGGTCCTGAAAGAGGCACGTGGATCTTTGGGGCATCATGCTGAATTGGCTGTAAAAAGCAGCATAAGCTCATCTCCCATACTCTTGGACCTCGGGTGGTTTGCTCTCCTGACTTTTCAAAACTCACAAGGTTACAGCCTCCAATTTTCTTCACCTAAAATAAAAGAACAAATAGTAAGGGAAAGGACCAACAGCTATATTCAAGGGGCCACATCTTGCTATCAGACAGAGAGGGCCTGAGGCCTCTCCTATTAGCATGGTTTCTCTTATCACTATCAAGCAAGAAAAAGCTATGTGATGAGAAAAGAATCTAACAGAGAGAAGGGGCCAAGTTGGAACAAGACCTTTTATTTTTTCCAATGCAATTTTTTTACATTTATTTTTATTATTCTTAATTACATATAAACACAATTTTTGACATTTAAAAAAAAAATTTTGAGTTCTGTATTCTTTCCTTCCCTCCCTCCTCAAGAAGGCAAGCAATTTGATATAGTTTATTCATCTGCAGTCATGCAAAACATTTCTATGTTAGTCATGTTGCAAAAGAACACACAGTAAAAAATACAAATAAAGTAAAAAAAAAATATGCTTCAATCTGCATTGAGACTCCATCAGTCCTTTCTCTGGAAGTGCATAGCATTTTTCATTATAAGTCCCTTGGAATTGTCCTGGATAATTATATTGACCAGAATAGCCAATCATTCACAGTTGATCATCATACAATATTGCTGTTACTGTGTACAGTGGTCTGATTCTGCTCATTTCACTTTGCATAAGTTCATATAAAGCCTCCCAGGGTTTTCTGAAACCATCCTGCCCAGCATTTTTATAGCACAATAAGTAGCATTCTGTCACAAAATATACCACAACCTCTTCAGCCATTCCCTTATTGATAAGCATCTTCTCAATTTCCAATTCCTTGCCACCATAAAAAGAGCTGTTATGAATATTTTTGTACAAATAAGTCCTTCCTCCATTTTTTGATCTCTTTGGGATATAGATTTAGAAGTGGTGTTTCTAGATCAAAGGGTATGCACAGTTTAATAGTCCTTTGGGCATAGTTCTGAATTGTTCTCCAGAATGGTTGGATCAGTTAACTCCACCAACAGTGCATTAATGTGCAAATTTTTCCGCGTTCCCAACAATATTGATCATTTTCCTTTTCTTTCATATCGGCCAATCTGATAGGCGAGAGGTGGTACATTAGAGTTGTTTTAATGTGCATTTCTGTAATCAATAGTGATTTAGAATATTTTTTCATATGACTATAGATAGCTTTGATTTCTTCTTCTGAAAACTCCATGTTCATATCTTTTGATCGTTTGTCATTTGGGAAATGACTTGCATTCTTATAAATTTGACTCAATTCTCTATATTTTGAGAAATGAAGCCCTTATCAGAGAAACTTGTAAATTTTTTCCCAGTTTCCTGTTTTCCTTCTAATCTTGACTGCATTTGGTTTCATTTGTGCAAACTCTTTTTAATTTAATGAAATTAAAATTATCCATTTTATATCTAGTAATGCACTCTATCTCTTCCTTGGTTGTAAATTCTTCCTTTATCCACAGATCTGACAGGTAAATTATTTCATGCTCCCTAATTTGCTTATGATATCACTCTTTGACATTATCTTGGTACACAGTGTAAGATGTGGTCTATACCTAGTTTCTGCCAAACTGTTTTCTGATTTCCTAGTAGTTTTTGTCAAATAGTGAATTCTTGTCCCCTCAGCTTGGGTCTTTGGGTTTATCAATCACTAGATTACTATGGTCATTTACTACTGTGTGTTATTTACCTAATCTATTCTAGCGATCCATCACTCTATCTTTTAGCCATTATGGGATTGTTTTGATGACTACCATTTCATAATACAATTTGAGACCTGGTATTGCTAGGATATCTTCCTTTATATTTCTTTTCCATTGATTTCCTTGATAGTCTTGATCTTTTGTTCTTCCAGATTTTTGTTATTATTTTTCTAGCTCTATAAAATAAATTTTAGTAGTTTGATTAGTGTGGCACTGAATAAATAAATTAATTTAGGTAGAATTTTCATTTTTATTATATTAGCTTGACCTATCCATGAGCAATTAATATTTCTCCAATTGCTTAGATCTGACTTAATTTGTGTGAAAAGAGTTTTGTAATCATGTTCATTTAGTTTCTGACTTTGTCTTGGGAGGTAGACTCCCAAGTATTTTATCTTGTCTTCAATTATTTTTAAGTAGAATTCCTCCTCCTTTCTCTTTCTGCTGGTCTTTGCTGGCAATATCTAGAAATATTGATGATTTATGTGAGTTTATTTTTTATCCTGCAATTTTGCTGAAGTTATTAATTATTTCACTTAGTTTTTTTTAACCTGATTCTCTAGGATTCTAAGTTTACCAGCGTATTGTCTGCAAAGAGTGATAGTTTTGTTTCCTCATTGCATATTCTAATTCTTTCAATTTCTTTTTCTTTTCTTATTGCTATAGCTAGCATTTTAGTACAATATTGAATAATAGTGGTGATAATGGGCATCCTTGTTTTGCCCTTGATGTTATTGAGCCAAGATCTTTTGTTCTACCTTATCCTCACTCCATCAATGTTTTGCTCCACAGATTCAGTCAATCAAGAGTCTCCTATTCATCATGAAGTCATTGAACCATTTGCAGATTTCTACTCATGCTTTCAATCTCTCCAAGCTATTTCCTTTATACATTATAACCCTTTTGTAATGTGGCTTCCCAGCCTCTTCTATATTCAGAATTATGTCAGGGGCATTCTGCACACACTCATAAGGACTGGGTTCAGTGGCTAGTCTCATTTTATATCTATTAGATGAAATTGTTTTATGAGACATTTTCTAAAGCTTTTTTTAAGGTCCAACCCCTATAATTCTGTCATAGTTAAAGACATCCTTTAAACAATTATAAATTCATTAAAGAAAGGTGATCTCAGACACATTTTAGTATAAATGATTTTAGTTGCTTGTCTTTAGAGCAGGAAGATGCAAACTCAAATAGAGAGGGGGAGGGGCAAGAAAAGGCAACAATACCTTGGCTGGAGGCTAAAAGACATATTTTGTCTGCCTACTATATTTATCAGAACTTCCTACTAACTAAAAGCATTGTGAAGCTTATTTCAACAGAACAATTCATTTTAAAGATGCATTTGTATGACTTTTTTTTCCCTTCATACCTCTAGCCCCTGTACCAGAGACTCATAGAATGAAGGTTCATAGGTATACACTGGTGAATGATCTCACTTCTTTGGTTTTTAGCCACACAAAGTAAATTTCACATGTAAAATTTATTCATAGTACCCCATTTCTGCACTGAGGGTCCCTCATAAGCAGGTAATTCATATTATTGAAGAATATGATTTTATTAACACAAGCAAAAAAAAAAACCAGAAATTACAGAATGGACACCCATCAGTTCCAAAGATATATAAATTCCCCAAAGCCATTTATAGTCCCATGTATTGTGAAGGCCTACTTCCCCCACAAGCCTTAGACTTTTGTTCCCTGTCTTCTCCCTGCCAATAGAAGAGGTGAGAAGTGTTGTTTTCATATATTTCTGTCTTTTCTCCTCTCTCTCACCCCTCTCCTTCAACTTCACTGGCATCCTTGCAGTTTTCATGTCTTCATGTCATGACATCTCCATTCACTAGTATCTTAAGATAGATTAGAAGTTCTAAACCTAGGCTTTGTGAATGAATATTATACACACACACACACACACACACAATGCACACACATATATGTGTGTATTATGTATGTCTGTATATAGGTATATTTATCCACACATATGTATGTATATATACATATTTCTACACATATATGCATGTATATATATACACACTCAAATACTGATAATTGTATTTTGAAATGATTGGTTTCCTTTCTAATCTCATACATTTTGTTTTGTGCTTTTAAAAACATTCTGAGAATAGGCTCATAGGCTCCATTAGATTGCCAAAGGGGTTCATGATATAAAAAGGCTAAGATCTTCTGGGTTAAAGTAAACCTTAAGAATCTTCTAACCTATCTCTGGTATAAGATGATATTTTTACAAGGTCAGACTCCTCTTAGTAATTTTTCAACAGACTTTTGTTCTCTTCTACCTTATTCCATCTCTTACAAGTTTCTGACCCACCCCTTACAATGATTCTTATCTCTCTTGTTGCCTCCTTTATTTTTCTGTTACTCAAAGAGGAAAGGGAGGGGGAAAGGAGGCAAATATCTTAGCACTAGCCACATAGCAATTTAGTTATTAATTTTAAATTTACATATTCATTTAAAACTACTAATTTTCAATATCATTTTTCTTCTTGCCAGGATGTAGGCAACATGCTTCCTTACACAGTCATTACATTCCTCTGAATCTTTTTAAAGCTAGAAATAAATGTTCACACTCCTTTTCTTCTCCCCTTTTCAACCTGTCATGCCCTCTACTAACTCTATGGGTCATGCAAATGGATTTTAAATTTGGAAGTGTCAAATAGGGGCTGGAAACACTGAAAAAAGAGGACAAAAGACAGAAATTGGTTGACTTTTTTGCCATTGTGGCAAAGCATATGTCTCCCCTACCATTTACGTACATCATCATGTGGTATCCCTCAAGAGTGCTCTCTAAATACCTACACTTTGAAAGCAAGCAGCTAAAATGTTCAACATGTGCAAAAGTAGAGCTTTTTCAGTCAAAGCCCATTTTCTAGAAAGAACTATGTTCAGATTTCAGACCCATCTGGCAGAAGGTTCATTTATACATATTAAGGAAGAGGTTTGAATGAATGAACACCCTGCATATACCATCCACTGATTATGAAAATTAAGCGGTTGTCACAGGTATTCAATTAGCTAATTATCTGCCAAAATTTCATGCCAGGTAGTTTATATGACCACATTTCCTGTATGTTTCATTTCATTAGCAAATCTATGATACTTCATTCTGAAGGACAGTCTAATTAGTGAGCAAATTCAGACCTTCTTTAGCCCCTTCTTTTCTTTTTAATTTTTTTTTCATGTTTAAAGGGATAAATTTCCAAGTGCAGATATCTAAATAGTGGGTTTAGAAATATCATGTAGCCCTGAACTCAGTTAAGTTACAACAAAAGTAAATGATTTTCCTTACAATTAGTCTCTGGGCATGCAGATGTTTGCTTCCACATGTTCAACCACACATCTGTAATGCCAAATGACAGGCCGAGTAGATCTTGTCTTCCAGTGGTGGCTCATCCAACCACGTGAGCAAATTTGACTCAGGAAGTTGCGTGGGATGTTTTGCAATGAGGAAAAGGAAGTAAAATGTACCTCATTTTGTGTATATATATGTATTTTTTCTCTTTCTTATCATAAATTGTTTTTCAACAGAGAACAAATCCTTAAGCTCCCACAGAGATCAGAGCAATTTCCCACATGAATCACAGGAATGTAAATAGTACCACTTTTCCCTCCGGGCTTTACCTCTTACTTTCAAATGGCTTTGACTATTGGTATCTGATTTAGGAAGTAGACGGAAATAAGCTCAAAGAAATTGTATTTTTGTTTCTATATCATAGAAACTGTATTTTGGAGGGAGTTATTGGGCTAAAGTAATATATAAGATGTCTACTCAGAATAGGAATAAATGTTATTATTATTAAAATTATATTTATTGCTAGCTTTTATATGATACATTAAGGTTTGTGAAGTGCTTTACATATTAACTCATTTGATTTCATTTAATGAACTTGATTTGGTTTAATCCCCATGGCAACTCACTGAGGTAGGTGTTAATATTATCTCCATTTTACAGATGTGAAAACTCAATCAGGTAGAGATTAAACCACTTGTCCTGGACCACACAGCAAGACAGTGGCTGAGCCAAGACTGGATCTCAGGTCTTTCTGACCCCATTTCCAAAACTGTATCCACCACATCATCCAGCTATTTTTTATTGTACAGCAAATGACTTTTTTTTTAAAGCATATCTTGTTCCATTGTCTGATCTCATCTCATAGAACACGTGCACATAATAGATAGAAAGATCTTTCAGAAATCTTTGATTTCTTTTGACTTCTTTGACTGATGCAGATTATTGCACCCATACTGCCTTAGTGGAATGTTTTCCAAAACTTCTATGGTATAAAAACAATCATCACTTGGTGACCAACCATCTGGTGATGAATTTCTTTGCTAGGTTAGTTCCCTAGATTATAGCCCTAGACTTGGAAGGAATTTTGGAGGTTACATTGGCTAATTCCCACATTTTACACTCGATGAAGTTTGGACCCATAGAAGTTAAACCATGTGAAAATAGGTACATTTAGAACATGAGAAGAGAGTGAAGAACCTGCAAAAGTCACAGAAGTTGTAGTCAGAGGGCTATGAGGAGAGCCATAGAAACCCTCAGGAAGCTAATAAGTTGTAGCCTTGGTGTGAGCAGACAGTTTTGCCAAGTATATCCTAGAAGAGCTTACTTAACCAGAAGAGCTACAGTATAATGAAGTGAGGTGGCTCAGTGGCTAGAATTCTGGGCCTGGAGTTGGGAAGAGAGGAGTTAAAATCTGGTCTCAGACATTTATTAGCTGTATGACCCTGAACAACTCCATATGACCTCTGTTTGCCTTAGTTTCCCCATCTGTAAAATTAGGGTAAAAATAACATCTACCTTCAGCATTGTTATGAGAATGAGATAATATTTGTAAAGCACTTAGTACAGTGACTAGAAAACAGTAGGCACTTAATGAATGCTTGTTTTCTTCCCTTTCCTCTATGAGTACAAATCACAAACCTTCTATGAGTTAGTAGCTAAATCTCGGGGAGGGACTTGAGGCACATAGAAGTTATGACTTGCCCAGAATCACACTACTGCTTTTCAGAGGTGGAAATTGAACCTGCTCAGTCGTCTAGACTCTAAGCTTGACTATCCAAGGCAGCTACTTCTCTATTTATCAGTCATAGTTGGCCTAAAACACAAGCTGTGTGATCTTGAAAAGGTACTTAAGTTTTGCTTGCCTAAGTTTCCTCAACTGTAAAATGGGAATAATAAATAATACCTACCTCCTGGGATTACTGTGAGAATAAAATGAGATAATATTCGTAAAGAATTTAGCACAATGCCTAGCACATAGTTGCTGGTTATCATCTATTTTGGTTATGTCCTACTCTTCATGACCCTTTTTGGGGTTTTCTTGGAGTGGTTTGATATTTCCTTTTCTAGCTTATTTTACAGATGAGGAACTGAGGCAAACAGGCTTAAGTGACTTGCCCAGGGTTACACAGTTAGTAATTGTCTGAGGTCAGATTTGAACCCAGGAAGATGAATCTTCTTGACCTCAGGCCCAGCACATTATCGACTGTGCCACCTAGCAGTAAGTATCTATATAGGACCTATTATGTGCTAGATTCTGGACTTGGTATTGGAGATAAACGTATCAAAAAAAAGAAACATTCCCTATACATAATGAGCTCACATTTTAATGAGGAGACAGAAATACATATCAAATATGTAATTTTATGTTACATATAAATGTGTTCATTAATTTTGTGATAAATACAAATTTATACAAAGTAATTAAATACAGGGCCATTTGGTAGAGAAGGCACTAGTTATTACTGGGAGCAGGGTGATCAAGAAAAGTTTCATGGAGAAGATAGCACTTGCCTTGCATTTTAATAGAAGAGAGACCCTGAGGAGGAGGCAAGGAGGCGATGCATTCTAGGCAGTGAGGCTGGCCAGAATGAAGTGACAGAGATAAGAGATGGCAAAAGACCCTCTTTGGAGAGCAAGGAGAAACTCTAAAGTTTTGAACTTGGATGAAGAATTTTTGTTTCTAACAACAGTTGAGGCCCATAGTATTTGGAAATGGAGAAGAGAATACACTTGCTCCCATCCCTCACTGTCTGAGCTGCAAAAGCCCTATAAATCAAGCCAACTTAGCTTTTATAGAGAGTCCCAAGCCCCTGAGCCTCTGATATTTTTAGACCTAGTACTGACAGCCCTATTCTGTGAACTCTTAGACTGAGTGACCCAGAAAGAATGCTTGTTAGATGCACCATCTCCTTCCTAAAGGCAGCTGTAGTGTTTATCCCTCTAGCACTCCCCGGCAGATTGACTTCCCTGACCTCTTCCCTTTCTTGAACTGCACAGTGATCTCTAGGAGGCGTGCTGCTTTCGAGAAACAATAGCAAAATCCCAGGGGTGGCCTGCTCTCGTCCTTGCTCTTCAAACCCAGCTTTGGGGCTTGGGACCGATGACTCACATATATACAGCTTTTCTTCCTATGACTAAATTAGCTCTCATTGATGTACATTCTGAGGCCTTTAACTACTCAGGACTGGAACAAAGGCAAGCAGTGACAGACAAGGGAGAGGAGAATGGCTGAATAACAGCACTCAGGGAACCAGCAAGACTTCTGTTGAAATGCAGACATTTCCCAGAGCCTTTATTTTCTCTTACCTGAGCTTCAGACGTTGGAATACAATCTTCTGAAATGATTTAGAGTCAGGTATGAGAAGGGACGCCTGTCCATCTCTGGCTTATGGGGAAAATGCTCCACAGGAACCATGGAAAGCCATCTGAGATCAAGTAAGGCTAATGATTTCAACAACTTCTTTTAAGCCAAAGGTAGCTGGAACTGTATAGAGCCTCCCATCTTTTAGATAAACTCCTTCTCAAACCTGGAATTATCTAATGATACTAGAATATATTCAAGAAAGGAGGAAGGGCTCATATTTCCACAAATTTGGTGAGAAGGAAGGTGCCATGGATGATGGGGTGGAGGGAGGGACATTGAATTTGTAGCACTGAAGAGCTAGATTTAAGGCCCAGTTCTGTCCCTTCCTACCTGTATGACTAGCTTGATTTGTTACCTAAACCTCTGTGAGTCTCAGTCTTATCATCTGAAAAATGGACATGATAATACTTGCTTGTACTATCTTATAAAATTGTCAGGAGGATTAAATGATGAAATGCTATCCAAAAGGTTTTGAAAATTTTAAAGAGTGCCAAAATAGCTTCGCCTTAGATGGCGGAGGGAACGCAGTGACTTGCTTGAGCTCCCCCCCCCACCAAACTCCTCCAAATACCTATAAAAATGGCTCTAAACAAATTCTAAAGCAGCAGAACTCACAAAAAGACAGAGTGAAACAAATTTCCAGCCAAAGACAGCCTGGATAGTTGATCAGAAAGGTATATCATGCCGGGTGGGGAGAGGAGCACAATTTGGTGTGGTCATGCAGGCCTCAGTGAACCTGGAGCAGGCCTCAGAGGGCTGAATCATGGGCAGCTGTGGCAGTTTCTAGACTTCTCAACCCACAAACACCAAAGACAACTTGGAAGGTCAGTGGTAAAAGTCTATGACTGAGGTGAGAGAAGGAGCTAGGTCTCAGCCACCCCTGGGGCCACAGCTGTTTCCTGAGCTTTTGACCCACAGACTGAGGGAGAATCGAGTGGCTGATTAGAGGGGTATTGCAGGGATCTTTTTGCCAGTGCTGAGGCAGGAATCTCTTGCTTTACCGGTGCTTGTATCTGGGTCACAGTTCTGAGGGGCAGTCCTGGGGCGAGGAGGAATGCTGGTGTGGTAGAATTTGCTGTGGCGGTGGAGAGAAAGCACCTCACCACTTATCATAGCACCTTGGAAGAACTGAAAATTTTCAGGTCCCTAGAAATTTCTCTGGAAACAGCTGTACAAACCCCCGAAGCTTGGGACAGTACATTCTCCACATTGGAAGCAAACTTTTACCTTAACAAAGGGTTTAAAACTCAAGTAATTGGTTGGGATCATGAGCAAGCAGCGCAAAAAGAGTCAGACTCTATTTTCTTACTTTGGTGACAAAGAAGATCAAAACATACAACCACAAAAAGACAATGAAGCCAAAGCTCCTACATCCAAAGGCTCCAAGAAGAATATGAATCAATCCCAGGCCTTGGAAGAGCTCAAAAGGGATTTTGAGAAGCAAGTAAGAGAAGTAGAGGAAAAACTGAGAGTGATGCAAGAAAATCATGAAAAACAAGTCAACAGCTTGCTAAAGGAGACCCAAAAAAATACTGAAGAAAATAACACCTTAAAAAACAGCCTAACCCAAATGGCAAAAGAGGTTCAAAAAGTCAATGAGGAGAAGAATGCCCTAAAAAGCAAAATTGGCCAAATGGAAAAGGAAGTCCAAAAGATTACTGAAGAAAATACTTCCTTAAAAATTAGAATAGAGTGATTAGAAGCTAGTGACTTTATGAGAAATCAAGACACTGTAAAATAAATCCAAAGAATGAAAAATTAGAAAACAATGTGAAATATCTCATTGGAAAAACAACTGACCTGGAAAATAGATCCAGCAGAGAGAATTTAAAAATTATTGGACTATCTGAAAGCCATGATCAAAAAAAAGAGCCTAGACATCATCTTTCAAGAAATTATCCAGGAAAACTGCCCTGATATTTTAGAACCAGAGGGCAAAATAGAAATTGAAAGAATCCACTGACCACCACCTGAAAGAGATCCCCAAAGGAAAACCCCTAGGAATATTGTAGTCAAATTCCAGAGTTCCCAGGTCAAGGAGAAAATATTATAAGCAGCCAGAAAGAAATAATTCAAGTATTGTGGAAACATAATCAGGATAACACAAGATTTAGCTGCTTCTACATTAAGGAATGGCAGGGCATGGAATATAATATTCTGGAGGGCAAAGGAGATAAGATTACAACCAAGAATCACCTACCTAGCAAAACTGAGTATAATCCTGCAGGGGGAAAAATGGTCATTCAGTGAAATAGAGTACTTTCAGGCATTCTTGATGAAAAGACCAGAGCTGAATAGAAAATTTGATTTTCAAATACAAGACTCAAGTGGAACATGAAGAGGTAAACAGGAAAGGGAAAATCATAAGAGACTTATTATGGTTGAACTGTTTATGTTCCTGCATGGAAAAATGATATTTGTAACTCATGAGACCTTTGTCAGTATTAGGGTAGTTGGAGGGGAAAAAAATTATATGTATGTATATATAGATATAGGTAGATAGATAGATAGATAGATAGATAGATAGATAGATAGATAGATAGGTAGATAGAGGGCACAGGGTGATTTGAAGACAAAGGGGTCATATCTGGAGAATAAAATTAAGGGGCAAGAGAGGATTATATGGAGAGAGAGAGAAAAGGAGAGGTAGAATGGGGTAAATTATCTCACAAAAAAAAACAGAAAAGAAAAGGCTCTTTCAGTGGAGGGGAAGTGGGGGAAGGTGAGAGGGAATAAGTGAATCTTATTCTCATAGGATTTGACTTAAGGAGGGAATAACATACATACTCAACTGGGTATGGAAATCTGTCTTACCCTACAGGAAAATAGGCAGGAGAGAGGTCAAGAGAGTAGGGGGTTGATAGAGAGGAGGGCAGATTGGGAAAGGGGGTAATCAGAAGCAAGTACTTCTGAGGAAGGACAGGGGCAAAAGAAAGAATAGAACAAATGGGGGGGTGGGATAGGATTAAGGGAAATAAAGTTGGTTTTTCACAGCATGTCTACTATGGAAGTGTTTTGCGTAACTGCACATATATAACCTATATTTAGTTGCTTGCCTTATCAATGAGGGTGGGTGGGGAGGGAGGAAGGGAGAAAATTTGGAACCCAAAGTTTTAAAAACCACATGTTTAAAAAATGTTTTCACATGCAACTAGGAAATACAGGAAATGGGGTACAGAAATCCATCCTGCCCTACAGGAAAATTGAAGGGGAAAGAGACAAGAGAAGGGAGGAGAGAGATAGGAGGGAAGGCAGACTAGGGGAAGGGGTATTCAGAATGCATGCGATCTTAGGGTGCGGAGGGGGGCAAGGTGGGGTGAAATTTTGGAGCTCAAAATCTTGTGGAAGTAAATGTTGAAAACAAAAAAATAAATAAAATTACCATAATATAAAAAAAAAACAAAATAGCTTCCCCTTCTTCTCCTTCACACTTGTTGTCCTCATTGTGGTATAGGAAACAGTGCCCTGGGTCACAGAAGACCCATGTTTATTTATGGCTCAGACACTAGCTGTATGCCTCTGGACTAGTCAAACTACTCTTTAAGCTTCAATTTCCTCATGCAAAATGGTATACCATTTGTACTTCCTACTTCACATGGTTATAAATGTAAAGTGTTACTGAAATGGGAGTTTTTATTGCATGGACCTATAAAGTGGGGATGGATTTGGAGAAAATGCCTAGTGTGTGTGTATCTGGTATTTTTCTGTTTTATCTAGGTTTACATTTTTATTTGTGTAGAAAACTCAGTAGGGCAACTCCTTCTACTGATGAGATATGTAATTCACCTATATCTTACACCCTAAGAGACTAGTCTGGGGTTCTGAAAGGTTGAGTGATTTGCTGGTGGTTACATAGCCAGGACACATTCAACCCCAGTCCCAGAGCCCATTGGTATGGGACTCTCTCCTTACTGGTACAGGTAAATTCCCTGCCCCATAGAAAGAGCAGAGAAGAATTGATGACAGCAGGAAAGTTCCAGGCTTCTTCAGTCCTTGAGCCTCAAGTTGCTTTGGGAGCTTCTGGCTTCCAGATTCAAGAGGAAGATGGAAGAGGCCAACCTCACTTTTGACTGCTGAAGGAAAAAAAAGATTCTGGGGAAGACATGAGAGGAGCTGGCAGTTTTCACCATGTCCCTGTTCCCAGTTTGCTACATTAAAGACTTCAGAGAGTTTCCCCTTGGCTGAAATGTAGAACTCTTAGTTCTTTGAGCCAAGTTATCTTGCTCCCAATAGATTTCCTTCACTCTGTATTGTCTGGTATCTATCTTCCTATGATTACATTCTCTGATTTTGGTTTTGTTATTATTTGGATAAATGAGTTTCTTTGCTATTTGCTATATGGCCTCATTGTGGAACTAGTGTTTGGGAAAGAGGTCAAGCCTTAAAATATAAAGCCTGGAGTTCTGCTTTCCTCCAGTAATGACAGTGATGAGAAGTTAGGTTGAGCCCAATTGTCTTCCATAGAATAACCACATTTAAAAGAGTATAGAAGTGTAATTCTAGTCTGATACCTTCTCCCTCTGAGGAGAGCAAAGTGGCTTCCTGGCCCAACTTCCTGCTCCTCCTCCCAACAAGGAATTAAAGTTTCTCTTGGATAAGGGGTGGGGGTGGGGAGAAGAGGTTAGAGATATCTAATCTGTCTCTCTTTGAGCCACACAAGGATACCCTCATGTTATATATGGGAAGACAACCCTTACCACACTTGGGCCTCACAACCTGTGGGGACCCATCATTACACACATGAGTGATGACTTAGAATGAGATCTTTGTGATCTGAGGTTCTGGAAACTACAGTACAGGTCATTTCATATGGCATCCTCAATGCCATAAGGGGACACACACACACACACATACACACACACAGAGAGAGAGAGAGAGAGAGAGAGAGAGAGAGAGAGAGAGAGAGAGA
>NW_020954577.1:34707171-34732560 GCF_900497805.2 Vombatus ursinus
AGAGAGAGAGAGAGAGAGAGAGAGAGAGAGAGAGAGAGAGAGAGAGAATATGGCTTAATAGTCAAGGGAACTTGGGTTCAAATTGTACCTAACTGACTTACCCAGGATCCCAGAGCTAAATTAGTAAATATCTATCTGAGGCCAGATTTGAATGAAGGTCCAGTACTACAAACCCAGCACACTATCCACTGCACTGCCTAACTACCTTAAGCACAGAAGAAGAAAGGGGTCACATATCACTAAGGGCCAGTTTGTGATCTTGTTGTTTTATTGTTTGTGATAGACAAAGAATCCATACCCAAATGGCCATCCTACTGAGGATGGATTTCTCCCCACATATTTAAGCAGGTCCCAAAAAGAAAACTCAAACTTTTTTTTTCTGGAACTGTACTTTAAGTTTTTCTAGTATAATAAAACCTGCCAGAGCTTTCACTCCACTAATAGCTTGCTAGAACCTAGTGCTGTCACCTCCATGCCATAATGAAACATTGGAGGAAGAATTTATGTAATTCAGACAGCACTTGAAAAGTGCATTAGAAAGATGTAAAATAAACTGTGATGTGAGGTCCAAGGAAGCAATGGTTTTCGATCACAATAAGGAATGGAGAAAAATTCTTTAAGAAGAAGATATTTGAATTGATCTCTAAAGGATGAGCAGGGATCCAATAGGTAGAGTTACATTGAGAGGACAGGGCAGGAATGATGTACAGCATGAGCCAAATGCTGGATATGTTCAGGAGAGAGAGAAAGAGAGAGAGAGAGAGAGAGACAGAGAGAGAGAGACAGAGAGACAGAGAGAGAGAGAGACAGAGAGACAGAGAGACAGAGAGAGAGAGAGACAGAGAGAGAGAGAGAGGAGTCCAATTTGACTATCAATGGATAGGGAATCATATGTCTTCTTGCACCTTTAATATCTTATCACTTTCTGTCTTCGAGAGATATTGTACTCAGATGGAATGTTTTATAAATACAGTAAGAAGCAAATTAGATTAGATATCATCTTGCACAGTCACCAACCATACCACAAAATAACCAAATTACATCCTTGTCTAAATCATCACGGCTGTATTTTCAATCACAAATGAGAAATTGGGCAATTGCATAGGAAGGAAGAGTGAATCAAATTTGCCCTCTATGGTTGTAAAGCACCCAGCTCCTATTAATTATCTGCATACTAACGTTTATGTCAATAGTCACAACCATAGAATGGCTATATATGAGATCATTTATTGCACAACCGATTACCCCTTAAAATACAGCAGCATTTTTTAATCGGCTTTCCAAGGCGAATGAATAGAGCAATAATTACAATAAATTGGTATATTTGCTGCTAAGCAGTGAAGTTAATACCTGAACAACATAATAATTTAAATGTGTAAAAAACACTACATAATTTTTATCACCAATTATCGTGACTAAATAGGTAAGATAGTAGAGGGCTAGCTTTGAATAAATTCAAGTGAAATGTGGGATGGCACAGAGGCCAAATTATGCAGGGTTGCTCTGTTACAGAAATACAAATCATTGTGGTTTGGCAAGTGAAGAGAAGTTTTTGTGCAATTTGGATCATAAAACCACACCCTCACCTCTTCTTGGGATTAAATTTAATTGAGTCCTTGAGTTAGGATTTGTGAATATAGAGCCACATTTAGCTTGGAATTAACTTCAAAGGTTCATATAATTGAGGAATTCAGAGGAAAAATGGGGAAATTTCTATAAAATGAGACAGAGAGAAGTAGAAACTCAACATAAATGTTCTGACTATAATAATTCATGGAAAATCACTAAAATTCAGGTTAACTCTGTGTAATTATAAGGCAGCAATAACAACAATACCTGAAATTGGTCCTAGAGAACAGAGTACAACAAACAAGATCTCTTGGTATAAAGGGTAAAGAGATGGTACTATTTTCAGACATCATCAGAAGGTATCAATGCATCTGTTGCTTTTGTCTAACTTGTTTCATTTTGTTGTTGTTGTTACAAGGAAGGATTCATTGGAGGAGTGGGGGAGAGTGGATAATGTTCCAGAAATGCATCAACAAATCTTATTCTTAAATTGTTCATATAATTTAAACATGAACATAAATGATAATCCTTTTAAGCATATTATCAAACTAACATAAACCAAAAAAAATAGAAAAATAGAGCCCCAGAAATGTTTATAGCAGCTCTCTTTGTGGTGGTAAAGAACTGGAAATTGCAGGGATACCCATCAGTTGGGGAATGACTGAACAAGTTGTTGTATGTGATTTTGATGGAATACTACTGTTCTATAAGAAATGATGAGCTCAACGGTCTTAGAAAAACATGGAAAGACTTACATTAAATAATGAAGAGTGAAATGAGCAGAATCAAGAGAGCATTGTATATGGTAGCAGAAATATTGTTTTAAGAATGACTTTGAAAGACAGCTTGGTGGTGCAGTGGATAGAGCACTGGCCCTGGAGTCAGGAGGACCTGAGTTCAAATCTGGCCTCTGACACTTGACACTTACTAGTTGTGTGACCCTGGGTAAGTCACTTACCCCTGATTGTCTCAATCCCCCCAAAAAAGAATGACTTTGAGCAAATAAGTCATTCTGACTGCCATAAATGTCCAAATCAAGTATAAAGGACCTATCAAAGAAGATGCTATCTGCATATATAGAAAAAAAAGATAAATAGAACTATGTATAGAATAATTTTACATATATGCCTATTTGGGTCTAGTGGTAACCATCTTTAGGGTGGTGGGAGGGAAGAAAAAAGGAGAAAAAAAAGGAAATGTACACGATAATTTTATTATACAATTAAAGAATAGCAAGTTGTACATAATAGATTTGTAGTTTCATGTGCAATCATCTTTTTATTATACTGTTATGGAAATGCTTGTTTTATCCCAGAAATTAAAAAGAAAATAAATTTGAAAAAAGAAGAAAAGAAAGAAAAACAAAACCCCAGAAACCAAAAGAAATATTTCAATATGAAAAACCAACAGGTGTTTTTGTAAGATAGTGAGAGGAAATCATCCCCCACTTTCACCTAGAGCTTATATTTGTATTCTTAGCACCTAGCACAGAGCCTGGCATATAGTAAGTGCTCAATAAATGCTTGTTCACTAACAGTGGTGAAACTTTTGCTGCCTTATCTCCTTTCATCAAAACCTCCCTTCCTATTTATTCTTGCATTTAAACCCCAGCCCCATCTCTCTCTTTACTTAACTTGAGGCTTTCAGTAAAGCACTTGGATTTAGCTCCTATTTTCCTCCCTAAAAGATTAAAAATTTCTCTCCCCATAACTTTATCCTACTTTCTCCACTCCCTTCAGAGCCCCTAGAGTCACTCCTACCCAGGAATGCACTGGAGCCAGCTCACAGGGGCAATTTTCATCATAGATATTTACACCTTGAAAATTGGCAAATACTACCAAGAGTTTGCTTTGCTGTTTTGTCTATTGTCTAGTTTTACTAAATGGATGAAAAAGATGTTAAGAATATGGACTAACCTTAAAAGTTTGTAATGAATATTTTTTTTTTCTTTTTGGACAACTGGTTGTTAAGCATTTCCTAGCATGACTCTCTTCCAACTGATAACATGTAGATAAATGAACATCCTTCATTAAGTACCAGGATATCCTTCTCCCAGCAGGTTGCCTCCACCATCAATAACACTTATAGGAATTCAGACCTTTCTTTTAAAGTACTGGTTTCCAAAGTAGGTGATACCACCCCCTTAGGGGGTGTTGGAATGATCTGGGGGCGGTAGTAGCTCCAGGTGCAATTAGGGGGCATTGCATAAAAACAAGGGAATAGTGGAAGCATAAGGAAAAAAGAGAAGATTTTTTTTTTTGCAAAAAAAAAACATTCTGACATGTTTCAACTGTTGTATAACAGAGTTAAAGTCATAGAGATTACATTATTTTTTTCCCAATAAACACGCAAAATGCAAGTTATACAACCAATCAGTGGTCAAGTCCTCTGACAGGTCTTATCAGGCAAATGTTGGCAGGTGAACATGTTGCACATTGTTGGGAAGTCAAGAATACATTGGCAGGAATATGTGCATGTAATGACTTGTTTACTATATGATACTATTCAGTTACATGATGTAATATTGTGTCATCAAAATTTCAATGCAGGAAAAAAACCACCAATTTATAATTATTAAATTTAAGATGTCATTTAAAATATATTTTTGAAATGATGCAAATTAAAAAAAATGTTAAAGGAATAAAGAAAGAAGATTTCCGGGGGAGGTGCTGAGCAATTTTTTTTTATTGAAAAGGGATAAATCAATTTGGAAACTTCTGTCCTAAGACAATAATCTGTTCTTCATGATATTACTTGTCTTCTCATATCACACTACAAGGTAACAGAGTGGAAGCTCTGAAAAGCCCTGGAAATGTCTGGCAAATTCACGGATTGAATCCATTGTCTTACTTGTACAGTCCTTAATCTTGCCAAATAGACAATGAAATTTAGAACTGCATGATTAAGTGTAACATTTGACAGCTTTTCCAACTCATTGAGCTAAATTATAATTTCATTGAGATAGTGGTGGTGGGTTAATTAAAATGCAAGGCACCAGTAAATTAACTATGTAAATAAGAAATCACATAAGTTATAATTACCCTTCTTAAATTTCTTCTCTTATTGTTTTTCAATATGGTAATAAACACAAAATTAGCAATATATAATTAAAGAAGAAATTAGCTGCTAAAATGAAAGTTTAACAAATCATCTTCTATTAATTGTTCTGGAAAATCATTACTAGTTCTCTCATTGCTTCATAATTAACTATTTGGAAATTTTTTCATTGCTATGTAATTAAAGTAGAATTTAAGCAAGAATGACCAGTTCAATTTGACCATGCAGACAAAATTATTTGCCTTTACTTGGGTAGAAATGCATTTCACAGAATCATAGAATATCATGTCAGGATACATCTAGTCTAACATATAGCTGAACAAGAATCTTCTCTGCGACATCTGCATTGAGACATAATCCATTATTCCTTTAAAGACTCCCAATGAGAAGGCAATTGTGACATCTAAAGCTTACCTGTTGTACTTCTGAAGAACTATTTTCAGGAAGGTTTTCCATTTAAATCCAGCCTCAATCTTCCCTTCTAAAATTCCCACCCCTTCTTCCTATTTCTGCATATGAATGCTTCCAGATTGGACTTGTGATCTATTTCCCAAACTCCTTATCTATTTTTCCTTTCTGTCCAAATGATCTATAGTATGGTCTGAATTCTGAATCTGTCTCTTCACCCAGATCCTCTTGACCATACTTCTGCCCTGGATTTCCTCATGAGTACAAGCAATCCTCAACATTAGTGCATTCAGCTGTACAACTCTACAGTACAATGCTCTCATCTGACACAGTGGAGGGTAAGATACAGGTTAAAAATGTTTTAGTTTTAAGAATTTTATTTACTGTACAGTATTTATGGTGCTGTATATTTCATGTGTTATGAAGAGTAAATATAGTCTGAAATCATTTTTTTTTGAGATCTTAGCACGAAAGGTCAGAGAATTCTAGGAAATTAGAAACAAGAAAAATGTTTTACATGTTACCAATTTTATTTTGTATTGTATTTTACAGGTTATTTCATGGTTACTGTGTTAGGAAAAATGCATATTATCAGAATTAATGTTTTGTTATAAAGAATTATATGCAGAAAAGTGTATTTTCAGCAATCTATAGTGAAAGATTATGGTTTTTGTTGGTCCTGGAAACCTAACTCTGTATTTTAGGAATGTTACCCCCCATGAAAGTTAATGACTGACTTTGCATATTTTTCATACATAATGCTATAATTTTCTCTTTTTAAAAATATCTATTCTATTACTTTTGAATAAAGATGGTGAAGTGGCACAACTAAGGATCAGAAATGAAGACAAGAAGAGCTGAATTCAAATTTGGTCTTGGATAATTACTAGTTGTATGGTCCTAGGAAATTTAATTAAATTTTCTATTTTGTTTTTCTCATTTGAAAAATGGGAATAATAATAGCACCTACCTAACAAATTATTGCAAGCATAAAATGAGATCATATTTGTAAAATACTTGGTAAACCTTAAAGTACTATATAAATGCTAGTTATTATTGTTCCAGGAAATAGTCCCATGCCCACCTAGCAAAATGATAGTGATTTGATCAAATTTACCTAAATATTTTCCTGCTCTTTATATTGTCATTCTAATTTTGGGTATTTGTGTATAAAATCTAAGATCACTGGTTTTTATTACTGGCTCATTTCTTGGATTTTGTCTACTGCCACTTTATATCTGCTGCTATACATGGTGTTTCTCCTCTGACACATAGATACTATGTGATCCTGGGCAAATTTCTCAACCTCTCATTTCTCTAAACCAGGGGTATCAAACTCTAATAGAAACAGGTCCAGTAAAACCATATATATCTCTATCTGTATCTCTATCTATCTATCTATCTATCTATCTATCTATCTATCTATCTATCTATCTATCTATCACTGGGGCCACACAATATGACTTGGGAAACTACAAATGAACATTATGTTGTATTGTTTTTTAATTTAAATTTAAAAATTTAAATTTACCAATTGAATTTTCATCTGTATTCTCCCCCCTTCCCAAATACCCAGTATGCATATAGCTTAAAGTTTGATACCTCTGCTTCAAGCTACTCTCTAATGCTATAAATTAACTGATACCAACCTTCACTGCTCTACGGAGTTATCTCATCCAGAGGATCACTATTTCAATTAAATGACAAGTTTATTCCCTCTCCATTCTCCACCTTTACTTTCCCTGGTATGCAGCTTGGTAGACATATGTAGGGTTACTTTCTCTCTATATGTCCCTCATCTGCTTTAACCCTCTTAAATTTACAAGACTATAGCCAAATATATTCTTAGAAGAAATCATGAGTGCACCACCTCACTGGCCAAAAGCCCATCATTCCTCTCTTTTATGTCCTGATCTATTTACTCACATTCTGTTCTCAAACAACATGTTCTCAACCATCTGTTCCCTTCTTAAGCCTCTATTTCTTTTTTTCAGAAGTTCCTGCTTTTAATCAGAAGCAGTGATGAAAGTACCACCTGTGCCCCTAAGGACCTCATAATCCTTAGAATGATTTCCTAAATTACTTCTAAACAAGTTATACTCATCCCCACGTGAAACACCAGAAGTAGGGAATTGTCATCAGGTTTCACAATTCTCAGGAATTCTGTCCTGCTTATGGGTCTGAAAAACTAAGGGGGCCACTATTGTTTGTTTCAAGGCTCCAGATCACTGCCTGAGTACCATCAGCTACAAATCACCAGCCAGTCACAACTACTTATCTCTTCTTCATTTGACCTTTGCTAGATGATACCTCTTATGATGTCCCTATGGTGTCATTTACATTATCAATCCTTAGTCTGCTTACTGCTTAGAATTTCTAGAATCAACTTCTATTGGAAGAGCTGTACATCTATTTCTTAGGCATGGTTCTTTCTGCTTTTCTCCTATGTATTACATTCTATTCTACCTCCCTCAAATACCTAACTCCCCCATCCCCAAACAGAAGACCTCCTGACTTGTTTCAAGGTTACCTGCTGTCTTTTCAAATCCTTGTCCTAATTTATTTTTACTTTATTCTAGCCGCTAACCTTGAGAGCATAGCAGTATTTCTTTGGCCCTTCTGTCTTCCCTTCTAGGAAGATAGTTTCTGCCTTCAAGAAGCTTATATCCTACTGGAAGAAAACAACACATAACATGGAGCTGAAAAGTGCAGGGAGAGGGATGAGGAGGTATCATTTTGGGGAATGGTGGAGAAGGCTAGAAAATCAGGAAACAAATGAAGGAGTGAACATGGCTGACATTTGCACTTCCTCAAAATGGAATTTCAGGGTGGAATTCATCAATTAGATGAGGCTAAAAAACAGGATCTTCAGGATGAGAAGGGTGCAGAGGAATAAACATGGATGCTACAAATGAGAGGGATGTTGGGAAATAGTCTTCTCATTAAAATATCTGATCATCCAGAGTAGAGTCAGGAAAGTAGTGGAAGAATGAGAATTGCTGACCTGTGCACTTCAAAATGGAGCCTCTGGGAGGAAGTTACCAATTGGAATGTGGAACAGTTTGTGAGCAATCAGGGAGGCAACCTCATTATTGTTACCCTTGTCTCATAGGAGCCTCAGACTTTTATGTTTTGGTTCCCAGCTCTTGTGGTAAACTTTCATCTATAAAACCATGAACTTCTGTTACATGCAGCATTTGAAAGTATATTTTACAAAAAAAGTATATTTTAAGTCTAATGAGGTAGTAACCAAATTGCATTTTGTTTGTGTCCCTTTCTGATGTTCCTGTGTTCTTCTGTTTATTTTAAAGTGTTTAATTGCTAAACTTTTCTTTCTTCTTTACATTTTTTATTACTATCTCCTAATTCACCTCTCTCCCGATAGAAACCGTCCCTGTAACAAATATGGATATCCAAACTATTCATGTTGCTATTCTGTCTTGGGTAATGTTTCTAAGAAGTCAACAAAAACCGATCTTAAAAGTCTGTTAAAAATCAAATACAATATCATTGGATCTTTACGGTGTTCTTATTTATTTCCTTTTTTAAACCTCCTTCCTTCCTTCCTTCCTTCCTAATTGACAAGTTGCTCTGACATTATGCAAAAATATGCACTCTGACTCTTTTCTACACAGTTGATGGAATTGGGCTGGCAGTCAATCTGAAACAGCTTTAAAACAATTTTACCAAATAAACATGCCTTTCAATGCCATGTGCACATTCTGAATATCATACTCATACACACGCATGTTGTTATAAGGATGTAATGTGCCACTCTCAAGAATTAATTTGGAGCAGCATCTGTGTCTCTGAAAGCTAGGAAATGATAGCTGTCTTAGGAAAAAGACACCGTAAGGAAGGAATTACCTAACTGTCAAGAGTAATAGCATCTTTTAATGGCTAGCTCAGGCTGTCATTATCACCATCATTTAATATTTATTGAGTGTCCACAGTGTACCGTATGTTTGGTGGCTGAAGACATCATTATACTGAAGCATACCAGGGATGAAACAAAGAGCCAGACTCCATCAAATGAACTTACAATATAAAAAAAAATGTTTTGCATTTGCAACATGTGGGAGAGAAGCTGGTGTGAAAAGGTACAGACTCTTACAGGAAGAGCATGAAAGAAGCAGAAAAAGAGAAGAGGAAAGGAGAATTGAGTTATATATTTAAAAATAAAAAAATCTTGATTGAGATTAAAGTAAATATTTTCAATTTCTTCATATATCAGATTTTGAAAGGGCTCATCTTTTCTGGACAACACATACAAATACACAAACACACATATACATACACAGAGAAAGGTATATATTATCCATATGCATATGCACATAAATATCTACGTATGTATTATATGACAGATTACCAAATATATGTACACATATATATCTATATGTGTGTATGAATGTATATGAATGAATGTGAATATATTTACGTCTTGGAGGTCCCATTTGATTTTTCTGCCTTTTTACTATCCAAATAACTCTTTGCATAGCTTGAAATTTAAAGTCACTCCTTGCCAAGATGGTGTGTACTGACATTCTAAGCTGAGCCCAGCTTATCTGCAGCTTGACTTGGTAATGCTACAGCAACCTTGTGAGGCACAGATTTTTCTAGGACCACCCAGTCTTTCCTCTTATTTAATATACACATATAAATAGTGTGTTAAAATTGTATCATCTTCTGGTTTCCCTGGCCACCTCCCTCTTCTAGTAAGTATAGTAAGTTTGTAAGTAATCAGTATAAAGTAACAATAGCAGGAAGTAATATTGCAAAGGGAACCCTAGAAGTCATTTATAGACTATGGCATAGATCAAAGGAGCATAATGGTTACTTGCAAATTGTATCATAAATTAACTTAAAAAATCATATCCTGAGACTGTGTGCTAAATCAAGCAAAGCCATCTTGATCTTGCTGTTAGGACATTTTGGGTCCTGCTAACTACCATTTTCTGTAAGCTTCAGATATACTCCAGTAGAATACCAAATGTTGCTAATATCTTTGAAATGATATAGATATGCTAATGAACTAACTCCAAGGTGGTATCAAGCAGTTACTTTGTCCTCTAACAAAACCCTAAAAAATTGAGACCGCAAACTCCTGCCTCGCGAGCACTCCTCCATCTCCATCTGGGTCCATGCTGTTGATTGCTTGAAACTCCAAACTGTGGTTATACAAGTAACCCTCCCTCTCTCCATTTTCTTCCCTATACTTCCTGCCTTCTTCCACTACCCCATCTCCATCCCCATACCCATGCCTTCTGCCTCTGTACCTCTACTCCCTCTATCATTTCCCTCTGTGCTTTTTCTGCCACTACTCCTGTACCCCCTATGCCTTATTAAAGTGTGCTTGAAGCATTACTTCCCGCTGACTTCACGGTCTTTCCTGGTGAGTACTCAAAAAAAACCAGATTGACTACCCCCATTTAATAATTCCATAAATTAATTAGAAATTCAAGTATATACAATGGATGTGTGTGCATGTATATGTATGTGTGGATATACAAATATCACAGGATCAAAGATTCAGAGATGGAAGGGATATTGAAAGTCATCTAGTTCAAAAACAGAGTAAGCTGCCTCTAGGGAGGAATGAGTTCCCCACAATGGGAGGAGATCTTTGAGAAAAGTCTTGCTGAGAATGTTGTAGATAGAATTTAAGATTCATTCATTATATTTAAATATTTATATTTATTTAAAGAATACATTTAATAATACATAGTATTATTAATTTTAGTTAATCATTAATTAATATTAATTTTTAATGATAATGTAATAATAAATAACCATATATTTAATGAAGAATATATTTAAAGTACTTTTCAAACTTCAAGTTCTACGTAAATGTTGGCTATTGTTGTTGTTGTTATTTGTCCTTCATTCTCAAAGAAGACCATGACATCATGGAGGTTATGCCGTGACTTGAATGTGAATTGGAGTTAAGTGAGGGAGGGGTGTGCAAAGTCACCAGCCTCACTTTCTCCTCTGGAGCCATCTGGGTCCAGTGTCAAGATATAGATCAGGATGACAGGAGATGCCCCCCCAATATTGACTATTATAATTATTAATTAAGTGGGGAGTTGGGCCAGAAGACCTCTGAGAATTCTTGCATTTCTGAATCTGTGCTTTTGTGATCTTTGGATTTACAACTTTTCCTTATCATGTATATATGTATATATATGTATATATATATATATGTATATATATTTTTTGCCATTTTTTGTCTGAGCAAATGAATATGAGCAAATGAAAAATGAGACTGTGTTAGTCCTCAAGAACATTATACCATACTGGGATGGATGCAACATATAGATAGACAAGTGAATACAAAGTCTTTAAAGAACAATACTAAGCAATTTCACAAAGTAGAAAAACATTAATAACTAGGAGGAATCAGAAAAAGTCTCATGTAGAAAGTTGCACCTAGGTTTTGCCTTGAAAGAAATTAGGGATTTGGGGAAATGGCACATTCCAGACCTTGGCAAAGGCATGGAAGTTTGTGATAGAATATCATATATAGGGAATAATTAGCAGCTGATTGGAATGGAGAGTTTGTGACGGACAGTAATGTGAAGTAAGCTGGTAAAAGTAGAAGGTAGCCATATTGTATCCATTGCATTATAACGATCAACACAAATAGAAACGGTAGATGATGAGAAAGCTTGGCTGGTTCTAAACACAGAGAAACCTGTCCCGTTGCAGGATCACATGACCATGGATTTAGAGCTAGAAGAAACCTGAGAGGTCATATAGTCCAATCACCCTCATTTTACAAGTAAGGAAAGTGAATTAAATATTGAGTTGGTATACAATGAGACATCACAGTATTTAAATCTTCCACAAAGGTGACCAATCTGAAGGAAGGCATAAACCAGAATTTACTCATGCCATTGATACAGTTCTCTAATAGCCATCTTTCCCCTCCCACCCACAAATAACGGTATCTGTTTTATTTATTACACTGATTAGAGTTGAAATGACATTAAAATCTGTATCATTTTGTTTTTCAGAGGATTCAAAACTAGGAGATCTTAATATAATAAATAGGCTGAGAGCTAGAATGTACCTTACATCCTCTGGTCCAAATCTTTCATTTTACAGTTGAGGAAACTGAGGCCCACAGGGGTTAAGCAGCTTTCCTAAGCTCATACAGACAATAAATGGGAGAAGTAGGGTTTTAAACCATGTCCTCTGACTCCCAATCCAGTAAGCTTCAAATTATGTCATGTTACCTCCCCATACTTAGGCAACATATCAATCTCCCCTGTAATAGCAAAAATTATTTTCTTCATCTTTGTTTAAAGGGTAACGACAGAAGTCCTCCCTTAGCCCCGAGGTTGGCTGTTCTTGTGCACCTGAAGTATATGACCACATAGTCACTACCTTCTAGGTAATTAGAAAAAAAAATCCCTATCAATACTTCAAGCATATCTAATTTAGAGGTGTCAATCCTCCCCTTTTCATAATAGATGACAAACCCTACAGTGATTTAACAGCCTGTCTTTGTGAGATGATGTGGTTAAAAAGTTCCTCACAATAAGGCCAACCCGAGATGAATCTCTCCAACCTTAGCCAGGCTGGTCCTCTTAAAATAGTGTTATTCTGGCGCTGGGTCCCTATTCAAAGCTTTTCTAACTTGGTAGGCCCTGACAGTTATTGCCCTCTGATGGCATAGCCTTTGAGAACTCAGAGTCACCTACAAACCCACAATAAAGCATAAGAGTATGACTTCCACAGAGGAATATAATTAGGACATATTCATTGCTTTTTAAAAACCTTCTAAAGGCTGAAATCATAAATTGCCCCAAGTAGGTCATGATTATGAAACCTGACTTGTGGTTTCTTTGTAATTCAAAAGAAAGACAGATTTTACTAACAGAATCTTAAGATAATGAATAACCTTTTTACCAAGAATTATAATGTAACTACTATGACCTTTTACTATTACAGCATTTTAATTTAGTTGCGATGTCTATGCTAACTTCAAGGCACTTGAAATGTTTGTAGAATTAGTATTTAAGAGTGTTAATAGAATAATTATAAAGATGACATAAATAGAGGCAAGCTTAATGGATAAAAGGGAAACCTTGTGATATTTTCCATCCCCCATCCCCAAGAAAGATTATGAATGTAGGTAAGGCTTGACTAAAGGCAAAATTATTGAGATAGAAAAGGTTGTGATTCGCTATTCTTGAAATATTTATTGCTTACATACTGTTTTTGCCCAAATCCCAAATGTTAGGAAGCTTCCAGTATACCAAGGAAATACCTAACTGCCTCACATCCCATCACCTGCACTTTCCTTAATTGACTTCCCCTATCAAAATTTACTAGTCCCATTCCCTATTCATAATGTTTGGTCCTCTTCCAGAACACAACAGATAAACTAATTTAAGATGTAGTGTTAATACTTGATAATTGCTAAGATTTACTACTCCCAGATAGTTCAGCATTTACATTAAAAGGAGTGTGTATTGCTCAACAGCTTTAATCCAAAGATAGGAAGTTGTGGGGATTTCATGAATAATGGCAATGCCAATTAGAGACACATTTGGGTGAGCTTACCCAAAGGTATCTCTTGAATAATAATACCTCATGGGTCACAGTAGTATGGTAGAAAGAGTGCTGGATTTGCGGTCAAATGACACCTTTTCAGTATCCTCTACCCTTGGAACCTCTTTAAATTGAGGGTGAAGAGTTTATCACCAAACTTTCATTTAACAAGGTCCCAAGGTCAATTATCTCTTAATTTCCCACATGAATACTCCATCTGCATATCTTTTTCCCCCCCAACCCTTTCCATTTTTCCTTTGGTGTATTGTCTTCCCCATTGAATTGTAAGCTTCTTGAGGGCAGGCCTTTCTTTTTCACGTTTGTATTCACAGCACTTAACACAGTGCCTGCCACATAGTGGGAACGTATTGACTAACTGAATTAAAATCCTAGGTCTATTCCTTGCTTTATGTATGATCTTGGGCAAATCACTTTAGCTGTATAGGCCACAGTTTGTCCATCTGTAAAACTAAGAGGATTAGATGAGATGGACTCTAAGTTTGTTTCTTGCTCACAATCTGAGGATATCTAAAGTTTTTAATGGCATGTTTATTGGCACTTTGAAAATAAAGACTGTTTCTTCACTTAGTGTCCCCTGGGCCTTGTACACAAAACAGATCCTTAATATGTATTTAAGGGGCAGCTAGGTGGCACGGTGGATACTGCTCCAGCCTTGGAGCAGGAAGACCTGAGTTCAAATTCAGCCTCAGACACTTGACACTTACTAGCTGTGTGACTCTGGGCAAGTCACTTAACCCCAATTGCCTCACCAAAAACAAAACAAAACAAAAATACATATTGAATTAGAGTATTGCTTGCTGGCCTTTCCTTTATGTAATGTATCTTGTCTAAAATCATTTCCCTTTATTCAATCCACTCATTTCCTTTTCTGAGGGTGAACTGGTTCGCCCTTCCATATGGCTCTCTGTTGTTTCAGTTTTTCTTGATTGATTAGAAAAAAATCACCAAAGGTGAGGTTATACTATTTTCTTAAAGTCTTCACAGATCTCTTTGTTTATCTTATCCTTTTTTAAGACCAGGAGAGATTGAAATCCTGTTTTGCAAACCATATCCTAAGCATACAGTGGTTAAGATGCTGCTTGGCACATAATAGGTGCTTAATAAGTTCTTTTCCACTCATATTCATTCATTCATTTGTTCATTCATTCATTCATTCGTTCATTTACTCATCTGCACCTGGACACTCTGTGTGCTTCTAAAACTCAGCATGCTCTAACTCTTCTCTTCGTGGATAGGTTCCTTAACTTGTTCATCACTCTCAGCTACCTCTTGAAGAGTGAGAGACACAGTTTGCATTTCTTCTAATGATTGTTTCTTCCCTTACCAACGCCATTAAATAATATCTTTTCATTATAGAGTGTCCTTAACCCTTCCCACATGTGGGATTGTCAAGCTTAGCAGCTAAAATTTTTCAGCTACAGGGGAATGGAAGTGGTTAAAGAACCCTCTCCTGCCCCAGTGGGTGACTATTATAGGCAATGTGAGACCTTCCTGAACCAGAGATGAGGCCTCCAAGGAGCCTTGTCTTGACAGATCTTGGAATAGGGGACATTGTTACACTTGGGGGCAGAGCTGTGGTGCCTGCCAGAAGAGAGAAAAAGAATACTACAGTGGGAGGGCGATCAGAGCAAATTTCATTCTTTTTCAGTTTTGTCTGAGGCTTGCTCAGCTCACATAGCAATATGGTGTATCAACAGCAAAATACTACCCACTCAAAGGAACCAGAAAATTCTCCCTAAATGGTCATTAAAAATGGAGAACAAGATAGTAGGAAATCTTTCTGAGGACAGGTTAATATAAACATACATATAAACATACACTCACATATACATACACATATACATATACCTATACATATGTGTGTAAATATACACGCATATGTCTTTATTTAGCTGTATTTATATGTGGAGGGAGTTTCCACATTCTGGGACTTATCTTCAGTAATAAAATAAGAAGTTTGGACTTTTTGTTTCTTTCTGCCTGCACATGCCTACACACATGGCAGGCCTCACAGTCAAAAAGCCCCATGTTCAAGTCTCACTTCTCACATAGCCCAGATTTATGAGCATATGCCAGTCACTTAGAGCCTCAGTGACCTGCACAAAACTGCAAGACTAAAGATTGACCAGCAGGTGCTGATCAGCAATTGGTAGAGGGTAATTTTCTGCAGTTCCTGACACCACAAAATTACCAGTGCAGTCATTGAAGCAAGACTTTGAATTTAAAATCTTTAAGGCCAGCTCTCTCTCTGTGTCTCTGTCTCTTTCTCTCTCCTTTCTCTCTTTCTTTCCATCTCTCTCTCTCTCTGTGTTTCTCTCTCTTTCTCTCTTTCTTTCTCTGTCTCTGTCTCTCTTTCTGTCTGTCTCTCTCACTTTATTCCTCTCCCTCTCTCATATCTCTTTTTCCTCCCTCCCTCCTACCTTTCTCTCTGTCTCTGTCCCTTTCTACACATACTCCCCAATATGTATGTATGTGTGTGTATATATATATATATGTATACACACACGCATATAGTATCTGTACAACTATATAAATATAAATGTGAGTCTCCATAGGATATTATACACACATATATGTTTGTATGTTTCTCTTCATAATGAAATTTCTCTCTATCTAGACAGACAGAGGATAAATAAGGAAGGGGAGAGTTAGAAGACAGAAGTGATACTTGTCTGTGTCAGAAAAAAACAAGAAACATGCCTAAAGAATAGAAGTCCCAGGCCTAGAATGCAATGGCCCATTTTAAGTTGGAATTAGGTTACCTTATCACTTCCAGCTAATCTCCACTGCTGCTCTTCAGAGTTATATGGAACAGATAAATGCATAAGTATATTGTACACCTCTGCATTACTCAGTGACATCCAGATTATGGAATGACGTAGAGAGAAGCAATGACCAGACCAGGGACTTGAATAACAAGAAAAAGAAAAAAACAAAACAAAACAAAACTAGATTCTTTAGGTTGAATCCGTCAGAGCCTTTTATGATACAGTGGAAAGACCAATGGACTTGGAGTCAAAGGCCATGAGTTTATAAACTGGATGCACTGTTTAATATCCAAGTGACCTTGGGTAACAGTTCCCTCATTTTTAAAACAAGGAGATTGCAGTTAATGGATTCTTATATCTCATCCAGCTCAAAATTTATCATGCAGTGATCTCCCCTCTTCATCTCCCTTCTGGTTCACACCTATACATACACCTTGCTGTCATCCTGACTACCAAGGCTCTACTTTATGTAGCCAGATACATAATTATTGGTTTTTCTACCTGGAGCAAATAGCAAGAAAACAACCGAAGATTAGATTTGTCAGGCAAATTTAGTCAGGGGCAGCAGATGGAGAGGATGGTGGAGCTGCATCAAGGAGAAGTTTTTTGTCTTCTATTTATTTCTCATTTTAACTAATTATTCTGACTAATTCTATGCTTAGTTCACTTGTTTCTGTGCTTATGAAGTCCAACAAATGCTGGCAATACTCTCTAAATATCATTGAACTGAGACAAAGACCTTATCACTTCACCCTAGGCATAGCTCTACAGTTACGCTATTGGCAATCAGGGTCATAGGACTATTGCGTCTTTCACTTGCCAAGTGAAGGACAATGTGGCAACGTAGGACGGACTGAACATGATTCTAGAGGACTGATGATGATCTCTGCTACCCACCTCTTGAAAGAGAGGTGATCAATTCAATTTGCCAAATGAGACGTGAATCTTTGGACATGGACAATATGGGAATTTATTTTTGCTTAACCATACATATTAGTTACGAAAGTTTTCTTTTTCTTTTAATCTGGGAGTGGGAGAGAAAATAATTGTTAATTAAAGGCTGGATGGTAATTTGTGATATTTGTAGTAGAGAAACAACTTCTTTAAGACACTCTGAAACACAGTGTTAAATATTCAAAGGAAAGACAGTGTTTCAGTGGATGAAAGGAGCCTGATTCTGCCTCTAATGATAAATCTTCTTGTTTTATTGCCATTATCCTCTATTTGTGTAATGTTGGTTCTTTTCTTTGTGAGCTACAACCATACAACCTGCCAGAGAATGTAGGGAAACAAAACTTGTTCCTTCAGTCTTCATAGGTGGCTGGGTTTAAGATTCTGAATACTTAATAACTTCTATCAATCTGGTACCTTTTAAAAAGAGGGTCATTTGATTTCCTTGTAACAATTTAAAGAGAATA
Organism: Vombatus ursinus; assembly: GCF_900497805.2. Lineage (NCBI taxonomy): Eukaryota > Metazoa > Chordata > Mammalia > Diprotodontia > Vombatidae > Vombatus > Vombatus ursinus. The sequence continues at coordinate 34,724,969 of NW_020954577.1, forward strand.
ACACTTGGCAGAGAGAGTTAATAATGCATGGGTAGATGGAATATGTGATTCAGAGAAAAATGGCTCTTTTTGAATTGAATACATAATTTGACATACAGACTACCACCATATTTGCCTGAGCTGGGTAAATTGGCCATTTCGGGTCACCTCTGCTGCCCTCGTTGTTGGGCAGAATGCTGAACAATGTTGTAATAATGCTACATTTTATTTCTATAGTCCCTATGTACTGCAAAAAAGTCTCCTAGGTGCTAAACAAGATGAACGGCAAGAAAACAAGTTGGTCTATAATAAACCTACAAATAACCCCACTATACAATGCTCTTTTAAAGGCTGTTGTCTCAAAACTATTTTTGTATACGTGTGTTTGTATAATCTATAACATATCCGCATTTACCTGCACACAGGTCTTTACATGTAAAGTATATTATAGGTTTATACATATATTTGTATTCCATATATGTGTATGTGTACATGTGTATCCACATGTACATATATGCATACATATATCATGGGCACAACAATTCCCCCCTGCTTAAGTAATCTAGACTTGTGGCATTAAAAAAAATGGAGGTAAGAGGAAGAGGAATGAGGCCTGGCTTTACCACGGACAGTAATGCTTGATAATTTCGTTGTAATTGCATCTTTTTTTAACATCATTGGGTAGCCTAGCATGGATTTCTTTGAAAGGCCAGAGCCTTTTACAAGGTGCTATTAAACCAAGGCCTATTCTCAAATGTGAACTACAGCAGCAGCTTTAATTACGACCAGTAGGACAACATAGGAATTCTTTACAAATAAATTGTAGGCCATTTTCTGCATGAAGAGAAACAGCACCCTTCTCCCCTCCTCCCAGATCCCCTATCCCTTTCGATAAAAAAAAAGACTAGAAAAGAAAGAAATAGATGAAAAGAGAAAATGCATCTGATAGTGCCATTGATTGTTACCAAAAAAAAAATTAATTTGTTCTTTATTGTGAACTCTTTCATCAGGAGAATCTCTATCAAGTGCAACACGATTTTTCCAAAGAATGTCCTTAGGGCAACAGCAGAAGCAGTTCACTTAGAGCCCCAGCCAGTGTTCAGCTCCAAATTGAACCAGGACTATCAATCCCTAATCCCAAACAATAACATTTAAACAAATAATACAAAGGAACCCAGAACAAATAATGACATAATTAAAAGGTAGCCTCTGGAGGACTGGGAAAGTTCTGAGTTTAAAAAATCATCAACGTCAAAGTTTCAGGATGGGAAAATCAGTACTGAAATGTGCTCACACTTCAAGAGAAGTTGCCTTGAGAAGAGAATGTTTCTGTATATTTAAAATGTTCGTAATAGAGTTCAGAACCTAAGAAAAAAGGAAGCCAGATTCATATATATGTATGTATGTAGGTATATGCATCTATGTTTATATATATATATATATGTACATGTATATGCATGTATATATCTATCTCTATAATCCACCTATATATCCATCTTTCTACCTATTTTTCTATCTGTATCCCCATCCTCTATACGCTCACTGAAAGCATCATTCATGTAATTTTAGTAGCAAACAGAATTATGGAAATTATGTAACTTTATCCTCTTCACATATGATTTTAATTTCTTCTATAATTTAAAAACTTTATCTTCCATATAGGTTTGAACTTTTGAATATTTGATATAGTGACATCTATTAAAATGCTTTCTTAAGTTTTTATGGATCAATTTTTTTTTTCTGGTTAATTGTAGACAATAGTTTCATTCAGTGCTCCTCACTGGGCTATCTCAGTATAATATAAATGACAATATTACCAAAGTTAATTTGCAGTTTTAATGCAATACCAATCCAACTATCAAAAGGATACTTTACAGAACCCAATAAGACAATAACAAAATCCATCTGGAAAAGCAAATGATCCAGAATAAGAAAGAATTAATAACATAAAAGAGTGATGAAAAGGTACTTTTTTTTCACCTCAAAATATGCACCAGCCACCAAAACCATTTGTTATTTGTTAAAAAAAAATGAGAAGTAGATCAGTGAAACTGACTAGACCAAGGTGAATCAGATGGAACTCAACATCCCCATGTTTTATGAACTGGAAAATGTAAATTACTTAGTAAAACAAACAAACAAGCAAACAATTTGGCTTAAAAACTGCACTGGAAAGAAGTCTGGAAGAAATTTGGTTCAAATCAATATCTTATGCCATTTTGCGCAATAAATTCAAAATAAACATGTGACTTTATTATAGTAAATATCAGAGCATTAAAAATAATTCAAAGAGAGGTATATCACATAACTCTCACAGCCATGGAAAAGAGATGTATTCTTCACCAAACAAGAGGTAGAGACAATTGTGAAAGATAAAATAGAGAATTTTGATTACATAAAATTGAAATGCTTCTATCCACACAAAAAAACATAAAATATAATGCCATAATATATACATTTGTATGTTTATGTGTATGTATGCATGTACATGTATACATATATACTTATATGTCTATATATACATATGCATACAGATAGAAACATGTATATGTCTATACATATACATGTACAATGTGTGAATGAATATATTTCATATATAAATATAAATGCACCTATGTGTATACATGTAAATATATACTAGTATATATACACACATAAACTTATACAACATAAAATATCTACTTGGATTGTATTTAGTTGATTTGACCTAGAGAATTGTTGTTATTCAGTCATTTTTCAATCGTGTCTGACTCTTCCTGACCCCTTTTGGGGTTTTCTTGGCAAAGATACTGGAGTGGTTTTCCATTTCCTTTTCCAATTCATTTTGTAGACAAGGAAACTGAGGCCTGGAGTGGTTTTTCCATTTCCTTTTCCAACTCATTTTGTAGACAAGGAAACTGAGGCCTGGAGTGGTTTTCCATTTCCTTTTCCAATTCATTTTGTAGACAAGGAAACTGAGGCAAACAGGGTTAAGTGATTTGCCCACAGTTCTACAGCTAGTAAGTGTCTGAGATCAGATTTGAACTCAGATCTTCCTGACCCCAGGCCTGGTTCTATATCTGCTGTATCATCTGGTTGTATGTATATACACATATATATGTAGATATATATATGTGTGTATGCATACACATATTAATACATAATATCCATAATTTTCTATTTATCAGTCATTTAGCACCAATATCATCCTACAAAATCTTTCAAAGATCACAGACAGCAGATCATTAATTGTATATAACAATTATTTCCTAACTCTGGGACATATTTCATTTGCACCTGGTGACTTGAACTCACCAAGGGTAGTTACGTCCTTTCCTTTTTTCAGCTTTCAAGAAGCAATTTTTATTGTCTTGTTCTCTTCAGTGATTATTCTTGCCAGAGAAAATGGAAGTATAATAAGAGTTCAGTAATTCTACCTTCTTTTTCTCATTTGTTACCATTACCTTGTTTACTACCAGCAATTGTCTTATCCTTTTCTTTGGCATTCTTTTTTTCCCCAATATAGGAAAAACGTGTCCCACAGGAAAAAGGGGTAAATCCTTCTAGGCCTTGCCACCCTTTACCAGTTTCATATCATCCTGAGTTGTCGTATGACTGATGTCTTTAGAGGACTCTGTGATATTTTAATATTTATCATCTATTCTCATCTTCATGCCTGTTGAGCATCATAGCAACATCAGTTTCCACTTGGGCTCCCTCCACCTATTGAAGGCAAGCAAGGCAATTATTAGTTGCTCTGCTTTAGACTGAGAGCTCCAGTAAATGACTAGATAATTCAAAGCCCTTATCACTACTGTACCATGCTCCATGACAGGCATTTTATTTTTTTTTTCCTAAGCTCTTCTATTTCTCCTTTCTGCCTAAGTGGTCTGTAGCATATTCCAAAGACAATACCACTTATTTCTGTTTCTCTTGGTCTTTTTCCAATGGCTCTCTAACCTTCAACCCCTATTCTTCCAATACTTTTTTATTTACCAAGTATGGGTGTTCTGTGAGGATCAGTTCTTGATACCCTTCTTTTTTACCTATTTATCATTCTTATTTATTATAGGTGATCTCATTAACCCCAGTTGATTTAATTATCATCTCTCTGTTATTGATCCTCAAGCCTATTTTTCAAGCCCTAATTTCTCTCCTAACCTCCAGTCTTTATTGGAACTGGATGTTTCACAGACGCCTAGTACTAGACACATCTAAAACTAAACTCATCTTTCTCTCATAAAGCCTTCCTATAACTGTCTTGGACACCACCATCTTCACAATCACCCAAACTTACAACCTCAATGTCATCCTTGACTCCTTATTTATACTCACTTTACATATCTGTTGCCAAGTCCTGTCATCTTACACCTTTACAAATATTTCTCATACACATCCCCTTCTCTCCACTCATATAGCCACCACCCTGGTGTGGCCCCTTTTCATGTTATGTCTGTATTCTTTGTGATGGCCTATTGACTAGTGTCCTTGCCTCAAAGCTCTCTTGATTCAAGTCCATCCTCTGCTCAGGTGTCACATTTATCTAAAGCATGGGTATGACCATGTCACTCTATTGCTCAGTTAAAATCCAGTGGGTCCCTACTATCTCGAGAAGCAAATATAAAATATTTGACTTGGTTTTTAAAGCCCTTCACAAAGTGGCTCTTGTCTGCCTTCCTAATCTTCTTATATTTCACTGACCTCAATGTTCTCAACTAGCCTTTGTCATTGTATTTAGATTTATTCAATTTAGGGATTACCCTAGCCCTGGAATTTTTCCCTCTCTCTTATTAATTCTTTTCTCATTGGCAGCTTTATAAGACAGTGAATGAATAGAATTTTAAAAGAACTATTATTCAAAACAGTCATCATTCCTACTTGTCTAGTCTACAGACACTTAAGAACTTTGTACCAAGCATTGTGCTAAGAGCTGGAGCTAAAAAGAAATTCCTTGTTCTTAATGAGCTTATATTTCAATGTGGAAAGAAAACACATCAAAGGAAGCTGAAAGGCCAAGGGGGTAGGTGGGGCAGTACTCTGTGGGAATATACTAGAAAGAGAAATCCAGAAGCAGGGCTCAGAGGGGAATGATAGAATTGACCATACTGACTTGGACTTCTTTAAAAAGAATGTTCTGGGAGCAAATGACTGATCAGAACAAGGGGACATAGGGCAGAGGGATCTACATAGGAGTATGAATGGAGGAGGAAGTCAAAGGTATGAGATAAACTAAGATGGAAAAATTATCTGGTTTTAAATAAAAGGAACATTTGAAGAACTTTAATACTTTGACGGAGCCCTAAGTTCTTTGTTATGGGTACCCCTTCTAAAGAAGCAGATTATAGCTGATCTGTAAAGCAGATATCTATCATCCTGTCTCGCTCTTGTCCATACCTTTCTGCAAATCCTCCATGGGGAATCATGAGTAAGGATCTTCTTTTAGACCCTTTAACATTGTCTGGATACCATTAGAACATGCCATCATTCCATCAGTTATCATTCCTTCTTATTCTGTCATTGATGTCTTTTCTGACCATGTATCTTGTGACTATATCCTTTGAGTTATTTCTCCAGTCCTGCGCATCATTGATAAAGTATTACAATGTGTTCATACTCACACTGAGACTCTATACTACACTTTGGATGACACTAACCTCTAGTTCTTCAACCACTAGGTGATTCACAACCAGGTGAATGCTGGAGAATGTTTAACAACAAGTTCTCCAAAAGTGTATGACCTACTATAAAATTTAATCTTAATTGTTAACTTGTTCTCCATCAGTTTCTTAAGTCTAGAACTCAACAAAACAATAAAATGGACCCTGATTTATAAAGTTTTGCTGATTTCTGAAAGGTAAATGTTCACACTGAAAATTTAATAATCAGCTCTGGTAAACCAATTTGAGCTGGTTCCAGTACCCCCCGTCACAGATACATAAAATAACCAAAAGATAATATTTCTGTTTAAAATGGCCTTTTGTTTCAAAGGGAATCTTGAGTTATGCAAAGAACAAAGTAAGTACCCAAAGGTAGTTCAGTCCACTGTGTTCCTTTCATTCAACTTTGTGTTTAGCTCATTGTCCTTCCTCTATTTCAGTCCAAGGTACCTGTGATGCAGTTTAGGGGTTCAGGGGTGCTGGGACCCCAAAATCACAACACGTAGATCCTGCCTGAAAGAATTCAACCCAAGTCTTCTTTCAGCCAAAGACAAGGTTTATTAGAACATTCACCAGATAGGGCAGAATCTTAATCTAGCTGTGACTAGATTGTAAGAATCTGAGCACTGGCTAGATTATAAGAATCTAAGCATCTTAATGGAGACAAGATGGACTTTATATACAGAAAGACAATGGGTGGGATCTAGGAGTGGCCAAGTGGTTTATGAGGTAATAGAATTCCAGGGACCTGGACCACACGGCCAAGGGAGAATGGAGCCTAGCTAGGATTAAGAGTGGTAAATGGCCAGGGGCCATACATAGGGAGGTAAAACAATGGAGGGGAGATTGGGTGTAGCCACAATGAAAGGCCAGTTGATAGGATTACAGCCTCAAGTGAATATCAGAGATCTGGTCTTGTGGGAAAGTCCAGGGTTTTTCCTTTCTGGGGCCCAGATCCCAACCCCATCACTTGGAACTGATTAACTAACACTGTAGATGGTTCATCTAACTGCATAATCATAAATTTGGACAATAAATATTCATAAATTTTGTCATTGTGTTATTGTTCTTTTGGCTACATCCTTTTTTTAAATTAATAAATGTATTTATTTTTAGTTTTCAACATTTACTTCCACAAGATTTTGAGTTCCAAATTTTCACCCCATCTTGCCCCTCCCAACCCCAAGATGGCATGCATTCTGAATACCCCTTCCCCTAGTCTGCCTTCCCTTCTATCTCTCCCCCACTTCTCTTATTCCCTTCCCCTTCTATTTTCCTGTAGGGCAAGATACATTTCTGTACCCCATTTCCTGTATTTATTATTTCCCAGTTGAATGTGAAAACATTTTTTTAAACATGTGTTTTTAAAACTTTGGGTTCCAAATTTTCTCCCTTCCTTCCTCCCTATCCACCCTCATTGAAAAGGCAAGCAAGTCAATTTAGATTATACATGTGCAATTATGCAAAACACTTCCATAGTAGATATACTGTGAAAAACTAACTCTATTTCCCTTAATCCTATCCTGCCCCCCCATTTACTCTTTTCTTTTTTTGACCCTCTCCCTCCTCAGAAGTATTTGATTCTGATTACCCCCTTTCCCAATCTGCTCTCCTCTTTATTCTCTTGTCCCCTTCCCCTCCCCCCATTTTCCTGTAGGGTAAGACAGATTTCCATATCCAATTGAGTGTGTATGTTATCCCCTCCTTAAGTCAAATCCTATGAGAATAAGATTCACTCATTCCCTCTCACCTTCCCCAGTTTCCCCTCCACTGTAAGAGCCTTTTCTTTTCTGTTTTTTTTGTGTGAGATAATTTACCCTGTTCTACTTCTCCTTTCTCTTTCTCCTAGTATAATCCTCTCTCACCCCTTAATTTTGTTCTCCAGATATGACCCCTTCATCTTCAACTCACCTTGTGCCTTCTATCTATCTATCTATCTATCTATCTATCTATCTATCTATCTATCTATCTATCTAT
>NW_020954577.1:34732570-34813608 GCF_900497805.2 Vombatus ursinus
TATCTATCTATCTATCTATCTATCTATCTATCTATCTATCTATCTATAAACATACATATAATTTTTTCCCTCCAACTACCTTAATACTGATAAAGGTCTCACGAGTTACAAATATCATCTTTCCATGCAGGAATATAAATAGTTCAACCTTAATAAGTCTCCTATGATTTCTCTTTCTTGTTTACTTCTTCATGTTCCACTTGAGTCTTGTATTTGAAAGTCAAATTATCTATTCAGCTCTGGTCTTTTCACCAAGAATGCTTGAAAGTCCTCTATTTCACTGAATGACCATTTTTTTCCCCTGAAGGATTATACTCAGTTTTGCTAGGTAGGTGATTCTTGGTTGTAATCCTATCTCCTTTGCCCTCTGGAATATTATATTCCATGCCCTGCCATTCCTTAACGTAGAAGCTGCTAAGTCTTGTGTTTTCCTGATTGTGTTTCCACAATACTTGAATTGTTTCTTTCTGGCTGCTTGTAATATTTTCTCCTTGACCTGGGAACTCTGGAATTTGACTACAACATTCCTAGCAGTTTTCCTTTGGGGATCTCTTTCAGGAGGTGATCGGTGGATTCTTTCAATTTCTATTTTGCCCTGTGGTTCTAAAATATCAGAGCAGTTTTCCTAGATAATTTCTTGAAAGATGATGTCTCAGCTATTTTTTGATCATGGCTTTCAGATAGTCCAATAATTTTTAAATTCTCTCTCTTGGATCTATTTTCCAAGTCAGTTGTTCTTCCAATGAGATATTTCACATTATTTTCTAATTTTTCATCCTTTTGGATTTGTTTTACAGTGTCTTGATTTCTCATAAAGTCACTAGCTTCTAATTGCTCTATTCTAATTTTTAAGGAAGTATTTTCTTCAGTAATCTTTTGGACTTCCTTTTCCATTTGGCCAATTTTGCTTTTTAGGGCATTCTTCTCCTCATTGACTTTTTGGACCTCTCTTGCCATTTGAGTTAGGTTATTTTTTAAGGTGTTATTTTCTTCAATATTTTTTTGGGTCTCCTTTAGCAAGCTGTTGATTTGTTTTTCATGATTTTCTTGCATCACTCTCATTTCTCTTCCCAGTTTTTCCTCTACTTCTCTTACTTGCTTCTCAAAATCTCTTTTGAGCTCTTCCAAGGCCTGGGACTGATTCATACTTTTCTTTGAGGCTTTGGATGTAGGAGCTTTGACTTTGTTGTCTTCTCCTGGTCATATGTTTTGAACTTTGTCACCAAAGTAAGATAATATAGTCTGACTCTTTTTGTGCTGCTTACTCATGATCCTGGCCAATTACTTTAGTTTTAAACTCTTTGTTAAGGTAAGAGTCTGCTTCCAATGTGGAGAATGTACTGTCCCAAACTTTGGGGGGTTGTAAAGCTTTTTTGGAGATACTTCTAGGGACCTGTAAATTTTCAGTTCTTCTTATGATAAGGGGTGAGGTGTTTACTCCTTTCCTGACCTGTGCTCTGGTCTATGAGTGACCACAAGCACTCTTTTTTGTCTTGGAACTGTGAGGAGGATTTCCTCTCCACTGCCACAACAAGCTCCAGCACACTAGCACTCCTCATCACCCCAGGACCGCCCTTTAGAACTGTGACCCAGATCCAAGTATAGGGAAAGCAAGAGATTCCTGCCTCAGCACTGGCAAAGAGATCCCTGCAATCCCCCTCTGATCAGCCACTTGATTCCCCCTCAGCCTGTGGGCCAGAAGCTAAGGAAGCAGCCGCTGGCCCAGGGCCACTCTCAGGACTTGCAGTTGAGACCTAGCTTCTCTCTTATGGAAGTCACAGACTTTTCCCACTGACCTTCCAAGTTGTCTTTGGCATTCGTGGGTTGAGAAATCTGGAAATCACCACAGCTGCCTGAGATTCAGTCCTCTGAGGCCTGCTCCAGGTTAGCTGCAGCCTGTGAGCTCACGCCCAACTGTGCTCCTCTCCCCACCTGGCACAATATGCCTTCCTGATCAACCATCCAGGTTGTCTTGGGCTGGAAATTTGTTTCACTCTGTCTTTTTGTGGGTTCTGCTGCTTTAGAATTTGTTTAGAGCCATTTTTTATAGGTATTTGGAGGGGTTTGGGGGAGAGCTGAAGCAAGTCACTGCTTTCACTCTACAATCTTGCCTCCGCCCCGCCTTTTTTTTTAAGGCAATTGGGGTTAAGTTACTTGCCCAGAGTCACACAGCTAGTAAGTGTTGTATGTCTGAGGCCAGATTTGAACTCAGGTTCTCCTGACTCCAGGGCTGGTGCTCTATCCACTGCGCCACCTAGCTGCCCCTTGGTTACATTCTTTAATCCATTTGTTAGTGCAAACTTTCTTCAGAGAGATAAGAAATCTCATTGACACTCTAAAGTATTTTGGAAATCATTGTACTAAAACTAATTGTATCATATGCTAATGTATTGCAGATTTTCCTTTGGAGTTCAGATAACAAAATTCAGTTTGCTCCGTTTAGGAGCAGACTACAGACAGTATAGAGTGAAAGTCAAAAGGGATTCTGAGACCAATTGGCTTAGATTTAATTGAGAGCCTGTATTAAACTTCCTTGTTGGTGATACAAAGAGGGGCTTTATATATAAACAGTGCCCCTATTCCTATTCTGCCAAGAGCAGTGAATATTTCAGCCTAATGATGTTGAACGATAACCTTCCTAGGCCATACGGAATTCATTACAAAACAGTTCTGGTGATAAAGTCACCATGTCACCCTTGCTTGTCTGAACTAGTAGGAGAAAAAAGAGTGAGCTAGAATGTGCAGAAATGAATCAGGAACTTGAAGGGATTACCAGCTTCCCCAAACAGCATGTCTGAAAACAGTACTGAGAAATAACTATAAGGACCATTGATTCAATGCACATTTCTTGAGTACAAGGGTGCAAGATGTCATGGACCCTGTGGGGGACACAAAAATGAAAACTTCCTACAGGAACTGACAATTTGGAGAGAGAGATAAGCACCATCACTCATAATTATAATTCAAGGCAGAGTGTGAAAATGCCATAAGAGAAGTAGTCATGGCCTGTGGTGAGATTTCAGAGGAAGGAGTGATAATTTTAATTTGATGGATCATGGGAAGTAGGATTTGAGCTTGAAAACAGGGAGAATTTTTGACAAGTAGAGAGAGAAATGGAAGGTGAGGTTTTTCCAGGCAGTTGAGATAGTCTGAACAATGGCCCAGAGGCAGAAAAGGGTTTGATATATTTGGAGAAAGGAAAATTGTTATGTGATTCCACTGTATGGACAGAGGTTCTTAACCTAAGGTCTATGAAATTAGGCCCACATGTGTGTATGTCTGTAGAGAGATCGATAGATAGATGCATTGATAGATAGATAGATAGATAGATAGATAGATAGATAGATAGATAGGTAGATGGATAGATAGATAACTTTCAGGTTCATTCCTGGGGAGTCTTGGCATCTAATGAGAGAGATTAGGCTCCCACCCACTTGCCTTGTGCACTTTACTTATAGCTTTAGGTTATGATTCACATGTACGATTGCACAAAAGGCAGTGAATAGAATGGTACTAGATATACAATATGAATCAAATATATAGCAGAGAGTGTATTGTTACACACAAAAGGAATGCTAAACACAGAACAAACACAAAAAACACAAACACAAAACCAAACAACTTTAAAACTGGATTCAATAATACAGGTCCATATTTGAACAAAAACCCACCAACAAAAACTTAAAATAGGTAACTTAACTTACAGTTTCTTTTATAATCTGCTATGAAGAAGATACTTACACATTGTGAGAACATAAAGCAGTTTAAAACATTGCTAATTAGGCATTTTATATTTCCTTTTAACTCTACATTGGCCAAACAACTACATTTCTACTGATAAAATGTCTAGGTATAGGTAGATCCTTTTATTTTTAGCCATTCTCTCAGAGTTCTGGAATAGTTATTGGGTCTTCCTTCCCACTGATAATATTTATCTTTTATCCAGGGTGATCCATCCAGGACCTCAGGACATCTAGAATTCACAAATCAACTCCAAACTTGAACATATGCATCTTGAGATAGTTACTCATTCACCTAAGGTCAGGAAAGAATGGATGCAAAAAGGCAGCCTACTCCCAGGCTCAGGATTGTCTAGGGAGGACTTAGGTTTTATTGTCCATATGCTCATGGCTGCAAAGAAGATGGGATGGGGGGATAGACAATCTACTCTTCTCATAACCCCAGCTCAGGAAGTGGCTCCAAAGTGCACTTACATATTCTATAGCATTGTTCCATTTGAAAGACTTGTTGAGTCATAAGTTAATCAACTCATCAGCTGAGTTTTCAGCTGCATAGCCAATAAATGCACTCTTTCTCATTTTAGTATGCAAACCCTCATCCTGGACTTACCTTTGGAAAGAAACGTATCCCAAAGTTCTCAGTGATCTACTGAAATCAAGAAGAGCTCTTAGCAAGTTTCATGGGATGGCTTTCACAGTAGGAATGCAAACTGGGTCTTCTCTCACTTTATGTCATGTATTATAGATAAATCACTGGATTTTGAGTCAGGAAGACTTGAGTTTAAATATTTTCTCCAAAATGTACTAGTTGTATGACCCTGACTAAGTCCGTTAACATTTCTGAGCCTCAGTTTCTTTATCTCTAAGAGAAGTAACAATTGTGTTTACCTCACACATTAGGATTAAATGAGGTAGTATATATAAAATGCTTTGTAAATCTTAAAGCTATATATATATATATGTATATATATATATACATATATATATACATACATGCAAGCTATTGTTTATTATCTTATCATGCTTCAGATATGGTGAAGTCATGTTATAGAGTGGATTAAATGCCAGGTGAAGGTCCAGTAACACTGGAGTAGGAAAAACTTCCCTGCTGCTATGTGATTAAATTATAAAATTGGGTCCCTGGGAAAAATATCTTATAAACAACTTAAATAATCTAACTTTAGATTGTTTTAGTATTTCAGTGTGTGTGTGTGTGTGTGTGTGTGTGTGTGTGTTGAAGTTGGGAATGGGTGAGGCATATGAGATTGCAGAAAAAAAAGTTTGTGAACCTTGGCACCTTTTTAGATAGCAAAAACATGTTTAAGAACTAATGATAATGATGAAAATGACCTTAGAGGTCTACTTTCTTTCTGCCAACTCAGTATTGTTCACTGTAGTATACTTTGTAATGGGCTATCTACTCTCTTTTTACAGTATCCTTGGGATGGGGCATTATATTTTGCATGAAGTCTGCTCCTTTCTCCTTACACCCTTCTTCCGCTCCACAGCCAAGTTATCAGGGTGATCCAGTAAATTTTCAAGTAATCAAGCTAAATTCACCTTCCCATTCCATTGATTCTATTTCTCTTTCCTGTGTTCCTAGAACAGGAAGTGATTCCTTTCTCTTATTAGCATTTATGCATTTTATTTTTTTTTCACTATTCACATATGACTACATAATCATCATTAAAACGGTGTATGAAACAACTTTTATTCATAACTTAGCCCTTCCATTACTTGTTCATAAAGAACTTTACACTCATAGTATCCTTGGATCATAGGTTGAATTAGATAGTATCTCAGAGATCCTCTAGTCCGACCCCTTTATTGAGCAAGCTGAGACATCAAAAGATAAAACTCTTTGCCCAACATTGCTGAAAGCAAGAAGGAGCTCAGAATATTGAGGCAGTGGGCCTTCATGATTTCTTCACATTCTCTGTGTCCATATGAGGCCACCAAATCAAATATTTTGATCAGTAGCTTTGACACCCATTTGAATGACAAAGGATAGGGGGAAGGAGAAACATTTTCGTGGTGAAATATGGTATTTGTTTTCTTTTAGATCTTGTCTTCCTAGGTTCCTGAGCAAGTTGTAAGAATAATGGGTCATAATGCTTAGAGTAAGACAGAGGGCCATAAATCTAGAGATGTAAGGGGTCTTGGAGGCCATTTAATCCAACTTCTGAATTTAATATATTACTATAGGTCCTGTGTTTATATATCAGTTAACTTATATTTTAAAAAATCACATACAATATGGTATACATAGAATTTACGTACACTTACCTTGCCCTACTGACTCTCTGTTACAGCCAATAAAGAAGCAACATGGGGGACTGGCAATGACCTTAAGAATATGGGGAGGGAAGAAGATGAATGGTTGTTTAGAAGAGGGAACTGAAGTTGGCTGATATTCTAGGTTGAAATTGAACATTTTGAAAAGCTTAACAATCGACAAATCATTGATTCTACTATTTGAAGTAAATATTGTCATCAAACCACTTTAAGACTACCTTCATATGGCAAAAGACTTTACATATGTTCGTTTCACGAAGTACACTGTAAATTCTTTTTTCAACTGCCACTCTCCCATGTCTTCATTACTAGAATCTTCAGAGGTGAATCTCTATTTCCAATCATTTTTCTAACATAATACTTAGATATTCTCTATGTTGGCCATGTGTGATTTTTACGTCTTAGATCTTGAGTCTTTCTTTGTTACACCTTCCAGTGTACTGTCTCCTAATATCCCAGGGCTTGTTCTACCATACCATGCTACTTAGCCTGTCTTCTTCCTAGATGTATAACACTGGGTATGACTTTTTATCTTTCTGGGCCTTAGTTCCCTTATTTGTAAAGTAAAGGTAGTGGATTACATCATAGGGTTTTAGATTTAGATATAGAAGGGTCCTCAGGGATTATCTAATTCTACCTTATTATTCTGAAGATGAAGAAATTGAAGTCCAGAGATGTTACACGATTTGTCCAAGATCAAATAGGTAGCAAGGGATTGAGTTCCTTAATTCCAGCTAAGTTAATGCTATATATCCAACACTGATTGCACTATAGCACATAGCCAGTTCCATTCAGGAAAAACAAACAAAAAAACAAACAAATAAAAAACCTTATGGTTCTGTGATATCCCACCATCCCATGATCTAATATAACTAAAGATAATACTGAATTCCTACATTACCCTACTACTATTCAAGATAGCGCCATTTATCATTACCTAGATATTTTGGCCCCAGGGCTGATATTTTTAGTTGAAGCAAACCTAAAAAAAAAATAAATTCAAAGGTATTTGAAAGAGTTTTGCAAGTACAAATGTCATGAGTTCAATATCAAAAAATTTACCCTAATTTAAAAGTCATTTACAACAAAATCCCTTCTCCACACCCTGTATTTGCTAATTCCATCACAAACATTCACAAAGCTCTTGAGTTGGTTCAGACTCATCTGCTCTTTCTAAATCAATGCAGAGCTTTGCTCCTGACTTTGTTATGTGCTACTTGTTGACATACTCTTTTTAGTAAGTCTGATTCCCATATTTAGAAAGGACTACTTTCCCCAAGGTGGACATGTCTATCTTGCATTACTGGCAGGAATGCTAATTAGCACCACAATACATTTTAAGGTGAGAGAATGCCAACTTTCATTTACTTCTCACTGACTTTTGATAGGCATTTTTTCTTCCAATAGCCCATTCAGAAATAGGCTTAAGTGATGGAACCTACATTGGAATCTTTCTTTGTGCAATTCTTCATCTGAGAAGTGAGGATAAGAATACCTGTATTACCTTCCTCACAAGATTACCGTGAACATCACAGATCGTGTGTGTAAAGAACTTTGTAAACCTGAATCTTACACATGCCAGCTGTTACACTTTGTCACCATCAGTGACAAGGAGGAAGATGACACATTAATGGTCTATTAATTATATAAATTAAATATATGAGTCATAAAGAGGTGCTTAGAAAATGGAGGTTTTATGATTGTGATTCAAGATTAGGTCACTGCCACCAAAAATTACAGGAAAATTCCCTTTTAATAGCCCCAATTTATTAATTAATGCATGTTATACAAAGAAACAAAACTGCATCGTATCACTTTAAGTTGCAAAATATTAACGTCTACCAAATATCTTACAAAACTCAAGATATTAAATTAGCATTAATCAAAATTAGCATTAGCAAATTAGCATTAAAATCTCACCAGTTTTCATAAGCAGATAGACAGATCCCTACACGTAAAGACAGATTTCAAAATATCCTTTGAAAATTAGGAAATAAACTTGACTAGAACCAGACTATCATCACAGAAAACACCGGTGTTCCCAATTGCCCAGATATACCACTGATCCAGAAAATCTTAAGAATGATATCTTTAATAGATGTTGCCATACTGAATGCTTATAATGAAAAGCCACCAAAACATAAAGACCCAGAGGAAGAAATCCAGACAATATGGGAACTAGGCAAAGTACATTTCATTCCTTTCAACCTATCTTTCTTGCAAATAACTGGAAGTTACTTTCTTTGAACCTGCAGAGGAAGAGCTTACATTCCAATATTTTTATTTAATTTTTTAAGAGCAGTATAGTGACCAGTCACCAAGATAGTTCCTTTCTGAACTTCATTGAAATAAGATAAGAATAAAATAACAAAAAATAATTCAGCCTTTCAGTCTTTTTGTGTGTCAAAAGCTCAATATCCTGAAATTGCCAGTGTATTCTGGCTAGGAAATTAGGAAAATGATTTCATCTGCCTTATCTAATGACTGACTTTACATAATTTTCTGGTATCTAGCTCTAAATTTTAATTAATCTGGTTAAATAATGTAAAGATTCCTAAGACATTAACTAAAAATAAATGGAAATAACCTCAGTAAACTTGCAGCATATAAAAAAATCTACACAAATTTTGAGCATTTCTACATAATGCCAATGAAAACAAGGAGGAAGAGATCAAAAATTAAATTCCAATTTTTCCAAAACAATAATTCTCAAAACAGTTGCATGCTCATTACAAAACAGAAAGGTTGATTAGTGAAATAGATTAGTTACACAATATGGAGAAGCAGGTATGTCTAGTACTGTTGTATTTAATTAAGTACAGAGATCCCCAGATCCTGAGACAAGTACTTTGACAAAGACTGCTGGAAAAATTGGACAGAAATATGGAAGAAATTAAATTTAGAATAATATCTTCTACCTTATGCAAAGAAAATCCCCAAATGAATATGTGACCTAGATATAAAAGGTCACATTATAAATAAATGAGTTGTTTGGTAGTTTCAGAGGTGTCCAACTCCTTGTGACCTCATTTGCGGTTTTCTTGGCAAAGATACTGGAATGATTTGTCATTTCTTTCTCCAGCTCATTTTACAGATGAGGCAGTGGAGGTAAGCAGAATTAAATGACTTGCCAGGGTCACATAGTTAGTAAATGTCTTGAGGCCAGGTTAGAACTCAGGAAGATGAGTCTTCCTGACTCCAGGACTGGTATTTTATCCACTGCATCACCACCTAGCTGCCCTAAATAAATTAAAGAAACATGAGAAAAAAATGTTGATCAGATCTATGGATTGAAGAAAAGTTTGTGAACACATAAGGGAGAAAAAGGATCACAGAAGACAGAGTGACTAATTTTGATTACATAAAATTAAAAAAAAACATTTTTGTGCAAATGAATCCAATAAAATTAAGATTAAAGGGGAAACAACTGAGAAAAAATTGCAACAAGTTTCTCTGATAAAGGTCTCTTTTCCAAGATATATAAGGAACTGATTCAAATTTGTAAGAACAAGAATCATTTCCTAATAATCAATAAATTGTCTAAGAATACGAACAAAAAATTCTCATTTAACCATATGAAAAGTTTATTTCATAAACTTCTAATTATAGAAACATACATGGAAAATAATTCTGAGAATCCACTTTGTATCCATCAGTTCGGTCTTGAAAACAAACAGGGAAAATGGTAAATATTGTAGAGGAAGTAAGAAAACAGATATATTGTTACACTAATGATGGACTTATGAACAGGTACAACAATTCTGGGAAGCAATTTAGAAATATACACAAAGCATTATTAAATTATGCCTGTCCTTTGACCCAGCTATACTATGACTAGGTCTATATAGAAAAAGTGATCCAAAAATATGAAAAAGTCCTATATGTACAAAAAATATTTTTAGCATTTCTTTTGAACTGACAAAAAGATAGAAATTAAAGGGATATTCTTCAATGGAGTAACAGCTGGATAAGTTGTATTAAATACATGTGATTAAATAATACTATATTGTATGAAATGAGGAAATAACTTCAAAAAAAATGAAAAGATTTGTATAAACTGATGCAGAGGAAAGTGAGCAGAACCAGAAGAAGAAAAAAATGTACTATACAACATTGACATCATAAAATGAGCAATTTTGAAGATATTTGTAAACTGATGAATGAAATGAGTGATGACAGGAAAATACAATAACATTAACATTGTAAAGACAACCTTTGAAATCTCTAAAAGCTAAAGTCAGTGTGATGACCATCCTTGATTCCAGAGAACCGATGATGAAATATACTCTTTACTCTTTACTTCCTGACAAAGAGGTGGCAGATTTAGGGTACAAAATTAGACATGTATATACACACACACACACACACACACACACACACACACACACATATATATATATATATATATATGTCTACTGCCAATAAGGGAATTTGTTTTGCTTGATTAATCATATATGTTACAAATTAACTTATTTTTCTTTTCTCATTCTGCTCCACCCCACTAGGTTAGTCGAACAAAAAGGAGAGAAAATAGATTTCTGTTCATTAAAAAAATATAGAAAAATAGAAAAGTGGGAGGAGTACTACAAATCTACAAATGTGTACTGTTTCACACACTGTCAGATGAGGTCACTACTGTTAGTTTTACTTAATTGTTTTGCTTTCTTACAAGAAATTCATCACTGAGTGATGATCATCTACAAGACTGAGGTGAAAACCAAAAACAACAATAAAACATACACAATCCATAAAATTAATCAATTAGTGAATTTATCAGATACTACCAAGTTAAAGGGACTCTGCTAAGTGCCATAGGGGATTGAATATATGTATCCATGAATATTTATTGAGCTCTTACTATTTGCCAGACACTCTGCTAACTTATGAGCATACAAATAATAATGATAAAAAAAGTAGACAGTCTCTTTTCTTAGGTAGCTCACACTTTAAATGGGGGGAGACATCACCTAGAAGAAAGTTCATCTGTGGGTCAGATGGAAAGTCTCAGAAGTTTTGTGGGTATACTGATGGGTCAAATGACAAAGTACAGAAGTGCTTAAGTTATTCATGTGGCTAAGATTATAGTGCCCAGGAATTGCAGGGCAGAGAGGCAGGGCAGACTTGTTGATATTCCCTATCACCAGAAAGAATAGAGTTGTGAACTTTCATCTCATTCAAATCCCATGAGCAGTCAAACAGAACAGGCAAAGGAGAAACCATTCTCTGCTGTCAGGGACCACCCAGTCTTGTCAGGGAGTTCACGGGATTATAAAATCATAGATTTTAAACTGGAAGGGTAATTAGAGGCCATTAATTCCAATGCCCTCATTTTACAGTTGAGGAAAATGAGGACAACATGTTATGTGACTTCCCCCAAAGTCATACTGGTAGGAAGTGTCAAAGGTGGAATTCAAATTCAGTAAGATCTGTATTAAAGTCCAGCCTTAGACACTTGCTAGCTGGGTGACCCTGGGCAAGTCACTTAACCTGTTTGCCTCAGTTTTTTCATCTGTAAAATGATCTGGAGAAAAAAAAATGGCAAAACACTCCAGTATCTTTGCCAAGAAGTGCCCCCTCCAAAAAAAAAAGAGGTCATTAAGAGTTGGAAACAACTGAAAAAATGGCTAAAAAAGTTGGTGTCAAATTGTAATGGGCTTTAAATGAGAACCTGAGGAGTTTGGTTTAATACCAAGGACAAGCAGAAAATGAAAGAAGGAAGGAAGGAAGGGTGTGATGGAGGGAAAGAAAAGGAAAGGGAAGAGAAAGAAAGGGAAGTTAAAGAAGGAATGGATAGAGGAATGTGTGACTAGGATTTGGGGAACAAATAGGGCTGATGATATAGATTTGCAAATTATACATGTAGAAACAATAGTTAAAGCTATGAAAGTAAATGCAGTTTTCAATGACAGTAAACAGAGAAAAGATCATTTGTGAATAACCACATTTAGAGTGTAGGAAGATAAATTCAAATCAGTAAAGGAGATTTTTAAAAGGGGAAGCAGTAAAGTAGGGATTATGAAAGGACCAGCTCTGGAGTCAATGGATGTGAGTTTAACATCCTGCTTCTAAAACTTACTGTTTTTTTGACCGAGGGGAAAATCATTTAAACTCTCTGGAACTTAGTGTTCTCAACTATTGAATGAGGGAGTTGAATGGTATGGCATCTGCAGTTCTTTTCAGCTTTGTATCGAAGATTTATGATCTTATGATAAATGGAGGGATCAGAGAAGCATAGATATTTAATGTGTACATATGTATATACATGCATATATATGTATGTATGTGTGTATACACATGTGTATATGTGTATGTATTCCTAAAAAGAATGGTTAAATCTAAAAAAAAGTCAAATTTCAAAAGAATGACTCTGTAACAATGTAATCGGCATATATGAGGGATCTGGGAAGGGGTCCACATTTCAAGGATAAATCAAAATCAGTCCCTGACCTCAAAGAGATAACATTATCTTGGTATGAACAGCATGAGTAATACAGACCCGAGTAAAATTTTTGCACATAATTAATTATACTAAAGAATATGGCCCTGGGCTATGTAAAATTATTATATTTTGGGTTCTGAAAGAAGCCACAGACACAGTTTAAAAAATAACACATACACCCTAGCAAGAAATAGAAATTTGAAGGGTAGCATTCCTTTTCTAGGTGGCTAGATGAGATTACAGATTTAAAGCTGGAGAAGACCTTAGTGATCTCTATGATTTCAGAAATCACTTAAAATCTCTGTGCCTCAGTTTACTTATTGGTAAAATGAGAGATTTGGACTAGATGGTTCTAAAGTCTCTTACTCTATTAGATATATGAACATAATATAATCTTCTGGTTTTACAGACAAGCAAACTGAGGCTGAAGAAACATGAAATGATTATCTTTATGGTCACACAGGTAATAAGTAGAAAGGCTGGAATTTGCACTCAGGCCCTCTGACTCCAAAATCATCCATCTCAGTGATCTGCTACTCTTTGAAACTGCCTCCTAGTCTCACTCTCTGCATATTTATTTGGGCATCCTCATGGGGAATGACTAACCCAGGCCAGTGGGAGTGATTCTGGCAGCAAATAAAAGCAGAGCAAACAAATGAATCAAAAAGTTTCCCTTAATTATTGTGAGAATGAAGTACATACATGAATTATTTTGAACAATCATTAATTTTTAAATAATTTTTTTGGCAGGGATGGCAATGAACTTGTACATCTATTAGTCGTAGGCTTGCTGAAACCATCTGACCTTGAACAGATGAAACCAGATTGAGTTGACTTTCACACCTTTATTTGGTTCTCTGTCAGTTGAGTACTGAACCTCATGCCATGGACATGTATTTTCCTGCTCTTTTATTGTGTTTTTAAATCTGTGATTTGAAGGAATACCTCTTATTCTAAGGAAATGGGCACATTTATAGCTCTTAAAGAGCACACTTCAATGACTATTAGAGGCAATGTTGCAGAAGTGGGAATTAAACTCATATCCATTGACTCCAGAGCTGGTCCTTTCATAAATCTTACTTTACTGCTTCTCCTTCAAAAAATCTCCTTTACTGATTTGAATTTATCTTCCTACCCTCTAAATGTGGGTGTTCACAAAGGTTCTTTTCTCTTTTTACTATCATTGAAAATTACATTTATTTTCATAATGTTAGCTATCACTTCTACATGTATAATTTGCAAATGTATGTCGTCAGTCCTATTAGAGCATTTAGTGTGAAGAAGTCAAACATTTTAAGGATTAGTTAAGCCTACAGTAAAACAGGATAAGGTTCACCCAAGCACAAAGGAACTTTTAGTCAAAAATAAAGACTGGCCGAAGAACTGACAAATGATTTCCTAATTAATCTTTAGAAAATGAACAAAGACCTTCAGAAGAACTTGGTATTGAAAGGATCTATTATTGATTCTTTTACAGTATAGTATAGGTTTCTGAGAAGACCATTGAGAATATCATTAAAAAAAAAAGCTGCTAGCCAGTGATATGAAGGGAAAACATGCTTCTTGTGAACAAAGTAATACATAGTTTAAAGTCCTATAGATGGAAAAAAAATATAATCTTTACTCAAAAAAATCTCACTTTTCCATTCAATGGTATATCAAAACCATTGTCAGAGAAAGTTCTAGAAAGCCTGAACTATATGGGTAACTTTATCAGACTGTAATACATATATTTGTCAAAAATGTTTGAGGTGGTTAGTTCAAGTGGGTCAAGAACTCTTATCCCCATTGAGGGAATGGTGAAATCTGATAAAGTTATACTGAGAACCAAAATTGTTCTGAAATTCAGAAACTCCCAAATAGAGAAGGAATATTTCAACATAGACTTCCACCATGCCAATAAATTAACCTAAGAGGTAGAAACTAACAAGTTTCAAGTGTCTGGGAATTAATTTAATTTAAATTTCATTGAAAAACCTCTGACCTATATTCAAATGTAGACTTAAAAAAACGAACTGTTCATCAAAGGTATGCTTTATATATAATATAACATCCATGGGGTTTCATGATGAAGAATTGAACAGATATCAAAATTTTATAAATGCAGTCAAACATATTCATTAAACACCTATTATGTGGCAAACATGTATGTATGAAAAATTGATGATAAAAAAAGGGAAATGACAGTCCTTGTTTTCAAGGTAGTTGGAATCTAATGGAGGAGATAGTATAGAAAAACTTATGTACAAAGATGATTATATATATATATATATATAATATAATACATATATATACATATGATAAACAATATAATATGGGGAACACACTTTAAGGGGGATCATCTTCTCCTAGAAGATGAACCTGGGACCTGGGACCTGAAGGAAGCTAGGGAAGACAGGAGGTGAACATGAGGAGGGAGAGTATTCCAAATGTGGGGAACAGCCAGTGAAAATGTCTGTAGTCTGGAGATGGAATGCCTTGTGTGAGAAACAGCAAGGAGGCCATTTCATTATATCACAGAGTATGTGAGGAAGTATGAGGTATTAAAAGATTGTCAAGGTAGGAGGGAGCCAGGTTGTTAAGTGCTTTGAATGCCAGGAGATTTTATATTCAATCCTGGAGGTGATAGGGATCCCAGTATAGGAGAAGAGAAGAGGGCTCAAGAAAGGGCCCTGTGGGACACCCATGATTAGTATTACCTGAATGAAGATCTAGCAAAGGACTCTGGGAAGGAACAGTCAGAGAAGTAGGAGAATCAGGGAAGAAGAGTTTCACAGAAACATAGAAAGAAGAGTGTAGTAAAGAGAAGGTGATCAGTAGTGACGAAGACTACAGAAAAGACTCCAAAGATGAAGATTTTAAAAAGTCCATTAGCATTCTGGAAATGAATTTGAGCTATACCCCTCCCCCAATGTAAACTGTGCATATCTTTTGACCCAGAAATACCACTACTAGGTCTATTCCCCAAAGAGGTCAAATGAAGAGGAAAAAGGGCCCATGTGTACAGAAATATTTATAGAAAGCCTTTAACTGGAAATCAAAAGGGTTCCCATCAGTTGAGGGATATATAATGGGATATTATTGTGTTATAAAGAAATAATGAATGGATGGTTTCAGAAAAATCTGGGAAGACTTGTGTGAAGTGACGTAAAGTAAAGTGAGCAGATCAGAATTATTTATACACTAACAATAATAATGTAGAGACAAACAACTTAGAAAGATTTAGGAACTCTAAGGAACACAAGGACCATTTATAATGTTCAAAGTCTCATGGTACCTCATGGTACCTTTTCTTTTTTTTTTTCTTTTTTGAGAAATGGTACCTCCTCCAGAGAGAGGCAATATATCAACTCTGAGTGCAGCCTGAAGCATTTTCATTTTTGGACATAGCTAATGTGGAAATTTGTTTTGCTTTATTATTTGTTATATGAGAGGGGAGTTAAATTAAACAAAGGAAAGGGCCATTTGATTTGGTAATTAAGAGATAATTGGTAACTTTGGAGAGAGCAGTTTTTGTTGAATGAAGAGGTTGGAAGCCAGAAGGTAGACAGTTAAGAAGAGAGCAAAAGCAAATGAAATAGAGGAACCTAATATAAATGGCTTTCTCTAAGAGTTTATCCCATAAGAGGGATAAAGTAGACATATTGGATGATAACTAATGGGGATGGATGAATCAAGTAAAAGATTTTTGAGGATGAAGGAGATATAAGCATGTTGGTAGGCAGAAGGGAAGCAGACAGTAGACAAAGAGAGACTGAATATAAAGGACAGAGTGGGGATAATGGAGGGAGGCAATCTGCTGGAGAAGATGGGATGGAATGGACTTAGTTGTGCATGTTGAAGAGTTTCCCTTTGCAAGGAGTAGGGCCACATCTTCATGTGAGACAGGAGTGAAGCAGGAGATAGTGACAGGAGACATTTGGGTGATGGGAGATGAGGAGGAAAAGAGGGAGCTCTAGGTAAATGGCTTTAACCTTTTCAATAAAATATGAGGCAAAGTTCTCAGCTGAGCAAGTGGAGAGAGGGGGAAGATGTAAGTTTTGTGGAAGGATGAAAAGGTTTGAAAGAACCACAATGGGGAAGAGGATAGTGAATCAAGTATGTTGTAAAAGTTTTGCCTAGCAGTAGTGAGGGTCCAGTTGAGGTTGAATCCAATGTCAAATCATTCAAAAGAAATGACTGCAGTAAAAGAAGGACGTAGTAAATATGAGAAGTTTTTACATATGTAAAATATTGTAAGATATATCATATAATTCTCTACATTCAATTATTTTACTTTGTCCCAGTTAATTTTCGTATCTGCAATTATATCTGAAATAATAGAGCATACATCACTCAATGTAGCGAATCCTAAGCATCCACAGGCATTGTGGGAATCATCCTATACTCTCCATATCTCCTCCTTCTTTAGAAAGAGAAAAGGACATAATTATGTTATAAAGAACTGCTTAGGAACTAGGTGATGTAACTCATTGTGACTTGGAAGTCATAAGAACAAAAGATGACAGGAATTTTTAAAGACAGTCAAGCTTGCATCAAAAATGTCTTCATGGAAGAATGAGTGCTCTGATTCCTGGGATTTGAGTAAATGCAAACACCCCATCAAAAGGTGAAGGCTGAGAAGCTCTGGGAAAACAGGCAGGAAGAAAGTTTTGCCAAGAATGCTTCAGAAAGCCTTGCTCTGATTTTGCACTTTCTTGAGTGAATTAGGTGTCAACTCTAAAGTGCTATGAATGGTATGTGGATACTTAAGCAAATCTTCCTGTTTAAATGCAGTCCTACTGCTAGAGTAGACAGATACTTTGAAATATGATGATCACTTCTGATTTCCTTTCCCTTGTTCTTCATTGCTAAGGACATTTTCGGGATAATATGATTGCTTTTTTTTAGTGGTCCATCTGTTCTTGCTACACTGTCCTCACTTAAAAGTTGAAGCTTCTCTTTGGGACTTTACAATTCGTTGAAATAGGGAGGCTTATGGTGCAATAAACAGGAACTATGACTTCAGGTGGGTAATAATAGTTAAGAAGCCAAGATTCCAGCTTCCAAGTAAATTCCCCTGCTAATTAGAACAAGGGAGAAAGGAAATCCCTAACTCTTTAGTTCACGAGCAAAATTGTTTCTAAACAGCATGGTTTCTGGTGAAGTCGGATGATCTTTTAGGTGGCGATTATCTGGGTCTTATGGGTTTGCTGCACAGCTGTTGCTGCTAAATTAATTCATTCTTAGTCTTTATAAAACAAAAATCCCTTCCAGCCCATCTCTCAGAATCACTCTGGAACCAATTGCAGTAACTTAGTCATCAGAAAGATTACTTATACAGAGAGGGGCTGCATGGAAAGCACATTGGCCTAGAAATCAGACAGGCAATGCATGAATTCCAACTTTCCCATTTACGGCATGACTTGGGAAAAGTCAATTCTCCTCTCTGGGCCTTAGTTTTCTGAGCCAAAAAATGAAGGTGTTTGGTAAGATTATTTCCAAAATATTTTCTATTCTAGAGCTAAAATTAAAATTTTATGATTTTTTAAGCAGTTACTGGAAATGGGAAAGTGAATTACAGTTATCCCTTCCACATCATGATGCTGTAGAGAACAACACCCCCATGATCTGCAAAATCCGTATAAAATTTGTTGGCCCTCCCTTCATACCAGAGAAGAAGTCTGAATTATTATAGTGTTAAAAGATCAAACATGTTGGTATTATACAATGCTGTACATATATTTTATGCTTGTCTGAGTTTCTAAACCTTTTCTGTTCATCTGGGGCCTTTGTATCTTCTCCAAAACTCCTAAAATAATCCCCATTTCATTTCTTATATGACCTGCTATCTATTGAAACCACAACAGGGAAAGTTGTGATGTGGAAGGGATAACTGTGTATTCTATTTGAGGATGGGAATGGGGAGTCTGGGTCTGTAACTTCACTGGGTATAGGGAACTTCCATTCTGCTTTTAAAAAGAGAATATTTAGAAAGACACAAGGATAGAACATGGGGGAATCATGAAGGATTTGGAAGAAGATAATAAAAAAAACCAGCAAGAATTGTTGAGAAGGAATAGTTAGAAAGGTAGAAAGAAATCTATAAATGTGGTATCTATGAAAATAGAAGAATGGAGAGTATCTACAATGAGAGAGTGGTATTTAAGGATGGTTGGTTGTTGTCCTACATTCTCAAAAGGGGCCAAAATGACATCCTTATGCTAACTTCTAGTTACAGTGTGTCTGACTGAGACTGATGAGACCAACACGAGCTCAGAATATTCTACCACAGGTTGGGTGCAAACAGGCCATGTGACCATTTGCGGTGGATTCTCTAAATTTGTGTATCTCATATTTCTTTCAAGCTACTGCAGTTCTGCTTTGCTCATAAAGCACAACACCTTCTCTGATGTGGGCATGCCATGCTGAACAGTCCTGTGCCAGTGTCTCTCATGTCACACAATCAATTCCAAAGTTCTTAAGAGAGACCTTGAGAATGTCCTTGTTTCGCTTCTTCTGACTACCATGTGAATACTTGCCCTGCATGAGTTCTCCATAAAATAGTATTTTTGGCAAGTGTATGTTTTGCATTTGAATGGTGTGGCCAGCCCATCAGCATTGCGCTCTCTTAAGTAGAGTTTCAATGCTTGGAAGTTTAGTTCAAGAAAGGACTTAGGTGTCTGGTGTCTTATCCTGCCAGGTGATCTTCAGAATCAATTCAATGATACAGAGAAATCAAAGAAAATGATTGGAGGAGAAAGGTATTTGACATTGACAATTAAGGGGTCATTATGACATTGCAAGGGCAGCTATGTTCCATAGTGGATAGAGCACTGGGCCTGTAGTCAGAAAGACAGGAGTTCAAATCTAGCCTCAGACACTTACTAGCTATGTGACCCTGGCCACGTCATTTAACCCTTTTTGCCTCAGTTTCCTCATCTGTAAAATAAGCTGGAGAAGGAAATGGCAAGCCACTCTAGTATCTTTGACAAGGAAACTCCAAATGGGGGTCACAAAAAGTTGGACCTGACTGAAATGACTGAACAATAACAAGTGATCTTTCAAAGAGAATTTTCAATAAAATGGTGGAGCCAAATTCTGTCTGCAAAGGTTCAGGAGTGAGTAGAGGGTAAAGACAAGGATGTAAAAGATTGTGGTAGAGGAAGAATCAATGAGACTCAGTGCCTGATGTTGGACATTTGGTTCAAAGAGAAGGATCTCATTAATGGAGCCTTGTGAACAAAATAGATGATCTAACCTGACAGTTAGAGTGAAGCCCATACTTGTGACTTCAGCTTACCATCTTCCTATGCAGATTCACTTTCCCAATGAGTCTAACTTGAAACTCGTTGTTGGTTTAGTAGAATCCACTTAAGTGTAAATAAGGGATATTGACGGTATGCACAAGTGCCCCTCCTGATTCCAGAAGACCACCGGAGCTATGTGCTTGGACATTTTGGGAATGACCAAACAATCCTTTTTTACTGGCCACTTGTTAGGAAGAGCTGATGAGTCAGTTGAACTTTTTAAAAGATGGTAGATCTGCACCGATACCATGCCTGCTCATTGAGGGTGAACCTGAAGATCTTACCTTAGGCTTTCTCTTCTTTCTCTGCTCTTTCTTTTAGACAGCATCCTTGTTACCTCCTTTAGGATTAACTCCCAGATCAAATATCCAGTTCAGGCTCTCTCCTGAGCTCCAGTCTCAGGTCACAAACTGTCTGATGGACATTGCAAACTAGATGTCCCAGACACCCATCAAAACTTCCAAAAAATAACTCATTATCTTTCCTCCCAAATGCCCCAAACATCTATCACTTTGGAGAGCATTAATGTTTTTCTAGCCACTGAAGATTGAAACCTTAGTGTCATCCTTAACTGGTGACTCTCTCTTCTCTTATATATACAATCAGTTACCAAATCTGGTTAAGTCTTTCTCCACAACAGATCTCTTGCAACTATCCCTTTTGTGTAATGTAGAGTTTATATTTACTCATCTCAACACATGTATCACCCAGTAAAATGCAAAAGATAGATATTATTCCACTCTTGGCCTTTATATTCTAACTGCCTAGTGCCTTACAAATAGTAGGCATTTAATAAATGCTTACTTCCTGAGCTCAAATTCTTACACACATATTGTCCACCTCCAGTAGGGTATAAGTAACTTCAGGCCATGGGTTGTTTTATTTTTGTCTATGAATCACAAGTGCCTGACATACTAAGATCTTAAATACTAATCAAAGTGAATTGAAAACACCCATTCTTATCCACCTATGCATCAATAATAGCTAGTATTTATATTGCATTTGAAGGTTTGCAAAGCACGTTACAAACGTTATCTTATTTTTAATTGTCATAATTACCCTGCGAGGCAATGTTATTATTATCCTCACTTTGTAAATGAGGAAACTGAGGCAGACAGAGATTAAGCGACTTGTCTCAGGTCATAGACTAGAGTCTGAGGCCATATTTGAATTCAGGTCTTCCTAATTACAGGTGCAATGCTCTTTCCTCTCTGTAACCAAATTCTTTATCTGTAAAGTGACAATAATAATAACTGCATTATCATCCAGAGTTGTCACAATTTTTAAATGGCATAATGATTATAAAAGTGCTTTGTGGAGTTCTCTATGATACAACATTGATCAGTCAGAGAAAAGGAAGAACAGAGGAAACTGAGGCAAAATACCAACATGTGTGTGGCTCCACCAGACCTGGAAAAAAGATTGTCTGCCCCTTTCTGTACCTTCTTCTCCCACCCTCCCCCAACTTCCTCCCTTGGGGCAGAGACTGATACCAGTGAAATGCGAATTTCCCAGAGTGGGAAGAGGCAGTGACAGCTTTCCTGGCCAGACCTGGGGGGAAAGAACTATCAAAAACAAATAAAACAGAAAGTGAGTGATAGGAAAAATATTAGGAAAAAAAAACACTGGAAAACAAACAGAAGTTATCTTGTAAACGTCAAAAATTATATAAATATCAGCTATTATTGCTGTTGCTGCCACAAATGTTGTTTTTGTTATTATTATGTGACAACTGATATACAAAGAAACTTATCTGCAAATAGGCTAGTTTCCCTTAATTAATCATAAACATAGATACACAAGCACTAATTATTTCTGTAGATTAATAACTAGAAATCAGGAGAATAAGACATTTTACCAACCCCCAGTTTGAGATCCATGGGATTGCCATAGTTCATAGCCCACAGAACAGATTAATTGTTTAAAAGGATGAGAGAGGGGAGGAAATTTTGCATTTTTGCCTGTGGAATGAACGTTGATGACTTGAATTTACAACCTCTGATGCCCCTGAGCAAGATGTGGAGTTGTCTTCAATCCACTTGTTGTTGGCATCTAAAAATAATCCATTAGTATTATTCTTCCTGATACGTATTTTGAGGCTTGGGTAACTCCATTGCTCTTTGGGATTAATTCTAGAAACTCACTTCAGTTTTACTTCCTCTGCAATAGGTGAAGTAATAGCTATAATTATGTGGCACTAAGAAATGTGGCAGAAAGTGACTGCCGCATACACTCGTGCATGAGTCATAAAAGCATTAGTGCCGGCAAACGCAGGGAATTTTGTGGGTTTCTTGGTATTTGCTAGGATATGGAATGTCTACTTTCATTTGAAATATTTACTGGGAGTGCTTATATTGAGAATAAAAATTGTACTTCCCATTCTCTTATGGTGATAATAATAATACTATTAATTACTATTTATAGAGTGTTTCAAGGTTTACAAAGCACTTTGCATGTGTGACCTCATTTGAGCTTCACAACAGCCCCATGCTGTTGTAATCTTCATTTGACAGATGAAGAAACAGATGGGGACAGTTAAAGAACTTGCCCAAGATCAGTATTGATGGCTCAAGTATCTGAGACAGAATTTCCTCTTAGGTCCTCCTGACTCCAAGTCCCAGTGCTCTATCCCCTAAGCTACCTAGCTGTGAGTTTTAGCTGTCAGAACATGTGTGTGTGTGTGTGTGTGTGTGTGTGTGTGTGAGAAAGAGAGAGACAAACAGAGAGAGACAGAGACAGAGAGACAGAGAGAGACAGAAAAAGGCAGAGGCAAAGGCAGAGACAGAGATAGAGACGGAGACACACAGAGACACACAGAGACAGAAACACAGAGAGACAGAGAGAGACAGAGACGGTGTGTGTGCATGCGTTCATGCACGTGTCTATGTGTGTGTGTGCGTGTGTGTGTGTGTGTTTCTGGTATAGTGGATAGGACACTAAATTTGTCAGTAAAACTTTCATTCAACCTCATCTCAGACAGTGGATGTGTGACCCTGGGCAAGTCAGTTTTCTTCTCTCAGTTTCCACGTTTCCTCATCTATAAAATGAGGCATTTGGCATGATTGTAAGGGCAACGACAATGAAGTATGCTACTATGTCCTGTCCAGTCAGAAAGAGGATTTGATCCAAGTGCAAAATGAGATTTTTTTAAAGATATGAACAAAGAGGGAATTCATTTTGCTTGACTATTTATATTTGTTACATGGGTTTTAATTTGTTTGTCTCTTCTTTCTTTCCCTCAGTAGAGCTAAGGATGGAAGGGAGAGAAATGTATTTTTGTTAATTAAAAAAAAAAACTTTAAAAAATAAAAATAAGAGGTTGGACTTAGTAGCCTCCCAGATGCCTTCCATTTCTAAATCCATATTTGAAATCTCTCCCTTCTTTCCTAGCTCCCTATCATTGTTAAGAGTACCAGCATCTTCCTAATCACCAAGGCTCACAACCTAGGTGTCCTCTTTATCTCCTCACTCTCTTACCCCTGATGTCTAATCTGTTATTAAGTATTACAGTTTTTACCTTCATAATATCTGTTTTACATATCCCCATATCTCCTCTGAAAGAGTCACCACCTTGGTTCAGGCCCTCATCACCTCACATCTGGATACCAACATGTGTATGCTTCTTTGGGTCTGGAACAAAGAGCCTGGCTGCCCCCTTCAGTATCCCCCAGCCCCAAGAAATCACTTGGGGCAGAGACTGATAACAGTAAAATGTGAATTGCCCAAAGTGTGAAGATGCTGCTATTATAATAGTTTTCTGGTTTGTCTCCCTACCTCATCCCTCTATTCCAGCCCAGCCTCCACTCAAATGTCAAACTGAATTTCTTAAAGCATAGTTATGATCTTAAAATACTCCACCACCTCACTTCTATATTCAATAAACTCCCATGACTCCCTACTACTTCTAGGATCAAATATGAAATCTTCTGCTTGGTTTTCAAGGCCGTTGATGACCTGGCTCCTTTCTACCTGTCCACTTTTCTTACACCTTATTCCTCTCCAAATATTGTGCAATTTAGTGACATTGACCTCTTTGCTGTCCCTTGCACATAATACTTCATCTTTTGACTCTGACCCTCTTCACTTTCTGTCTCTCTTCCCATATGTGGTCCTCTTTTCTTCTTTATGCTTCTTAGTTTCTCTGACTTGCTTTAATTGCCAGCTATTTAGAAAGACCAAGGTCACCCATCCTGGGTCATTGCCAGTCATCCTAACTTTTGTCCTGCCACTGGACTTTGATGACTCTGGACGAGAGAGTGAGGCTGATGGTATTTTGCAGCTCTGCCTCACTTAAATACAACTCACCCACAAGTCGAGGTGTCACCCCGTGATGTCATTGGTCCTCTTTGAGAATGAAGGATGAAAAACAATAACAAACTCCCAGCCTCTGCAAGCAGCCTTTGCCACTTGTCCTTAATCTTAGTAACTTCCATTTAAGATTATCCCCAGTTTATCCTGTACATATCTCATTTGTACATAATTCTTTCCATATTATCTTCCCCATCACACTGAGTTTCTAGAGACCAGATGCCCCCCCACACTTTTCTTTTAATCCTTAGCCATAGTAGGCACTTAATGATTGCTAGTTGCCTGACTGATTCCTCTCATTTGATTTTCACAACATCCATGTAAGGGAAATGGGAAAGATAGTTTCCCCATTTTACAGATGAGAAAATTGAGGCACAAATAATTTGTGACTCGATGAAAGTCAAGTAAATTATTAGTGGTTTACTTGGCAATGAGAAAGTAATTAGTGGCAGATTAAGCTTTAAGAGGTTTATCATTTAGGAGCAGAGATTAAGAATAAGACTTAAATCAGAAAAATAATTAGGAATTCTTTCATCTGGAGCAAACAAGAAAAAATTCTACACTGATCAGCCGGGATCTCACCTTCAGAGGCAATTGGAAAAAGACTGACCTTGGGGGAGGGGTACCAATGTAAGATTTAGAGTGGAGAAGTTGGCAAAAGCCCCTAGGAGTTGTTATGAGTGGGGAACATGCTGGTGGAAGATCATAAAATCATGTAAGGGCCCTACACTCACCACAAAGAAGAAGCATACTACCTTCAGGAAAAGTCCTGATCACCCTGCAGTTGTTATGTTTAGCTTTAACAATTAAGAGTATGCTTTCTTTCTTTTTTAGCCTTATCACACTCACACACTCACATTCTACATTTAGTCTCTAATACCACCCCATCATTCCCAAATTTTTCAGCATAATTCCTATTAACAATAGGCTCTAATTCTCATGATGATCGATCTGGCTGCCCCTTTTATTATCCCTCCCCCACACACTCCCATCACTCCTTTTTTAATCACTTTCTCTTCTACCTTGTTCAATTTCAACCTGGCAAAAATATTGGTTCTGACTTTGACTCTCTTATTCCATTGCTACTTTAGTTGAGAGGATATATTTCCAATAATCTCATTTTGCCATAATGCAATGTTCTTCTTCTGGAATTTGACAAATATAACAGGAAGATAAAACAGAAAAAATTACAGATTTTATAGACTTATGGAGAAATTTGAATGAGATGCTGAGAATGTGCTTTTTTTTTCCATAGTCATGATGCTTGAAAAGCTAATCATGTTATAGGATATGAATCAATCATAATAAATGCAAAAAGGTAGGAATCCTAAACACACAATTTATGTACCATAATGCATTAAATAGTAATCAATAAAGGAATTATGAACAAAACATGCTGACAAATGTGAAGGTAAAAAAAAAGCTATATCCTAAACAATGAGTGGTTCAGAGACCAAATCATAGAAAAAATTTAAAAAATATATTAAAGCAAATAATGACAGTGGTACAAGATATAAAGACGTATGCAATGGAGTGAAAGCAACCCTAAGAGAAAATTCCATATCTCTGAATATCTTTATTAACAAAAAAGGAAAAAGAAGGGATTAAATGGGACAATCAGTTAACAATTCAAACATTAACAAATTAAAAATGAGGAGAATAAGCGTGAAGGTGATTTTATTTTTATAATTAAAAGATGAAATAAATATAATTGAAAGTTAAACATAAAATACTAATTGAAGTGATAAGCAAAACAGGATTTTTAAAAGAACAATACAATTGATTAAATGTCAGGTAATTTGATTTTTTTTTTAAGAGAGAGGACTGCTATATTACAAGGTGCAAATAACAGCAAATAAAGAGTTCATAGTAAACAAAAGTATTATGTCCGGTTATATGCCAACAAAGCCAAAAGTTTATGTGAAAGGAATGAATATCTATAAAATATAAAATATCTGAATTAAGAAAACAATAAGTAGATAACCTTAACAATCCAATCTTAAAAAAAATAAACAATCAATTAAATAGAAAGTTCATTAAACAAAAGAAAAGCCCTTACCCATAAATTCTATCAGACATTTTAAGAATGGGTAAGGAAAACATTAAAAAATCTACCCCTCCCACACAAATGAAATAACTAATTGCTTCAACAGAGTAATGCAATGCAAAACGATTCCAAAATCATCATCAACCTTTCTGTTACTGACCAAAATAAGGAAAAATAGAAATAAAAATAGTATTTAAAATAGTAAAAATAAATTAAAAATCTGTCAGTTAATGGGCCAAGGCAGAGTCAAGATGTATATCAAAATAACCAATTGTTTTTAACAGAAATAAAAGTGAATGTGTGTAATCAATGTTTGTGATGAATCTACAAGACTAGTAAAAGTGGTAACAGGATCTGAATTCATTTTACGTGTAATTCTATACCTGGAGGCTTAAGGTTTTAGCATTAGATATATAGCATATATAGTTAGATATAACCAAATGTGAATATATATGTATGCATGTATATATATATATGTAGGTATATATACATATACATATTATACATATTATACACATACATACATACATATATATGCACACACATACACACACACACACACACACACACACACACACACCCATACACACACAAATATACATCCCAAATGGGAAAAGAAAAGATCCAGGGAAACAATAAAAGAAAAAATGAGAAAGAAATGGACATGACATTTTTAAAATTCCAAATTGTATTACAAAGAAATAATTATCAAAACTGGTTAAAAACAGAAAAAGTAGATCAGTAGAACTGATACTTAAGATTTAGAAGCAACAATAGAAAGTGAAATCTCAATCAGCAAGCATTTGTTGAGCACATCCTATGTGACAATCACTGTGCTGGGCACTGGGAATTCAAAGACAGGGTGATGCAGTCCCTAGTTCTTACTTCTTCAGCAAAAGTCAATAGTCTGGGGGCAGCTAGGTGGTGCAATGGATAGAACACTGGTCCTAAAGTCAGGAGGACCTAAATTCAAATCCAACTTCAGATATTTGACACTAGCTGTGTGACCCTGGGCAAGTCACTTAACCCTGATTTCCTCAACACCTCCTCCCCCCCAAAAAGTCAATAGTCTGCTTTGTATAGCCAGTTGACCTCCATAATGATGAAGATAGAGTTTGGATTCCTCTTCTGTTACCTCAGGCAACTCTCTAAGACTAGTCGATGAGTAAGTACTGACCTGTATTCCTAGAGAATTTTTATTCCCCAAGAGTTCCTTATACCAACGAAATCACAGGTCTGGTCCTAGCCTATCCCAATTTCTAAAGCTAAAGAAGATGCCACCAAAGGTATGCCGGGAACTGCTTTCACATTTACACGTCATCTCACCTTTGGTTGCAGTCACAGCACACTCAGGCATTGGAGAGGAAGATCTGGAGACAATAGCTTGAGAGTCTAGACCAGGGGCGGGGAACCTACAGCCTCCAGGCCACACGTGGCCCTCTACATCCTTAAGTGCAGCCCTTTGATTAAATCCAAACTTCACAGAACAGATCTTTTTATTAAGGAGATTTGTTCTGTGAAGTTTGGATTCAGTCAAAAGGCTGCACTTGAGGACCTAGAGGGCCACAGGTTCCCCATCCCAGGACAGGACCGTAAGGCTATTATCATCCTCAATGTTCCATGCTCCCTTACTATCACCATATCCAATTTGTTGACAAGTCTTGTCAATTTTAGCTTCCTATCTATCTCTTGTCTATGCTCCCTTATCTCCTTTGATCCTGTTGCCCCCCTTGGGCAATACTGCAATAATAATCTGCTGGTAGGTTTCCCAACCACAAGCGTCTCCCCATTCCAATCCACCCTCCACTGAATTTCCCCAGTGATCTTCCTAAAGTGACCATGTCACCCCTACATCTTTATTCAATAGCTCACTGGCTTATCTCCCTCAAGACCAAATATAAATTATTTTTTTTTGGCATTCAAGGCCTTAATATCATGGTCCCCTTTCAAGTCTTCCTACACTTTACTATTCGCATACTCTGGAATCCAATGACACTGACTTCCTTGTTGTTTCTCACACAAAATGCTCCACCTCCTCATTCTAGACTATATACAGAGTAGTAAGCCCTTGGTTTGAATCCTGTCTATGGCTCTTATTAGCTTTGTGATCTTGACAAGTCACTTTAATCTCTGCTAGTGAGGTTTCCTCATCTATTAAGTGGGGATCAAACTACCAGTATTTTCCCATCTCTCCCCATTGTTGTAAGGCTCACTTTCGTGATAATTTTTGTAAAGTGCTTTGCAAACCTCAAAACATCCTATATGTTAGCGAATATCAGCTTTATCATCATTATGTAAATATAAGGTACCATTATTAGTTAGAAAAGTTCCAGATTTGGAGACCATGCAGACCAGTGAGGCATGGTCAATTTGCTTCTGTATTATTTCCAACATAGGTCAGTTAAACCTTCCCCACCCCAAATAAACTGTAAGCTTGTGGCTTACTCTTTCATTGTACACAATGGAGGGTCCCTCTGTATCAGGCATGATGTAGGCCTTGCTGATATTCTATAAAACAATAGAAAACTCAGGGCTTCAGTGAAAAGCATGAGATCACTGTGGGAAGGCTCCAACTGATCCCAGCTTAAATGAGTAAAGCCATCAAGACTTAAAAAAAAAAAAAAAACAAAAACCTTCCAATGTAGGTTTTCAAATCCTGCCTCTGTTGCATGAAATGTATTAAATCGGCTAAAACCTGCCCACTGATGATATGTAGGGTGGCATTTCTGTAAGTGAAAGAGATTATCTTTTGCTTACCATTTGTCACTTCGAACTGACTGCAGATCACAGAAGGGTGAGGAGCTTAGCTTCCTTCAGTCAGGCTTCGCTCCAGAATTTACAAATACTCTTTGAAAGGGTGGATAAAAATAGTAACAGTAGAACAATTATTTAGCTTCAGT
This sequence comes from Vombatus ursinus, assembly GCF_900497805.2. NCBI lineage: Eukaryota > Metazoa > Chordata > Mammalia > Diprotodontia > Vombatidae > Vombatus > Vombatus ursinus. Next base: position 34,761,589 of record NW_020954577.1, read on the forward strand.
CTTAAACATCTGCATTCTCCATGAATCACTTCACAGCACTTCTTTTTTTAGTTCTTAAAACAAAACATTCATTTAAAATCTTTCTTGAAAATAAAGGGCTCCAGGACGGTTACAGAGCCTCACAATCTAGCCATATGAGGATTATTTGAAGGCATTAGATGTATTGAGCCTGAAGAAAAGAAGATGAAGAGTAAGGCATGATAGATACCTTCTAGGCTTTAAATGGTTTTCCAGTGAAAAGTATATTGGGCTCACTTTGTCCCCAAAGGGGAGAACTGAGAGCAATGAATAAAAATCACAAGAAGAAAAATTAATTTAAACTTGATATAAAGAAAAATTTACTAGTAATTAAAGCTATATGAATATGGGATGGGCTCCCAGTCCACTTGGTATATTAATGGGTAGCCTTCATCAGAAGTATTTCCATGAAAGTTTGATGAAGCCCATATTGGGTATGCTATAGAGAGAATTTTTGCTTAGGTATTTATTTATGCTTAGGTTGGACCAAATGACATTGGAGGTTCCTTTTAACTCAATGGATCTAAATTCATCACTAAATATTCATACTTTATTCCCTGCAAAAACAGTCATCAGAGTTAGTTATAATTTTCATGAAGCTAAAATTGTGTAATGTCAGGATGTAATAACGGAGGATGAAGAGTTATGTAAAGAAAGTAGTCCAAAGGAGCATGAGAGAGAGAGAGAGAGAGGAGATGTGCAGGTCACACAGAGAGCACAGGACAACTCAAGGACAACTGCATGCTTCATTGGCTTGCATAGAATGTCACGAAATCTAGAGGAAAATCTCCTGCATTTTGAGTGGAAGTGATTTAATGATGATGATGATGATGATAAAGCTAACATTTTTGTAGCTCTTTCTATATGCCACGCACTGTACTAAGCACATTACAAATATTATCTTATTTGATTTTTAGAACAACTATGAGAAGTAGATGCCATTATTATTTTTTTTGATTGGGTAATGGGGTTAAGTGACTTACCCAGGGCCACACAGCTAGTAAGTGTTATGTGTCTCAGGCTGAACTTGAACTCAGGTTCTCTTGAATCCAGGGCCAGTGCTCTATCCACTGCGCCACCTAGCTGCCCTTAGATTCCATTATTTATTCCCATTTACAGATGAGGAAACTGAGGCAAACAGAGGTTAAGTGACTTTCCCAGAGTCACACAGCTAATGAGTGTCTGAGGCTAAATCTAAACTCAGGTCTTCCCGACTTCAATCCATGCACAATCCATGCAATCCATTGTACCATGTAGCTGCCTAAACCACATCTTGAGTACCCCAGTATGGGAAATCATATGTGGGGTTTCAACCTGCACTATTGGAATGAACATCCACTTTGATGAGCTCTTAGATGGCTCTGGAGGAGAAAGTCACTCTAATGAAGTTACTTTGCACAGTCTTCCCTCGCTTAAATCCAATTAATTTGCATGTCATGGCATCACCTCCCTAATGTCACGGTCCTCTTCAAGAATGAAGGACAAACAAAAACCTCTGTGAGTAGAAATAGGAGCTGCCACATTGGGAACCACTGGAACTGGCCAGGTGGGCATCACAGCTCTTTCTTTCTTTCTTTCTTTCTTTCTTTCTTTCTTTCTTTCTTTCTTTCTTTCTTTCTTTCTTTCTTTCTTTCTTTCTTTCTTTCTTTCTTTCTTTCTTTCTTTCTTTCTTTCTTTCTTTCTTTCTTTCTTTCTCATTTCCAGTCATCCTGATCTATATCTTGCCACTGGACCCAGATGGCTCTGGAGGAGAAAGTGAGGTTGGTGACTTTGCACAGCTCTTCCTCACTTAAATCCAATTGACTTTCATGTCATGACATTACCTCCCTGATGTTATGGTCCTCTTCAAAAACAAAAGACAAACAAACCACAGAGTATAGGTTTAACCCTTCCCCCTCTTACTAAGCTGATGACTTTTCTTTAGAGTTTTAGAATCATAGAGTTGGATTAGATCTTCAAATTTGGCTATCCTTTCTAAGATCATATCTATTGTAATTTTTTTGGTGAGGCATTTGGAGTTAAGTGACTTGCCCAGGGTCACACAACTAATAAGTGTCAAATGTCTGAAGCTAGATTTGAACTCAGGTTCTCCTGACTCCAGGGCCAGTGCTCTATCCACTGCACCACCTAGATGTCCCACATCTATTGTATTTCTTTTCTTTTCTTTTCTTTTTTAGTTAATTGGGGTTAAGTGACTTGCCCAAGGTCACGCAGCTAGTTAAATGTCAAGTATTTGATCTGAGGCCAGATTTGAACTCAGGTCCTCCTGACTTCAGGGCTGGGACTCTATTCACTGCACCACCTAGCTGCCCCCTATTGTATTTCAATAAATGAAATGGATACCAACTTCACTACTTAAGAAAACTGAACATTCATTTTTAGAAAGTAACTTCAGTGTACTTTCCCTGATGCCAACAGTCATTATACTCTAATGAAGAGAATAGCAAATGGAGACTGTTTATTCATTAACTTCTGAGGAAGAATCACTTGGTTTCTAGAGAACATACAAGAAACAAAACTAATATTAAAAATGAGGTTCAGCAAAGATACCTGCTCCCTATGCATCTGGGAGCCTGTTGAGTAACAGAGATATAAGAAGATTGGGACAGAAACTGATTAAAGACAATACCATGTGATTAAATAAACCTTGGCCACAGCTTGATATTAGGAAACGTGAACATTTTTACTTATGTACCTCCAAAATAGAAGTCTGATCAATGGTGAAATCAGAGCTATAGGAGAAGAAAAGAAGGTGTTACAGAATTACAGTATCTTAGATTAAAGAAGGACCTCAGAGGTTATCTAGTCCAACTTTCACTGCCTCTACAAAGACCATCACCTCCGTTTATAGCTTGGACTCTGCCCTGTGTCCCTCTGTTCCAAAGGGTAAACTTTTGCCTTATCTTGCCAGGTCCAAGCCACCATGCTACATACCAAACCATTCTTCCACACCACCTTTATTCAGACCTTCAACTCCACTCCCTAACTATTGATAATTGAGACTCCAACCTTGGTTGCTACCATTTTGTTAGATGACCTTGTGCTCATGCTGTTATGTTGCCTAATGTATACTTCTCCCTTACAGTGCCCCTTTGTGGTTGTTTCTTCCCTCTCCATTAAAATGTAAGCTCCCTAAGGGCACAGAATATCTTGCTTCCTTATATTTGTGTCCTTAGTACTTGGCCCATAGTAAATACTTAATGAGTTCTCTATCCATTCAAATTCAACCATCCATTACATTCCTATTTCTCTCTGTGCCTATATAGGAATGTCTTGACAAGTGATCCTGCAGCCTTTACTTCAAGTTCTCCAGTAAAGGGGAACCTGCTGCCTCTTGAGGTAGCCCATTGCACTTTAGAATAGTTCTCATTTTCAAAAAGTTTCTTTTTTTCTTTTTTTTAATTAATTAATTTATTTTTAGTTTTTGACATTCACTTCCATAAGCTTTTGAGTTTTAAATGTTCTCTCCCTCCCTTCCTCCCTCCCTCCCCAAGGTGGCATACAATCTGATATAAGCTCTACATACACCTTCCTATTAAAAATATTTTCATATTAGTCATATTGTAAGGTAGAAGTAGAACCAACAGGAGGAACCACAAGAAAGAAGAAACAAAAGAAAAAAGAAAAAAGAGAAAATAACATGCTCCGATCTGCATTCAGACTCCATAGTTCTTTCTCTAGATCTGGATAGAATTTCCATAATGAGACTTTTGGAGATGTCTTAGATTCTTGCATTGCTGAGAAGAGCTAAATCTATCAAAATTAGTCATCACACAACGTGGCTGTTCGTGTGTACAAGGTTCTCTTGGTTCTGCTCACTTCACTCAGCATCAGTCCATAGAAGGCTTTCTAGGTTTTTCTGAAGTCCACTTACTCATCATTTCTTATAACACAATAGTATTTCATTACAGTCATATGACACAACTTGTTCAGCCATTCCCTAATTGATGGGCATCCCCTCAATTTCCAATTCTTTGCCACCACAGAAAGAGCTGCTATAAATATTTTTTGTACATGTGGGTCCTTTTCCCATTTTTATGATCTCTTTGGGATACAGCCCTAGAAGTGCTATTGCTGGGTCAAAGGGTATGCACATTTTTATAGCCTTTTGGGTATAGCGCCCAATTGCTCTCCAAAATGGATGGATCAGTTCACAACTCCACCAACAATGCATTAGTGTTCCAAGTTTTCCACATCTTCTTCAACATTTATCATTGTCCTGTTTTTTTTTTTCATGTTTGCCAATCTGAGAGATGTGTTGTGGTACCTCAGAGTCATTTTGATTTGCATTTCTCTAATCAATAGTGATTCAGAGCATTTTTCATTTCATTATAGATAACTCTAATTTCTTCATCTGAAAACTGCCTGTTCTTATCCTTTGATGGTTTATCAATGATTTTTTTTCCCCTTACCCAAAGCCAAAACCCACCTCTCTGGAAAATCTAATTATTACTTCTTTGGCACCAAGCAGAAGAAACCTTATTTTTCTTTCCAAAATATTCCCCTGTGCCCTGTCAAATCTTTTTTTTTCCCCAACTAAGACTACTGAGTTTCTTCAATGAGTTTCTTAAGGAATGGTCTCCAGTCACCTCCATGTCCTAATTGCCAGATTCTGGAAGCTTATAAATTTATCTAGGTAGGATCCTCAAACATGAGACCAAAATTACTATCTTGTTTTCAAAGTGATGTTTTAAAATCTTTCAGCCTAAAACTTCATTGACCTTTCCTGCCTGCCACATTGCACTGTTGACCTGTAAAGCTCTGCTTTGGGGAACAATATTTGTTTTTTGTTGTGAGAATCAATTGAGACAATGCATGTGAAAGTACTCTGAAAATTATAAAGCATTCTACATTTGTAGGGTATTATTGTTGTTGGGATTAATTAATATTTTACAGAATATTTACGACACACAGCACAATCCCAAATACATGCTGAAAATGCTTGAGATTTTTCATTATGATTAAAGTTAATATTCATTAGCAAAGCACAGTGGAAATTGGTCTAAATTTATGGTTATAAGACCTGGGTTTGCCTCTTAATATCTATGTGACTTTAGTCAGGTTATGTAAATTTCTTGGCCCTCAATTTTCTTGTTTGTAAAAGGAGGAAGGCAGATAAAATTTCAGAGGTCCCTTCTAGGTGTAACGCCATGATCCTAAGTGTCAACATTATATATATATATATATATATATATATATATATATATATATATATATATACACACACACATATACATATATATATACATATACATATATATATACATATATATATGTTGAAGATAACATCAATGATGATGATGATGAAGATGAAGATGAGAATTGCATTCATATTCAAAGATGTAGTCTGTTCTAAGACAGGCAAGATAAGTATGCTAGGCAATGGCATAGATATTCAGGAGTTCTAAGGTCTAATTTCCTGATATCTTTGTGTATGCCCCTAACCTTAGTTAACCCCATGTTGTGTCTTCTCTAAAGTATATATAACATCTCAAAAGATTATTGTAAGGAGTAACTAAGGTATGATTATTAAGGACATCGCCAATGACAATGTTCAATAATAACAGTTTTTCACGTAGAAAGGTACCACTTTCCACCCACCAGGCAAAAAGCCAATGGCTTGGAGCCCAGGACAAAAGGGGACATAGGATGATTTCAGGGAGCAAAATGAGAAAGGAAGTCACAGAAAAATCTGACTATATTGCTTACATAACTGAGACTTTGGAGCAATAATTAAATAGGCAGAAGAAGGGGATGATGGGAATATTTCTTTAGAAAGGGAATAGTGGGAGAAAGCATTTAGTCTGAGGACTGACCCCAAATTAGAGGCGGGTTTCTAAAAGTAGAAGATTATAGTTGTTTCATATATTAATAAGAATTCAACTTCTTACTTTTTAGCTGGTCTATCTGTAAGAACTCAAAGCAGTATAGGGTACTTTGTGTTTATTCTTCCTCTCGTTCTAATATTCTGATTCATTCAGTAATTAGAGAGCTGAATTTGTAGTCAAAAGATCTGAACTCTACCACTTACAAATTGACTCTGAGCGAGTCACTTTACCACTCTGTGCTTCACTTTCCCCATTTGTAAAATGAGGAAGATAATACCTTCACTATCTATCTCATGGGATTGCTGTGATAATAAAATCAAATAATATTGGTAAAGTACTTTGTAAACCATAAACATTATATAAAAGTTAGCAATTGTTATTATTATTTTATCTTTATCAAGGATATTGTTAAAAATAGTGATGGAAAAATAGCTGCACTGTGATTTTTTTCTTTTTTTTAATTAAATAAAAGCACTGGAGTATCAACTCATTTATTAATTGATTAATTAATTTATTTTTAGTTTTCAATATTCACTTCCACAAGATTTTGAATTCCAAATTTTCTCCTCATTTCTCCCCTCCCCACACCACAAGATTAAAAATCTGACTAAAATAACTGCTTTGTAGTTATTTTTATTATTATGACAGCATGAAAGGCAGTGTTGCATAGTGGATGGGTAGCTGGATTCAGATCCAGGAGATCTTGAGTTCAAGTTCTGACTCAAACCCATCCCTACAAAGTAACCTTGGACGAGCCACTTAACCTCAAATTACTTTAGGTGATTCTAAGCTGAGGCAACTTTAAGTTATAGAGCAAGTGACCATCTATATTGGCAGAGGGAATTTCCTCACAGGAAATTCTTGGTCATAGGATCAATGATTTGGTGCTAAAATGAGCACGGCGACCGCATAGCTTAGCATCCTCGTTTTATAGATGAGAAAATTGAAACTCTAAAAGTTTGGAGAACTTGCCCAAGATCACATGGGTAATAATGGCAGAGCCAGGATTCAAGCCTTGTTCTTCTGATTCTACTTTTGAGCTGTGAGATCCTAGACAAATCACTTAATCCCTTTTGCCTCAGTTTCCTCATCTGTAAAGTGAGCAGAAGAAGGAAATGGAAAACCACTCCAGTACCTTTGCCAAGAAAAATACAAATGGGGTCATGAAGAGTCAGACAAGACTGAAAAGACTGAACAAAACACCTGTGATTCCAAATCTAGCCCCCTTTCCTCTTTATCTTGGTACTTATCATTTATTTATTTCAGCACACATTTATTAAGCACCTGCTATATTCTAGTTGCTGCAGATACAGAGACAAAAATGGATAAAAATCTGTTTCCTTAAGGTTGCTTATATTCTACTGGCTGATATAACAAATCAATGGATAAGTAAATCTAAAATTGCAATATGGTAAGGTAGAAAGAGCTGTTTCTAGAGTTAGAGGCCATGGATTCAAATCTAATCTTAGATGCTTTGTACTTATGTGAAATTGGGCAAGGTATTTCAATTCCTTGACCCTCTCTTCATATTTAAAATGAGAGAGGTGGACTAGATGTCTTCAAAGATCCTAAGATAATTTGAAGCCAGAGAGGAGGAATGGAAGAGTTCTAACAATTAGAGGGATCAGGATATTTGGTGTCATATGATAGCAAAAATCTAATTTAGTTTATATTGTAAATATTTCAAGAAAATATGGAGAAGCAACTGATTCAACTCAAATTATCTACTATGTGCCAGGTCCTGTGCTAATACTAGGGATACACAGAAAGGCAAAAATCATCTCTTCCCTCAAGTGTCTTATAGTCTAGTAATGGAGCTAAAGATGGACAAAATATGAAATAGCCTAGACACTTAGAATGTTGTAGGAGTTAGCAAACTCAAGAAGCCAGTCATCAATAGCCAAGGAATCTCTTTTCTGGAACCATATTGCAATCTACCATTATCATTTGTATGCTATTGGCATGGAGCCAATTATTTACCTGAAAGATCTTGTAGGTTTAATATTACAAAAGGTTCAATGGATTAATTTTTTTCTTCTCATCAGGAAATATCTATGATTGGAAAAATATTGCTGTGAATTATACCTACATGCATGGACAAGACAAAATCTCTTTTGGGCTAACAGGTGGAGTTGCAATTGACTAACTAATTGAAGCTTTATGGGATTGCTTGGTATATGCTGCTTTTGTTTTAATTCTCAATGTAACATTTATTAAGTACCTACTATGTCCAAGCATTTCCTGTCCTCATACCTCCTCTGACTTACCTCCCTTAAACTCATCTTCCCTTCCCTTCTTTTTCTTCCCTTTGGTCTTGTGACATTATACTGTATTCTACTATGATGGATTTTCATCTAAATGGAACTAACAGACATGATAAGCTTTCCATAACTGCCTAATTGGCGATGACTGTTAACAAATTATAGGCCAAAAAACATTTGAAGAAAATTGATAGCCATTTGAAGGTAGAAAACTGTCTGGGTTCTGCAGAAACTGTATGTGAAAGGTTGAATTAGGGAGAGGGAGTGAAAGGCATCAAAGGAATAATGACAAAACAAGGCTGATATTTAATTTGCAGTATCAGACTTGAACAATGTAAACTAAGTGTTCTGGATATTTGTGTTGGAATCGTTGCTGTCCAAAATTGATCTAGGGGAGATTTTTAGCAGGAAGCAGCCAGCTGACAACCAAGCAGATGGGGACCACAGCAAAAAAAATTATATGTCTGGTAGTGGAGAGCTAACTCATGTATACAAGCAAAAGAGAACATAACTAGATGGATGCCATTGCAATCCAGAAAGTGCTTGAGCAATCATGCTAAATAATATAGTAAACTATTCCTTAAACTGTGCATAATGATACTGGTAAAACTGGCTTTACATTTCGATGGGTCTGTGATCTCATAGATGTGAGTGCTCATTCTGGACATCAGGACAACAGCCCATGCACACTGATCTATGATCTGTGACTCTTGCCCATGTCCTTACACAAATCTCCACAAGGGGTCCACCCAATGTTCTTGGAAATTTTCTCTCCATCTCTTAATACTGCAATAATGCAAATGGAAAACATAAGCTGTGCATTGGTTATCCACCTCTCATACTACATGATTGGTCCATCTTTTCTCATTATACCTTTCTCGTGACATTCTTTACACTTTGTCTTCTAGACATTTCTTCATTGGTAAGATCTTGAAGTCAACTTTTCCCTGTCATGACCTGTTACTAGTGACTCTACAAATTCATTTTTATGATACTTGTATTCTATGACTCACTTGTGGAAATGGATATAGATAGTAATATATATGGACCTTGTTTTAAAAAAGAAGCTTGAATTAATTAAAAATATTGCATGAAAACAATTGGAAACAAAGTCAGTGTCCATTGATTGGGGAATGATTAAACAAATTATGGTAAATGAATAAAATGTAATATTACTATGTTGTAAGAAATTATGTATATGATGAATATAAAAAAGCATGGAAAGGCCTATATGAACTGACACAGACTAAAGTAAGCAGCTCCAAGAAAACAATTCACATAATAACTACAATAATATTAATGGAAAGAACAAACACATGCCAAAAAATAGAAAGTGAATGTAGCAAAATATAAAGATTAGTCAGGACTGGATTGAAGAACTGTGAAATGATCCTCCCCAGCCCACCCCTTCATGGAAGTGGGAGGTCTACATGTATTATTTGTTGCACATGTTTTGTACTTTATTAATGTATTAATCAGTTGCTTGGGTTTATTTTTCTTTGAAAATACTATTAGTTATATAGGGTGGTTCTGTGGTAGGGGCAGGTAGAGAGATTCTTGGAATAACTATGGTAATGTTAAAAATGGAAGACATCAATAGAACGTATTCTTAAAAAAAAACTCTGATTTCCCAAATGCAATGTGGCCCACTTTTCTCTTCTTGTCAAATTCTTTGGTTCATTTTTGACCTATAGTGTCTGCCTGAGAAAAATGACCAACTCTTGGAACTGTGCATCTATTTGTGTATAAGTCTAAAATTGTTCTTTATGAGGTAGCACAGTGACTACAGGGTTAGGAATATCTGAGTTCAAAACTTGCCCAGATACTTAGTAGTTATGGGACCATAGGTAAGTCACTTATCCTCTCTAATCCTCAATTTCCTTATCTTGCTGAGGTTATTAGGTGTCAATGCAGACAGGGCACTGGGACTGGAGTCAGGAAACCCTGGGTTCAACCCAGCTGTAGACACTAGCTGTGTGACTCTGGGCAAATCACAACCACTGATTGTTTCAGCTCCCTTGGTTGCAAAATGAGGATAATAATAACATCTGTCTGCCAGGGTTGTTGTGAAGATGAAATAAGCTAATATTTGTAAAGTGGTTAACACAATATGTTTGTCCTTTGTCTTCAAAGAGGACCAATGACATCATGTATTAATTTGGATTAAATTGTAATTGGATTTAAGTGAGTCAGAATTGTGCAAAATTGTCCACCTCTCTCTGTCTTCTGGAATCATGGAAGTCTAGTGGCAAGACAAAAGATGACTGGCAATAGACTGGGATGTAGCAGATGACCTTGGTGTCTTCCATGTCTGACCAAGCTCTAACCACTCCACAGTGCCTGCTTCAACAACTTTCATGGCCATTGGAACAAATTGTCCTCGTTCACCCGTTCTGGTGGGGGAAATCTTCACATGCTTGGGGTAGAGATCCTCCTAACTCATTCAGAGGTTTGAGGCCCATTGGTAACCTTCAATATATAGTACAATGTCTGGTATATAGTAGGCATTTTACAAATGCTTCTTTCTCTCCCTTTTCTTCTCCACACCCAAATTGCTTTTTTGTTTCTTTTGTTTTGTTTTCCCCAGTGTAGAGGCTGCATTCTTTTGACTGATTTGAGATCTCATTTAGGAGTTTCTTCATCATTCCAATGCTTGTGGCAATCAACACAATGTAAAATGCAAACAATAACATCTATGGAAGTCACCTTGATTGGAAATAGACCTTTAACTTATATTTTACCCTGGACGTAGGACCATAGGATCATAGATATAGAGCTGGAAGTAACTTTAGAGATTGTTAAGGCCAACCCTTCTCAGTAACACATAGTATCATGTGTGAGATTCAAACCCAGATCTTCCTGACTCTGAGTCCAGAGCTCTATTCACTATACAGTGCTGGCTCATTTAAGACAAGAACTGCAAATCCATTTACTAAGCATGACGTTGAATTTTATAACTTTTTGACAATAATTCAAGAGAGAATTAATGGCTAATAGAATTATTATACAACCATACTTCATATCTTGCAAGGACTATATATTTTTGCATTTGTACAGATAGATGGCAGACACTTTATAGAAGGAGAACCTTTAAGTTGATACTTCCCACTACTGTCAAATATTTTTGTTTTTATTTTGTTTTTGTTTTATAGTCAACAAACAATAACCACAATGCTATATTCTATTCTTGGCACCTTTTGATCAGTTGTGCGATTGTAAATACATAATTCTCTGGAGAATATCATTTACAAAGGCTTTCCTGCTCCTTTCCTAACTTTTTTCGAGGATGCCTTTAGTACAATTGTAGATTATTCTCATTAAACATTTTTAGAAATCAGAAAGTAGTCATTATGAATTGAGAGTTATTGGTATATCCTCAATCACATTATTTTGATCATAAATAGTTCTGTGATTATTTTTTCAAAGCATTTAGTACCGTCCCTTCTTTCCTGAGTCTTGGGAATCAATCATGTGATACTGTCACGATCCTTTGAGTTCAGTGCAGCTGCTCTTCTTAGGGTTGGGGTTTTTTTGTTTGTTTCATTTCTACTTTCTTATCTAGCACATTTGGGCCGCTTATGTTAGAATTCCAAATTGGCTCACTTAATCTCTCTGTGTCAGTTTTCTCTTCTAATAATAAGAAATGATAATCATTTTAAGTTATTCACAAAATTGTTATAGAGAAAATACTTACAATAGATTGCATTTATTTATGCACATGTTAGCAGCCCCTCTCCCCCCTGAGAATGCAAGTTCCTTGAAGGCAGGTGCTTTTCTTTGTATCCCCAGGGTTTGGCACATAATAAGCACTTAATGAATTATTGTTAATTGATTAATTGTGTATTATCAAACATTATACATTCAAGGTATTATTATTAATGAATGAAAATGGTCATATAGACAGTATTACAATAATAATAATTAATATTTGTATAGTTCTTTATTGTTTGCAATGGATAGATATCCATATAAATGAGTAGATAACTAGATACTGTAGATAGATATATAATGGATAGATTGATAAATATCTGTGGCTATCTATGTAAATGAATAGATGACTAGATCCTGTAGATAGATAGACAGACAGACAGATAGATAGATAGACATGCATGGTTAGATCAACAGTCAGGGGTTACAGTTTTAACTATGTCCTTTGCTTTACCAGGATCAGTATTTGAATATGTTACTTTCATTTCCTCTTAAAGGAACAAATTTCTTCTCCATTCAGCCTGTTGCCATATGGTGATTACATCTGACCTCTAGCAACAGTAAAGGTGAATCATTCAATGATCCCCAGGAGGGTCAGAGTAACCAACCTTTGTTTGGATAAACTTGTTGATCAGAGTGCAATGCCCTGTCCTCTTTGAGAAATGAAAATAAATAGCAATAAATAAATAAATAAACCTCCCCAATGGTTTTTTGGCAGATGATATATTCCCTTGCCAGAGAGAATGAATGGCTGTAATAATCACAAATGAGCAGTCCTGCAATCGAACATCTCAGGATTGCATACTTTATACTTGCAAATATGCCTACTGTTCGTCACTTGCCGCCTTTCCCATCTTTGACTGTGGCTTTTTGCTCCGAGAGAAGGAGAGGGCCCACTTTGCCTTAAATGATAAATGGCGCATGCTAATCAAAGCCCTGTTTCTGGGTAGTTCTCTATGAGCTAGAGAAATATTGTCAGAAATTAAATGAGCCCTTTAGAGTTGACAGATGTTTTTGAAACTGATATGTTTTCATACTATATCCAAATGAAAAACAACATGGTTTTACATTCTGGCTTGTGATATAAAACATCTGGGCAAACCACAAAACAAGCTAAATCAATAATTCCCAATACATTATGGGATAAACTCTTGAGTTCTTTAGAATCCCTATTAATTCCATACATTCAACCACCTAAAATTATAAGCAAATTCATTATTCTTTTTATTTTTTTAGCTATCTTTTTAAGTGGTCCAGATATGAAGAGAATAGCCTCCTTGTCTCATGACCAACAATTCATCCAGGAGAATGCAAAATTTAGGATGGGGAGTGTTACTCATTTTTGATTATACCCCCAGTGCTTGTTAAAGTACCTGGCACTTAGTCGCTACTTAAATGCTTGTTGAATTGAATTGAAATTACTCCACTGCCAAATAGAGGTTAAACGGATCATTCAGTTGGGTTTTTCCCTTAGCACCTCTTCCAATGGGCTCCATTGGGCCATAGTACATTGCAGGGGCTCATGACTACCACCTAATAGCTTCCCAATATTTTCCTGAAACATATAAGGCCTTGTCAAATCACTTCTGGAAGGCTGGTGACTTCCAGCGAAAATAGAAAAAGCCTACCTCCTTCCCCTTCTGTTCTCTTCTATTGCTATTCTTGAACCAGGTAATGAATGTTGTCAACCTTTTCACACTCAAGTAGCACATTAAAAACTGGAGACAGCAGTGTTTGCTCTATTCTCAAATAGCAAAGATTATCCAACAGTGCACAAAAATGATAGTCATCTTAATTCTATGATATTTAAATTGCACAAAAGAGTGAGATTCAATATGTAGATATTTCCATGTGCTTGATTCTGTCTCTTCCCCCATTTTAATGAGAATCCATTGTGATTAAAAGATAAAACCCGATGTAAGTTACTGGAAAATGGCAAGTAATCACAAGGGAAACTGCAGGGTTGGCAAGCATCATGAATATGAATAGTAATATCTTCTATTTATAAAGCACCTTCCTTCTCCAAATCTAAAATTGCTTTTAAGATGTTATTTTGCTAATTCCCACAGCAGCCCTATGAAGAAGACAGGGGGCATATAACTTACTTACAATTTGCATCCTGGGAAAATGAGAAAAGAGCTTTTACTTATCAAAACCCAAAGGCCAGGACTTCATTTTGGATTAAAATTTTGATCCCTAGACTTAACTCCTAAAGAGATAATGTTGTCTCTGGAAGGAGAAGCGGACTTGGAGTCAGGGTCAAATGATCTGGGATCATCCTATTGGAGCCAAGTCTTGGCTCTGCCATTTAACTAACAGTGGAGCCTTCAGTAATCCTCTCACCCTCTTTGAGCTTAAATTTTCACATGTGTTAAATGTGACCCGATTCCCACCCTAACTACATCACAGCATTGTAATATTAATTAATTAATGTAATTAATGTAAGTTAGTTAATGTGTATAAAAGGACTTTGGAAGTTATGTAGTACAACACAGATCTAAAGTCTCATCATTGTCCTTTGCCCACAAGACATTTTCTCATTCATTGAATATAGTAGCTTACATTATCTAATATTTTAAATCAATAAACTAGCATTTATCAATAACCTATTACCAGTAAATCAGTTTTAATATCCTGTAACAGTAACTAGCTTATCTTATTGCCCTGGGGGCAATCTTATGCCCCCTTGGCTCCCCATAGTTTCCTCTTCTCATGTGTTATGGAAATTATATTAAAGAGCTAGGTGGCACAGTGGATAGAACTGGACTTGGAGTCAGTTAACCCCAAGTTCAAATCTTGCAGCAGATGCTTACTAACTGTGTGACCCTAGATAAGTCATTTCTCCTCTGACCCAATTTCCTCACCTATAAAGTGGGGATAGTAATAACACCTGCCTCCCATGGTTGTTGGGAGGAACCAATGAGATAATATCTTTAAAGTGTTTTGTAAACCTTAAAGTACTATACAAATGCTATGATGATGATGATGATGATGGTTTTGGCTATCATTATTATTAGAAAGTTAAAAATGCAACTATAATTGCTCTGAAAATTCCTAATACTTACACAGAAATTTGGCTTTATGCTTTTATTTACATTTACATTTCTCTGTAGCTAACTCCTGGCCTTTTGGTGGTTGAAGCAAAATCAAGGTAACTAGAAATGTTTAGATAAAGAAACAACAGAGTATACTATAATATCACGCTAATAGACAGATAGAAGAAGGGGAACTTGGAGCAGTGACAAAACTTTTCTTCGAATGCCCCTAAATCCTTGAAAAGGTAGCATCATTCTGAGGGTTTTGCACTGAAATGCCTTTAGGGGCAATGGCCCTCCTCAGTGTCTTCCTTCACCACAGTTCAGTTCTATTTCCTCCTTTTGTTAGCTGCCATTATGTTGCTGATTCTATCTCAACACTTAAATCTCCCCACTTCAGACTCTGGGCTACCAGTTCCTCAAAATTTCTCCCCACTTTTGAACTAGCTCATGCCTTTATACAAGCTTTCTAGGGCCAAGTCCCTTATTCAATTGGGAACAATCTCACTGTGTAACTAATTAAAATGTCTTTAATTGATTCATGAAGTATCCTGGCCTTTTCACACCAATTTCTGGTTGATTTAGTCAAGAAATACCTTAGTTAATAAAGGTAATTACTTTTAAGCAGGGTAGAGTTGAGGTGGATCCCCTTTCTTAGACAATTAATCAACATTATTTAGAAACGATTTTGGGGCAAGGACTGTGCTATTTGCTTGGCATACAAAGGTGAAAAATGAAATCATCCCTGCCCTCAAGGAGCTTACATCCTGTGTTGCACACTGTGACAATTCAACAGGATCAATTTCCTCACAATGCCAGCACCACAAAATATACAATGCCGATATTAATATCCCTAATTATTAGATGAGGAAAGTGATCTCCAACATGTTGAGTGAATTGAATTGCTAAAGGTCGTGTGAATGACTGAGCTAATTCCGAAAGGCAGGCCTTTGACAAAAACCAATGCACTTTCCACTAGAATACAAAGCCTCCCAAGAGTAAAATAAAAACTCCAAAAATGTGTTAATGCTTCTTGTTGTACTGGAGATGGCACTGGTCCAACCTGCAGGTATTATCTTTTAATGACAACAAAATATTATCACAATAGCTGAACACATTTTTATTTTGCACAGTTGTCATCGAGAGCAATATCTCTCCTGATACTAAAGAATAGGGGGAGAATAAAAGGCCCATATATAAAGACAATGTATTTCTTTGATAGGATAACAAGGGCGATGGATTAAGGAAAGACAGTACATCTTGACTGCAGTGAGCCATTGAATTCAGTTTCTCATCTCAAAGGGGAAACTATAGGGATTTAGATGAAATGGAGTCTCTGTGTAGTTGAATAGAGAATAATGAGCACAGGAGGCTTTAGAGCTGTGTTGTGACATGCTAAGCAGGCCTCGGGTTTGGTCCCACACCAGGCCTTTACTGCAAGTTGGCAGAGTGTAGTTATTACTCAAGTTGAGTTTAGGCTTAATTTTCTAAAATTTATTTAGTATTTTATTTTTCCCCAGTTACATGTAAAATTAGTTTTTTTTAGAACTTTGAGTTCTAAATTCTCTCACTTCTTCCCTCCCAACCCTCTCTCGTTGAGAAGGCAAATAATTCCATATAGGCTATACGTGTGCAGTCATGCAAAACATTTCCACATTAGTCATGTTGTAAAAGAAAACATAGACCAAAAAATAAAAAAAAACCTTAAGTAAAATAAACTTTTAAAAAAGTGTACTTCAGTCTGTCTTCAGACACCATCAGCTCTTTCTCTGGGGATGGCTACCATTTTTCATCATAAGTCCCTTAGAGTTGTCTTCGATCATTGTATTGTCGAGAAGAGCCACGTCATTCACAGCTGATTGTCTTACAATATCTCTGTTACTTTGTATACACTACATTTCACTTTGCATAAGCTCATGTAAGTCTTTCCAGGTTTTCCTGAGAGCATCCTGCTCATCATTTCTTATGACACAATAGTATTCTATCATAATCGCATACCACAATTTGTTCAGCCATTCCCCAATTGATGAGTATTCCTTTAATTTCCAATTCTTTACCACCACAAAAGAGCTTCTATGAATAAGTTGGTACATATAGGTCCTTTTCCTTTTTTTTTTTAATCTGTTTTGGGATGCAGAATTAGTACTGGTATTGCTAGGTCAAAGGGTATGCATGGTTTTACAGACTTTTAGATATAGTTCCAAATTGCTCTACAAAATGATTGAATCAGTTCGCAACTCTACCAACAGCATATTAATGTCTCATTTGATCCACATCCACTCTAATATTTACCATCTTCCTTTTCTTTCCTATTAGTCAATCTAATGGGTGTGAAGTTTACCTCAGAGTTGTTTTAAATTGCATTTCTCCAATCGATAGTGGCTTAAACATTTTTTTCTTCATATGGCTATAGACAGTTTTGATTACTTCCTCTGAAAACTTTTTGTATCTTTTATCATTTATCAATTGAAGAATGGCTCTTATTTTTATAAATTTGACTCAATTCTCTATATGTTTGAGAAATGAGGCCTTTATCAGAGAAACTTCCTCCAAATTTTTTGTCCCAATATTGCTAACTGTATTTTCCTATTTCTTTCCATTCTATTTCTTTCCCCCCTCTCTGTTAGTTCTATTCTTTCTCTCCTTTCACCCTGCTTCTGATGACCCCCTCCCCCAATTTGCCCACCCTTCCATCACCGTCCCCCCATTCTCTTATCTCCTTCCCCTACTACTTTCCTGTAGGGTAGGATAGATTTCTATATCCAATTGAGCATGTATTTATTCCTTCTTTGAGCCAATTCTGATGAGAGTAAGGTTCACTCATTCCCCCTCACCTCCCCCCCTTCCCCTCTTCTGTAAAAGCTTTTTATTGTTTCTTTTATGGGAGATAATTTACCTCATTCTACCTCTCCCTTTCCCTTTCTCCCATTACATTCTTCTCTCACCTCTTAATTTTATATTTTTTACATATTATCCCTTCATATTCAATTCATACGTGTACCCCTGTCTATATATACTCCTAAGTACCCTAATAATGAGAAAATTCTTATGAATTACAACTTTCATCTTCCTATGTAGGAATATAAACAATTTAACCTTATTAAATCTCTTACGATTTCCTTTTCCTGTTTACCTTTTTATGCTTCTCTTGAGTCTTACATTTGAGAGTTGAATTTTCTATTCATCTCTGGTCTTTTCATCAAGAATGCTTGAAAGGCCTCTATTTCATTCAAAATCCATTTTCCCCTGGAAGGATTTTATTCAGTTTTCCTGGGTAGATGATTTTTGGTTGTAATCCTAGCTGTTTTGCCCTCTGGACTTTCATATGCCAAGTCCTCCCATCCTTTAATGTAGAAGCTACCAGAGGTGGCAAAGAATTGGAAATTGAGATGATGCCCATCAATTGGGGAATGGCTGAGCAAGTTGTGGCATATGAATGTAATGGAATACTATTGTGCTATAAGAAATGATGAACAGGCTGACTTCAGAGAAACCTGGAAAGACTTGTATGGTCTGATGCTGAGTGAAGTGAGCAGAACCAAGAGAACGATGTACACAATAACAGCCACGTTGTGCGATGACTAATAGTGATAAACTTATCTCTTCTCAGCAGTACAAGGACCTAAGACATCTCATGATGGAAAAAGCTATCCATATCCAAAGAAAGAACTATGGAAGTTGAATTGCTATTTTTTTTCCTCTTCTGTTGAGTTTTGTTTCCTCTTTCTGATGGTTCCTCCTATTGGTTTTAATTTTTACTTACAACACTACTAATGTGAAAATACGTTTAATAGGAATGTAAAT
This sequence comes from Vombatus ursinus, assembly GCF_900497805.2. Taxonomy (NCBI): domain Eukaryota; kingdom Metazoa; phylum Chordata; class Mammalia; order Diprotodontia; family Vombatidae; genus Vombatus; species Vombatus ursinus. Next base: position 34,780,243 of record NW_020954577.1, read on the forward strand.
GTATAGCCTATATCAGACTGTGAATTGTCTTGGGGAGGGTGGTGGGGAGGAAGGGGGAGAAAAATTTTAAACTCAAAAGTATATGGAAGTGACTATTGATGAATCAAAATAATTAATAAAAACAGGTAGAAGCTATTAAATCTTGTGTTATTTTGACTGTGGCTCCATAATACTTGAATTGTTTCTTTCTGGCTACTTGCAATAATTTCTCCTTGACCTGGAAGCTCTGGAATTTGGCTAGAATATTCCTCTGGTTTTCGTTTTGGAATCTCTTTCAGGATGTGATCAGTGGATTCTTTCAATTTATATTTTACTCTCTGGTTCTAGAATGTCAGGACAGTTTTCCTTGATAATTTCTTGAAAGATGATGCCTAAGCTATTTTTTTTTATCATGGCTTTCAGATAGTCCAGTAATTTTTAAATTATTTCTCCTGAATCTATTTTCCAGGTCAGTTGTTTTTCCAATAAGATATTTCACTTTGTCTCCTATTTTTTCGTTCTTTTGGTTTTGTTTTATTGTTTCTTGATTCCTTATAAAGTTATTAGCTTCCATTTCCTTAATTCTAATTTTTAAGAAACTATTTTCTTCACTGAGCTTTTTTACCTCCTTTTCCATTTGGGCAGTTCTATTTTTTTTTTTTTTTAGTGAGGCAATCGAAGTTAAGTGACTTGCCCAAGGTCACACAGCTAGTGCGTGTCAAGTGTTTGATCTGAGGCCAGATTTGAACTCAGGTCCCCCTGACTTCAGGGCCAGTGCTCTATCCACTGAGCCACCTAGCTGCCCCCACAATTCTACTTTTTAAGGAGTGTTTTTTCTTCAGTGAAATTTTTTGCCTCTTTTTCTAGTTGGCAAATTCTGCTTTTAAAACCATTCTTCTCCTCATTGTTTTTTTGTACCAATTTTACCATTTGGCCTAGTCTGTGTTTGAAGGTGTTATTTTCTTCATTATTTGTGTGTGTGTGTGTGTGTGTGTGTGTGTGTGTCCTTTAGCAAGCTTTTGCCTTGTTTTTTCAGGATTTTCTTCCACCATTCTCACTTTTCTTCCCAATTTTTCCTCTAACTCTCTTACTTGATTTTCAAAATCCTTTTCGGAGCTCTTCCACTGCCTGAGATGAATTCATACTTTTCTTGGAGGCTTTGAATGTAGTAGCTTTGACTTTGTTATCCTCCTCTGAGTGTTTGTTTTGATCTTCCTTGTCACCATAGTAACTTTCTACAATCAGAATTTTTCCTGTTGTTTGCTCATTTTCCCAGCCTATTTCTTAACTTTTAACTCTTTGTTGAAGTTGGGCTCTGCTTCCAGGGTTGAGGGAGAACTGTACAAAGCTTCAGGAGTTTTGTGTGGCTGTTTTCAGAGATACTTCTAGGGAATTGTAAGTTTTCAGTTCTTCCAATGTGTTATGACATAAGAAGAGGGTTTTACTGCTCTTCTGGCCTGTGAGCAACCACAAGCACTCTTTTCTGCCCTGGAACTATGAGGAGGGTCCTTCCTCCATTGTGGCCACAAGCTGTCATGTGCTAATGCTCCTCCTCGTCCTGGGACTGCCACCCAGGGCTGTGACCTGGATCTGAGTATGGCCAAAGAAACGGATTCCTGCTTCAGTGCTTGCAAAGAGACCCCTGTAATCTCCTTTTGATCAGTTGTTTGACCCCCTTACTGTCTGTGGGCTGAGGTGGGGGCTGTGCTGACATGGCCTGCATTTGACTGGGCTCCACTCTCACCTCAGTGCAACAGACCTTTCTTGCTGACCTTCTAAGCTGTGTTTGGCTGGAAAATTATTTCATCCTTTCTTTTTATGCATTCTGCCACTCTAGGAATTATTTTATGGCATGATTTAAATGTTTCTGGAGGGGTTTGGGGAAAGGTGCAGGATAGTCGCTGCCTTGGTTCCACCCCCTGGGCTTAATTTAGATAGAGGCTTGAGAACACTAACAGTTAAATGAAGGGAGGCTCCATTAAGAAGTAAAAATCAAAGCCAGTCAGCCAGCCAACAAGCTTTTATTAAGCATTTAATAGGTTTCAGGTACTGTGCTAAGTGCTGTAGAAAGGAAAAACAACCAAACAAATATGATCCTTGTCTTCAAGCAGATCACATTCTAATATAAAAAATTACTTGGAACATACAAGGTAGTTATGGATAAAGTCAAAATTAATATCTTCTCTCTGGTCAAAACTCTTTCATACACTGATCCCTCCTGTAAAATAAGGAGGTTGAACTTTATGATTTCTACAAGTTCATTCTAGTTCTAAATCTGTGATCCTATGACCTACTTCTCCAATCCATAAGTACTTGTCTCTCTTCCACTGTTCTTTGCAGCCCTTCTATAATTTTCTTTTCTCTGCCCCTCTCCTTGAAATGCACTTTTTCAATGACTGAAAATGTATTTTTCCTCTTTTCCGTCTCCTCCTTCTATTAAAACATAAAGAAAAAAATCCCCTTTATCAAATAGTCACAGTCAAACAAAATGAACCCCCATAGTGGCCATGTTAAAAATATTTTGCATCCTGAGTCCATCATCTTCTTGCAGGATGTTATTAGTATGCTTTACTATTAGTCCTTTGGAATCGTGATTGATAACTGCATTGATCAGAGTTCTTAAGTCTTTCAAAGTTATTTATCTTTATAATTCTGTTGTTATTGTAGACATTGTTCGAGTTCTGCTCCCTTTATTCTGCATTAGTTTATATAAATCTCCTCAAGTTTCTCTGCACCCACCCACTTCATCATTTTTTATAATGCAAGAGTATTTCATTGCATTCATATACCAAAAATTGTCCAACCAATTCTCAATGGATGGATGGCACCTTAGTTTCCTTTTTTTTTTTTACCACCACAAAAAGAGCTCCTATAAATCTTGTTGTATGTGTAACTCATTTTCCTCTTTGATCCCTGCTCTCTTTTGACCTCTTTTCCTCATTCCCATACCATTCTCCTCATTCATATTTCTTGGTGTGCCACATTCTCCATATATGACAGCGTTTGAGACAGAAGAGGCAAAATGGGATGAGAAAATCCTTCCTGTTCCCCTTGAGGGACTCTGGCCTTCAAAACCTTATCCCTACTCCCATAAGCCAGAGTGGTAGGAAGGAGATGGCAAAGGGAAGGACAGATAAAGGGAGATGAAGGAAGGAAAGAGTGTTGCATAAGGGCTCTTTAATAGTACAGGAGAATTAAGGGCTTTCAAGAGAACTGTGAAAATCACAGACTGTCGTAGTTGGAAATGTCATTGGGGTCATCACGTCCCACAGGAATCCCCTCTACCACAGCCTTTGCTTAAAGGCCTCTAGTGAAGGGAAACCTCTAAAGGTTGCTCATAACACTTTTGAATAGCTCTCCATATCTGGATTTTTTTTTTTTACTGATGTCAATCCTAAATCTACTTCTTTTCAACTGATCCTGGATCATAGCTATGGGGCAGTAAGTGAGACAAGCTAAACGTAAGTATGCTTTAAAATGTAGAAAGCATGTCTCATCCATTATCTCATTTCATCCTCAAAACGATTTTGTGAAGCAGATGTTATTATGTCTGTGACCTTTTTACTTCCATTTTACAGATGAGGAAGCTGAGGCCCAGAGAAGTGAAATCCAATATCACATAATTTGAAAGGGGTAGAGGCAGTATTTGAACTAAAAGTCCTTTCTCTAAACCCATTAGTCCTAATTTCCCTCTTTGAAACTAGGCAGAAAAATTCTAATCCATCTTTGCGGTGCTGATCTTTGAAATATCTGAAAGTAGCTATCCCTTCCTCCTTAAATATTTTCTTTTCGATAATAACCAATCCTGGTTCCCTGTTCTCTCTTTCTTCCAATATCTGACTTTGTAGGATATTTCTCCTGCCCAGCAGAAAATTTGTTTTGGTTTTTGTCTCCTTTGAAACAGTGTTTCCTGGGGCAGCTAGGTGGCGCAATGGATAGAGCACTGGCCTTGGAGTCACAAATCTGACCTCAGACACATAACACTTACTAGCTATGTGACCCTGGGCAAGTCACTTAACCCCATTGCCTACCCCCCTCCCCCAAGAAAGAAACAATATTTTCTTTTGCTAATTCTTCCCTCTTGAGTATAATATTGTAAAATTTAAGAGGGAGAGGGACTGGTATCTCCATGCTGCCTTATAGAATTGGTTCCTGAGGCCTCTCTGACCAACAAATTCCCCTTTCTCTCCACTTATAATTCTAAAATGTGATTGTCTTGCTACTCTCTCCCAACCTGCTCTACCCTAGACATCAAATCAGAAGAGAAAACTAGCCATGATTGCTGGAATTATATAATAAGTAATGTTATGCCATTACCTTCTCTGAAGGTATTCAAGGCTAAGATTGACATCCATCCATCAAAAGCAGCTTAGAGCTAATGAATCATTACGCCCATATTATAGTGGGATGGAGCAGCTGACCCCACCTTATCAAATACTTTGGTTGGTTATTCATTTGTGATACTTAACAATCCTGCAAGGGGAGACACTTGTTAATGTTCTCATTGTGATGGATGTTGGCAGAGGTCCTAGCTGTTGTCATTATACCTGCTTTTTTTTTTTCCTTCTGCATGCACTGGCCTTCCTCACATTCCTTGCCCATGGCACTCAATCTCTTTGCACTGGCTATCCCTCATATATGAATTGCTCTCTCTCTCTTTACTTCTGCCTCCTGGAATTCATCCTGAACTTCCCTCAAGACATAGCTCAAATATTGCCTTCTGCAGGAAGCCTCTCCTGGTGCTTCAGACTGCTAGTGACTTTCCCTCTAAAGCTATGATCCTATAATCTCATAATTCTCTCAAGATGTCAGTTTCCTTATCTAAACAATTCATATAATAACACCTGTATTACCAATCTCATGGCTTGTTGCCGGACTCAAAGAAGATAATGCATATGCTTTCTAAATGTCACCTGTTTTCATATTCTTGGAGGTGGTACGAAGGTGATCATAAGTTCTTAAAGACTATGCCAGTAGTACTAGGAGTGGTTTATCCATAGATTCTTAAATTTGCCTCTTGTGATTTCTCCCCTTGACCCCTAATTTGACCCTCTGCATCTAAATACAACACTTATAATCTCTCATATGACAAACCTTGAAATACAAATACAAAGTTTTAGGCTTTCATAGTTGAAAATTGCACTAAAACTTTTGGGACACCCAAGACTTGACCATAAATATCATATGTCTCCTGAATCTCCTCTTTTTCAGGCTGAATACCCTAAATGACCCTCACATAGCTTTGACTCAAGGCCTCTTTGTCATATTGTTTGACCTTCTTTGGACATTCTCCAGTCTATCAAGGTCCTCTAAATGTGGCTACCATGTTGAATCAAAAGGAATTTGCAGCCCACTAAAACCCCTAGAATATTTTCAGACAAATTACTGTCTAAACATGGCTTTCTTATTTTGCATTCATGAAGTAATCTAATAATTTATTTATTTGTGTTGTTCTTGTTAAATCATTTCAGTCATATGTGACTTTTTGAGACTCCATTTGAGGTTTTCTTAGCAAAGATACTGGAACTAGTTGCCGTTTCCCTCTCCAGCTCATTTTACAGATGAGGAACTAAGACAAACAGAGTTAAGTGATTTGTCCAGGGTCATGCAACTACTGAGTGTCTGAGGCCAGATTTGAATTCAGGTCTTCTGGACTCCAGACCCAGTGCTCTATCCACTCTACCATCTACTTGCTCTGTGCTACTTAGCTTCCTTATTCATATATATCCCTATCAAATTCTACCTTAACAAATTCAACATTTTTTTTTTATTATCTGTCAAGATTGTTTTGTATGTAAGTGGTAAGTAGAAGAATATGGCATAATGGATAGAGGGTAGGCAACTAGGTGGCACAGTGAATAGAGTACACTCTATTCTATTCAGCACATCCTCCTGAGTACAAATTTGGCCTCAGACATTTACTAGGTATGTGATCCTGGGAAAGTCACTTAACTCTGTTTACCTCAATTTACTCATCTGTAAAATGAGCTGGAGAAGGAAATGGCAAACCACTCTAACATCTTTGCCAAGAAAACCCCAAATAGAATGACAAAGAATCAGATTCCATTGATAAATGACTGAACAATAACAAGACAGGAAGACTTGGCTTGGAATCCCAGACATTAGTTGGTTAATATTGAGTGAATCACCCAACCTCTCTGAACCTTATTTCCCTAAAGTCACTTAAACCTGCTGCCTGCTCCAGTTTCCTCAACTATAAAATGGGGATAGTATTAGCACCTACTCCAAAGAGTTCTTGACAGGATTGAACACAAAGATTGCATTTGTAAAGTACTTAGGGCAGTGCCTGGCACATAGTAGGCTCCTAATAAATGATAGTTCCTTTTCCCTTCCCTTCATGTTCAAAATGGAAATAATAATAGCTCAGGCATCTGTTCCACAAGATTATTATGAGGACCAAATGGGATAATGTATATAAAGTGCTTTGCAAACCTTCAATCACTACATAACGATGATCTTTAAAAAAATTGGAAATTTATATTGAATTAGCCTTGCCTTATTTTTCTCACGGTTGATGCTATAAATTTGGATACAGCCATGTGAAAAGGACATAGTGAATGAGAATAAGCTTTGGAACTTGCAAGTGGCATTAAACTCCCTAGTCCCTCATCTGTCCCCCAGGCATTCCTTCAGAAACAGGGATTAGAGCTGAGTTGGAAAATTGAGCACACTCCACATGTTCTCCATGTACTACTATGAAGCTCCCCTCCATATTTCCAGAGAAGTGAGGATTGTTTGTACTCTATCATTGTGTTATTGTTGAATAAATGCCAAATGACTGTAGACCATGAGGAAAGTGCATTTTTATAAGTCATTAGGAGTTTCTGCTTGGCTCCCAGGTCCCAGTGTGTTTTCATTGCCTATGACTTGTAGCAATTCCTTTCACCCTCATCAGGGGATCTCTGGAAAGAATATGAAACCACTTACTTTATCTCTTGCTCTATCCCTTCTTCCTTATACCACTAGCCCCAAGTTCTTTCTTTGGTTTTCTAAAAGGATCATACCCCAAATCCCAGGAGATTAGGACTGATTCAGCTCTAGAAACATGACACCTGAATGATATCAACTCGTTTTCCTCTTGTTTCCAAAAGGTTTCATGGAGTAACTAATTTACTACATTTTTTCCTCATGAATAATTTTCCTTCAGAAAGATCTTTTCTTTCTGGTTCTTTTTTTGCATAGTTGAATTTATGAAACTTTCACTGCCCCATGCTGTGCTCTCCATAATATTAACTTTTGCCTGCAATAAACAGCTTATAAAATGCCTAGACCAAAAGAGCCTCTTTAAAAAAAATGAACGTGTTTATTACAGAATCAGCCTGCCAATGGTGTGCTGGGTTCTTGGTCAGATCACCTTGTGTAATGTCTCTCCCATCCATCCCTTCCTTTTCTTATTCCCACTGCTCCCCTCTAATCCCATCCACTTACCATACCTGACCAATATTTCCAATTGTTTTCTGTGATTCTAACAATCGAATTGTAGTTAATTCTAATCGCAGAATTTTAGAGTTGGAAAAGACCTCAGTGGTCAGATAGTCTAATTGATACCCCCAAAGGGATACCCCATACAATGTACATTGATAGCAAATGGTCTCCTCTCCCCAGCTGCTTTGCATGAGGATCTCCAGGGAAGGAGACCACACTATTTTCCAAGGCAGCCCGTTCTATTTTGGGCTAGCTCTGGTTGTCAGGAAGTTGTGTTATTGTTGTTGATCTTTGTTTATTCTCCCTTCTTTCCCCCACCTGTCCATGTCATCTAAATTTCCCTTTTGCAACTTCTATCTATTGCTTCTGATTCTTTCTTCTTGAGCCAAAGACAATAAGTCAGATCCTTCTTTCAAATGGCAATCCTTCAAATACTTGTAGATAGCCATCATGTCTCCCCTCAGCCTTCTCTTCTGTAGTTTATATATGCCCAGGTCCCCCAATTTATCCCCATTATAGCATGGACCCAAGGCCTTTCATCATCTTTGTTGCCTGTTTCTAGATGCTCTCCAGGTTATCAATGTCTTTTCTAAAAAGTGGTGTCTAGACCTTAATCTGATACAACGAAAGTGATCAGATCAGGGATCTGACCACTCCAAAACTGGCTTCCTTGCTCTAGACTCTTGACTATCCATTTCATGCCTTACTCTGTCATCTGAATAATCTTAAAGCACAACTCCAATTAGATTCCCTGCTTCTCTACTCAAAACTCATCAATGTCTTTCCATTGGTCATAGGATTATAGCAGGTTATGAAGAGCTTTGAATGCCAAATGGAGGACTTTATATTGATCCCATAAGTAATAAGGAGCCATGCTGCCCACTGAGCAGGAGATATGTGTGAAAGTTTATCATGTGCACATAGTAGGTGCTCATACTTTAAATACTGAAAGAATTCATCCAATATCCGTTCAGGCCAATGAAAAGTCTTGATTTTTCTCTCATCTAATATCATTGCAATATGATTATCATTGGATTAAATAATTATCACATACTGTGTTGGTAGGATGTGGCAGTTCTTTTTCATAATCACTTATTTGTACCTTAACAAAGATTTGGAAAATAAAATACTATGTAAATGAGCATGAGTGGTAAGGGTTATAGACCTAGCTTAAAATGTGCTTCATCAAAATATTATTTTAATCAATTAGGTTCTGAAGTGTATTTTGTTCCAGTACACATGAAATATTTCTTAAGATCCTAAGATCTAAAGTTGGAAGGACATTAATATCTTCTATTCAAACCTTTTCATTTTACACAGGAGGAAACTAAAGCCAAGAAATGTCAAGTGGCTTGTCCATAGTCACATGAGTACTGAGCAATTCAGCTGACATTAGAACCCAGGTCTAGTGCTCTTTCCACTGGACCAAACTGAACAGAGCTTTTCAATGGGATCCATGAATTTATGATTCTGGGTTATTAGTAAAAATGTCATTGAAATGATTGGTTATAAAGTTGAAGATCTTGTCTTCACTTTTTCTTTGGCATACCCTCACTTTTACTCCTGAGAAAGTGAAGGCAAGAACAAGAATGTTGGATTGAAAGAAAAGTGAGAAATTGATTGAAAGTTGTGGTAAAGTGGTTATTGAGACAGCATGATTGGTGCATAGTCAGGAATGTATAAGTTCAAATACTACCTCAGACACTAGCTGTGTGACCCTGAAAAATCACTCAGCCTTAGTTTCCACATCTCTAGAATAAGAACAGGGCTGCTTTGAAGTTCAAATGAGGTAATGGATATAAAATAATTTCAACCATTAAAGAAAGTATTATAGAAATATTAACTTATTTTAAAGATTGAGAATAAGTTCATAATTTATATTATAACAACAACATTGTAAAAAGTTTTGAAATATAAGAATACTGATCAATGCAAGGACCAGTCATGATTCCAAAGGATCAATGATAAAGAATGCTATCTACCTTCTCACTGAAGGATGATAGATTAAATATTTAGAATGAGATACATGTCTGTGCATGGTCAACGTGGCAACATTTTTCTTTATTATACATATTTATTACAAAGGTTTTGTTTTTATTTTTTCACTAAAGGGCAGAAAGTGAAAAGGAGAGAAAAATAAGTGTTTTATGCTTTCAAAAAAGGAAAATAATTAGCTTTATTAGGATTGAGGAAGTGGGGTAGGTGAGAGGATCAGAGATTGTATTAAAAGAGAGGACTTTCAGAAATCAAGACCTTTGAAGTAGCAAAAATCTGAATCACAGGAATCAGGGGCAGCCAGGCAACAGTCAATGAGTGACTTATGGGGCAGAGATAGAGATCACTAAGGATGAGATGGCCAAGTCATTAACTGTGAAAATTTACCAAATGGTAACTACTCTTCAACCTCTATACCATACAGCTTCTCATCATCTTATTGCTTTCCTATAGATATAACTCATTCATTTAATGAACTTACAAGCCAGTTAAGTGGAATTTAGAACTGTATATTCCTATAATGTTAGAGGAGGAAGGGACCCTAAAGATCATCTGTTCCAACCTTTTCATTCTTACTGATATTCAAAAAGAAATTTTAAGTTTAATTTCCTGTTTTTTGAGATCTTTGTTTATTTCTTCATGAGGGTCAAAGAAATAATAATAAAAAAAGATATAGCAGAGTGAAAAGTCAAGTACAAACTGGAACATTTAAGAAAGTTTTGAAGTGGTGAAATTATGAAAGGTCACATTTGTCAAAAGGGAAAAGACATGTTCTTGAATGTTCATTCAAGTGCCCTTGAAAGACATACATGAACATTAGTAAGGTCTGTAACTGAAATAAGAAAGCAGAGGCCATCATTCACTTTGGAAATAAGCTGTTTAATGGAATACACTTTTTCAGAGTAAGCATCTGTCAGTGGAAGGACATTTTTGAACTCTAAAAATGGCTTGGCATAAGGAAATGTAGGTACCAATGTGAAGTTCCATTGACTTTTCAGGATGAGTGAGTAGGACAAACTTTTTGTCCTTTTATTTTTTTGAGTTTTAATTCTCTGTTTGATATTTCCCTTAGACATATTTCATCTGTAGCTCTTCCTATGAAAAGACTACTTGCAAAGTCATCCTCTTGACATTTCCTTTTGAGTTAAATGACTGGGTTAATGAATTTGAACTTCTGTACAATATTCACAATGCAATGCAATTCAACAGACAGTTATTAAGTATATACTGTGTGCAAAACCCTAGGCTAGGTACTCAGGAAAATAAAAACTTACTTAAGACACATTTCCTGCCTTCACAAAGTTTAAAATCTACTAGGAGGTTAAGACAAAAACAGATATCTATGATGCACAAGATTCTGATAAATGCATTAGAGTTAGGAGACTTAGTGCTGTGTTATATCTTAGGATCATTACCAAGTGGAAGGATCAGGAAAGACCTGGTACAGGAGGTGGCATTTGAGGTGGTAGTTAGATAGGAATTCAAGAGATGAAGAGAGAAGTCCTGTCCAGGACCTAGGGAAGGGCCACAGCAAAGTAAGAGAATCAAGAGGGCACGATGAATATCCAAAGATGACCATAGGGCTGGAGGATCAGTCATCTAGAACAGGGAGGCAACTTAAAGATCATCTGGTCCAACCCCTCAACTTATAAAAAAAACTTGAGCCCAAAACATTAAGTGACATGCCGAAGGTCATTCAGGTAGCAAAAACCAGTATTGGAACCTAGGTTTTATGACTCCAAGTTCAGTGCTTGAGCAAGCTTCATGGGGTGTGTGGGGGGGGGAGTATGTATTTGTGTGTGAGGGGCTGGGTGGTACTAGAGAGGTGATCAAGTAATGTAATCTATCAATAAGTATTTATTTAGCATTTTCTATATGCCAAGCATTGTAGCACTAGGGATACAAAAAAATAATTTAAAAAGCAAATCTGATTCCTGCATTTATGCGTCCTATATTCTCATAGAGGATACAATATGTTCATTAGTTAACACATAAAAGATACATAGAATGCCAATCGTACAAATAAAATACTCTATCTCTCAGTTTTGGCATTTTTTCCTGGCTGTCTCCCATGCCTTCAAAGCTCTCCCTCCTCATCTCTGCCTACTAGCTTCCCTGGCTCCCTTTATAAGTCCCAGCTAAAATCTCTTCTACCAGAAGACTTTCCTGACCCATCTTCATTCTAGTGCCTTCTCTCTGTTAATTATTTCCTATTTATCTTGGATATAACTTGAGTATAAGTATTTGCTTGTTGTTTCCCCTACTTAGATTGTGAGCCCACTGAGACCAGGGGCTTATCTTTTGTCTCTTGGTGTAACCCCCAAAACTTACCATAGTGCCTGGCACATAGTAGGTTCTTAAGAAATGTTTATTTCCTGACTGATAGTTGATAATTTTATAATGAAAGAAACTAGCACTGTAGACAACGGGAAGGACCTCATTCAGAAAGACACATTTGAACTGAGTTTGGGAAGAAAATGGAAGAAATAAGAGACAGAAATGAAGAGGGTTAGGAATCTAGGCACAAGGGAGAGCCAGTGCAAAGGCAGAGATATGGTGGATGGATATGCATTTGAAGAATAGTAAGTAGCCCAGTATGGGAGGACCAAAGACTGTTTGAAGAGGAGGCTTGTGTAAGGATACCAGAGAGATAGGAGCAAGTTGTGAAAAGCTTTTACTGCAGAACAAGGGAGATCCAATTGATCCAAGAAGCAATGGGACATGAGGTTAAATTAGGGTGCTGTCAGGTTATGGACTGCCTTGGAGTAGAGGAGTTTAAAATTTGCTGAGCAAGCAGTATGGAAGGAGATTCTAATGATTTCTGAGAAGTGATGCAGCTAAATATACACATAAGAAAGATTCTGGTATCCATTTGAAATGTGGACCAAAAGGGGGAAAAGGATAGAAGCAAAGAATCCCTTTAAGGAAGATGATGCTATAGTATCATAGTGTTCTGATGAGGTTCTATACTAAGTACTGAGAAGGCCTGACTCATCACATCTGCATGGCATGGAAAGCAGAATTTTCTGGTATTAGAAGTACACACCCACAGCAACACACCCATACCCACACCCACACCCACACCCACACCCACACCCACACCCACACCCACACACACACACACCCACACCCACACACACCCACACATATATATATATATATATATATATATATATATATATATATATCCCCAGATGTACTAGAATATGAATGGGTTTGTGAGGCCATCCCTAGGAGCATGTGCTGAGAAATGCCTTGGAAACTTCTGAGGACTCCAAGGGCATGGCAAGTCATTGTGTGGTCCTTTTGGAAGTGACAAACTTCCTAGGTTTTTATAACTATGGGGTGGCCAAGTGCTGAAAGGACTTGGGTTTTTAGAATGATGTGGTAAACTGTGAGTAGTCTCTTGGTTCTGCCCCTGCACTGTAAGAGAAGCTGGGATGGGGGTAAGAGGACTAGGACTTGAAGTTAAAAGAGGGGATAGCTTCTGGCTGATGGTCATTTTTAGGCAATTGGGGTTAAGTGACTTGCCCAGGGTCACACAACTAGTAAGTGTCAAGTGTTTGGTCTGAGGCCAGGTTTGAACTCAGGTCCTTCCAACTTCAGGGCTGATGCTTTGTCCACTGTGCCACCTAGCTGCCCCTGGCTGATGATCTTTTAGCCTGTAAGTCTCTAGCTAACACCATGTGATTCCAGTGAGGGGCGAGGGAGGGTGGTATATGTACTGATATAATGGTGACCTCACCAATGTGGTAGCTAATTCATGGGAACTCGACTAGATGGGTTTGCACCATGGCCCCTGGATACTTTGGCCCACTTTATTTGCGCTTCAATCAATTTATTGATTGATAAACATTTATTAAGAATCTACTATGTGCCAGATACTATGGGAATCCTGGAAATTCACCAAGAGGTAAAAGGTAGTCTCTGTCCTCAAGGAGCTTATAATCTAATGAGAGAGACAATGTGCAAAATACATGTAGGCACAGGAATTAATTAATACAGGGAATTAATTAATTCCCTATATATAAGAAATAATTAATGTAGGGAGGGCACTAGACTCGAGCTAGCTCTTTTCCTCTTCCCTTTATGGAGATTTACACACAAGACATAACCTAAACTTTAAATAAATGTTTTTGGGGTGGGGGTGGGGAGGCTATGATAGAAACCTTTGGAGCCAATGAGTGCAATAACAAAGACCTTATCTCCTCCCAATTGGAGACCAGTTCCCTCCAGAACTGAACCTTGTCCAAACTGCATGCCTGGGTGCAGAACAATATTTAGGCACAGTGACCCAGCCGTTGTTGACCCAGCTGAATGAGGCCTCAGTGCTATAAAGATAATATTTTAAAATATCCCTTGTTGCATCTTCCTCCCTACCACTCCCTTATGCACACACACACACACACACACACACACACACACACACATATGTGAATGTACACAGTGTGTTATATACCCCAGGCATCTGTCTGGCTCCATTGTCCCTGTCCCAGCTCAGTCAGGGGCTGTCAGTACCTCAACTAACCAGAAAGGAGACTGCTCAGAGCTCTTTCCCACCTGTCTTCCATCTAGGGAAAGGTATGGATTAATAATAAACAAAGCCGTAAGAATATATCCAAGACAAGCATTTTCCTTCTTGAAGTGTAATATAGACTCAGGCATATCGACCCTACTCACATCATTAAATTTGTTATCCAGCTGGCTGGCAACTGATGACTTATTTCCTCAGAAGTAAGATCCAGAGCAATTTCAGCAAGGTGCAGGATTTTAGTATCAATTGATTGTTTAAAGAAAAAAAAAAGTGGTTCTGGACATACTGACCTGAAGACACTGAGAACAAACAATACATTTCCTATATTTAGGATTAATGAATGCTGAGCTAGAAAAGATTTTTAGAGATCACGTATACCTCCTTTCCCCTACAAAGTTAAAGAAACTGAGGCCTAGACCAAAGATTAAGCATCAGTGTACAATAAATATACTAGATGTTATACATGAAAACCTTCTCCACGTCTCCACTGAAGAATCACCTCTGTTAAAAATGGTAAGAGTCAAAAACAAATCCACACTGACTTTTGTAACATTTTATCAAATAAAATTCCCTGAATACACTTTTATAGGTACATATATATATATATATATATATGTGTGTATATGTATATGTATATGTATGTATGTGGACTTTGAGTAAAGAAGACCCAGGTTCAAGTCTTGCCTCAAATGTTTACCAGTTGTATGACCATGGACAAGTCACTTAACTTTTCTAGACTTCAGTTTCCTCATCTGTAAAGTGAGGTGGTTGGATATAGTGGCTTCTGATGTCACTTCCAGCTGCCCATTTTGAATTGGCTTGCTCATGGGCTCTAGCCTAGAAAAATGGAAGAACAAAGATTTAAATCTATGTTGGGTGTCTCCGGGACTATTAATCTTCCCATTGTACCATTGCCTCTTTGAATGACAGCTACCAAACATTTTGGAGCAAAACAGGTCTGGAAAAGCAAGTGTGAAAAGGACAGCAGTGAAGAAGCCTCCTAGGAAACATCTTCTTAAGGCACTATTTGGTTTCCCAGAGCTCCCCTGTCCCCACTGCACATTTATCCTCCAGGCTTTGTTTTCTCTGTTTTCATTTAAATCTGAAAGATCTCTTCCTCCTGTCCCATTTTAGCTGTGAGTATGTATGCCTTAGTCTATCTGTTTTGCCTGGCTGATTTCAGATGTCAACAGCCACCCACTGTATATTGGGTAATTAACAGGGATTTTGAGAAAACATGGGTTTGGGGAAAACTTTCGGATTCTTTTGAAATTGAAGATGTGCCAAAGCTTAATTTGTTATTCAATATTTCACTTTCAAACTTCCACCCGCACAAAGGGAAAATCCTTGACTATTTTTGGTACCTTTTTTTTTTCAATCTTCTCCAACCTTACTTGACTCCTGCTTTCAAAGACTGCGCCTATCTATACACAGAGAGAAACAAAGAGAGTGCAAGCAGAAACCTGGATAATATAAATTAAAAGGGCAAAGACTTCTTTTCTTGAAATATCCAAGTAAGAAAAAAGGAATTCTATGTTTTGGCCTGAATTATCCCTAGTTGTTCTGTTCAACTCGGGGGTAAGGATAAACTCAACGTAATGCAAAATGCTAAATGTTGGAGAATTTTGAATAACTGGCATTAAAACAACATTTTAGGATTGGCAAACTGCTCAGAGAAGTCAAGGCTTGTCCAGTGTTATACAGGAAATGAGTATCCATTCAACATCTGATGTCATTGGTCCTCTTCAAGAACAAAGGACAAACAACAACAACATTGGTGGCAACATTTGAACCTACGTTTTGTTTTTTTTTTTTTTTCTGATCAACAGTCTAGTGCTTTTCATGCTGTGTTGGTCTATTTCATGGCAAGAATAAGCATGGCCAGAAATTTATTACTGAATGCATTATTACTCAGGATATAAATGAATGAATGAATGAATATACAAATATTTACTGTACATATCTGTTTGTTGGAGTAGCTGTCCAGTCATCCAGAAGGCCCATGAGGGGATGAAATGGGAGGGGAGGTGCCAGAGTCACCAACCTCACCAGGTTTCTCTCTACTACTCTCCTTCACACAATCCATGATCTGTCCTAACTAGCATGGCATTTATTTTCTGAACACTGTTCTTTTCCCACTACTGCTAGGTGTCTGTGGGAAAGTCACTTAACCTTGATGTTTAGTCGTCTTTCAGTCACGTCCAACTCTTTGTGACCCCATTTGAGGTTTTCTTGGCAAAGATACAGGAGCGGTTTGCCGTTTCCTTCTCCACTTCATTTTATAGATGAAGAAACTGAGGCAAATAGGGTTAAATGGCTTGCCTGGGGTCACACAACTATTAAGTGTCTGAGACCAGATTTGAAATCAGGTGTTCCTGACTCCAGGCCTGGCACTGTATCCACTGTGCCACCTAGTTGCCCTTAACTTTACTCAGCCTTAGTTACCTGGAATGACAAGTGTTTCTTCACTAAGATCCTAAAAATGTTTTAATATTCACTTTTCCCAGAAAACTCACATCCTAGTCCCAAGTTAATCCACATGAGGCCAATGTTAACTTAAATTGCCCCAGGTCTTCACCATAGATTCTTTACTCATGAAACAGCCCAGGTTGAAAACCAACTTGGAAATGTGAGTGATTAGGTCCAAAGTCCCCAGTTTCACCAGCATCCTGGCCTAAAACCCTTTTCCCTGCCCTACTCTGCCCTTTCCTCCTTTATCCTCCTCTTCCTTCTCTCCTATCCTTCCCCATTCTAGAGATTGAGGCAGAAACACAATGTTTATAAGCTGTGTTTCTTTTCTTCCCTCCCACCTCTCAAAGCCTCTTGGCAAAGCTTAAGCCAGGGGTCTGGCTCCTCCAAACATCTGGCTGGCACTGAGAAGAGCAGAGCTGATGTACAAGGACCTGCTCTTCATCATGTTTTCAGAAAGGATTTCAAATCTCCAAAAGATTGGCTAGAAGTTGCGTCTTGGCCTCATTATTTCCTAATGTTGGGTTTCTTTTCGAAAGCCTATTTATTGAGGATTCTGAAATGCCTGTTACAGTATCAAGTATGGACATCATCTGACTATAGAATAATCAAAAGAATATGGGGAACATTTGGAGTGAAATATGTGGCATGCTTTGACTTCAGGCAAATAGGAAAAGAGAAGTGGGGCAGATGAAAAAGCTCAATCTTACACATTGCGTTTCTGGATGTCAGCAATGTTGAAATATGGTGTACCAAGTCAAGTATGTATTAGCAAGGGACAAAAATAGCAGTAATGCTATATTTACCAAGAGATTCTCTGGAGGGGCCTCCATATATATATGTCCATGTGTATATGTGTGTGTATGTACATACACACATACCTACATATATACACACATGTGTATATATGTATATATACATGTGTGTATATATGTGTATATGTATATGATTATATGTGTATATATGTATATGTATGTATGTGTGTGTTCATGTATTTATATTTATATTGCTTTGCATACCCACTTTCTACTCTGATTATAACATAAAAACTGTATAATTCAGTTTTAACATAAATCAAGGGAAAAGGGAAGAGGGTCCATTCATCTAAAATTCATCTCATATTACTCAGTTGGTTGGGTCAAGCTTTTGACCCTTTGGCCCTATGGTTATCCAGAGAAGGACTCTGGCCAATGGTTTCTGGGTTGAGTCAGAGACTCTATCTTATATTGTTGCATAAGCTAAATCTTCATTTGGAATAATGCATATTCTAAGAGTATCACTAAGTTCCAGCAAAGCTAAGCCCTGTTTTTCTTGGCTCACCCAGTGAGAAGTTTTCCATTCTGCTCATTTGGCAGAGTACCTGCCCATGAAGTTGTTGGGTCTTATCCTGGTTGGGGTTTCAGTGGCTTGAAGTGGTCTGTATGTCATCCAGAAAGGGAAAGTTAAACATTGGCCTAGAGTCTTTGGGTAGGAGGTTAAGTCAGATTGGAGTATGCGCCCACCAGTTGGTAAACTTTGCCCAGAGAGAGGGCAGCCAAAATCCATATTGTAGTGGTGAACAGATGCAAATATTTGTTCCTTTAGCTGGGATTTGGAAATCATATACCTTCAATCTAAAGTACAATTCATTCATTCATTGATTCAATAAGCATAATTTTAGTGCCATCTACGTGCTGGGCATTGTGCAAGGTACTGAGCATACAATGACAAAATGTGAAAGTCCTAGGCCATAGGGAGTGTAAATTCTGTTGGGGGATAAAGGTGTGTGTGAGGGCAACACAAACATTCTATTGGAGAGGGAGAAGGAAGGAAGAAAGGAAGAGAGGAAGGAAGGAAGGAAGGAAGATTTATTAAATGCCTACTATGTACAGCTAGATGGCACAGTGGGTGGAGCACCAGGCCTGGAGTCAGGAAAACTCATCTTCCTGAGTTCAAATTTGGCCTCAGACATTTGACATTAGCTGTGTGATACTGGGCAAGTCACTTAACCCCGATTGTTTTGCCAAAAAAAAAAAAAGAAAAATATTATCTTATTTGATCATCACAAAAGCCCGGGGAAGTAGGTTTAAGTATTGTCCCCATTTTACAATTAAGGAAACTGAGGCAAACAGAGGTTAAGTGATTTGCCTGGGGTCACATGGCTAGTAAGTGTTTGAAGCTGGATTTGAACTCAGGAAGTTAGAAAAACTTCAGGTCCAGGGCTCTCTCATCAAAGTACCTAGCACATGAGCACAGATAAGCAAATACAAAGTCTGTCATTTTTGTTGTTTTCAACTGTTTGGTGGGTGGAGAAGGAAGACACCAGCAACTTGGGGAAGATGGCACTTGACCTGAGCTATGAAAGAAGTTAGAGATTCTTTGAGACAGATGTGCGAGTACATGTATTCTTGGCACGAGGGACAACTTGTGCGAAGTCATGAAGTTAGGAGACGGGATATCTACTGTACTCAGGGAAAAAACAGGCAAGCCAATTTGGCTGGAACATCGAGTGCATGAAGAATAGTAATGTGCAATGCAGTAATAGTGGGAATACAGAGTAAGACTGCAAAAGATCTTAAGTTACCTAACAGAGAAGTCTGCATTTTACTGCATGCTGGACTTGAAGCCTGAAAGACCTTGGATCAAATCCCACCTCAGACACTTACTAGCCATGTGAACCTGGACTTAGCTTCCCTGTGTCTCAATTTTCTCATCCAGAAAAAGGGAGTGTTGGACTTGGTTTCTGAGGTCTCTCTCTTCCTTATTCTTCTCATTCTTTGCTCTCTTCTTGGGCAAAGGAGTGGCAGGGTCAGACTGGTGCTTTAGGAATAGCATTCCGATGGCTTCCATCTTCAGTTTTCTTTTACATAATTTATTATGACTTTTCTATTTCTTTAGGCATGTAATTGCTTAACATCGAGCAATGTGTTCCAGCTGTCTTCTTAGAATGCTGGTATTGGAATTAACTGCCATAAGCTTCTCAAATTGTTCTGTTCTCTACTTATCTAGCTTAATTTCTCCATCCCTACAGGTCTCCACAGTTTATCTCAGTAAACTACTCAGCAATCAAATGAATCCCTGCTGCCCTTTAGCCTCATAAACAAGAAACGGGTATAACAAACAAATCGATCTTATACTGTGTCTGCAAAGCTGTTCTCTGAGCACGCATAGAATTTTAAAATTTCATCCTGAAAGATGCAAATAAGGATGATGGGGGAAGCAAGAGAGCTAAGTGATGCCCAGGTAGAAATAAATTTAAAATGTAATGTAATTGTATTAGTTATGGTCTGTTGAGATCAAACCATATAATGCTAAAGAAAATGACTTTGTAGCTAGAGTGTGTCATAGATGCATAGCAGCCATTTTGGCTATAGAATGTGGGTTTTTTTTGTGAAATGTGCTTAGAATCTGAAGGATGAGGGCAAGGTTCAAATTGAAACTTTTCCTCTTGTTACATCTATGATAAGAAGTCACTTAAATTCTCTAGGACTCAGTTACCTCAAATGTAAAGTAGGTAAGTTGGGCTACTGACCTTCAAAGTTTTTTCCAGTCATGTGACTGAATCTGAGTTCAAAGGATATATTCTTTTAGGTTTCTCCCTTTGTTTGCTTGCCCTAGAGCATAGGCTGTACTGGGATTATGTCTGAGATCTTGTGTCTCCAGATTAGCTTCTTCCTAGGTAAGCTTGCATCTTCAAATGTCAAGCTGAAAATATACTGTCATTCACATATAGTAAGTACTCAATAATTGATTGCTAGCTGACTGACTGATTGCCTGGAAATATGCCCAATGCTGGGAAAACAAAGACATAAATAAAAGTGCTTCTACCCTCAAAGAGTTTACACTTTAGATGGAGAAACAACACATACACATATAAGGAAATTCAAAGTATATACAAGATCAATAAAAGTAATTTACCAAAAATAAAAACAACAGGAACTTTTGTCATCCTCAAGGAGTTTCCATGTTATTTGCCTAAGCACTTTCACCCATCACACTTCTCCAAGTCTTCTGAGATCTCTGAGTGCCAATTCAGGGATTATTCCTCCTAGACATTTCTGGCCCCTGACATGCAGGACTCCCTGACTTTAGGGAGCTATTTCACATCCTTCCCAAATGCCTATACCTCTTCTGTAACCTTCTCTGTCTTCCACCAGGGTTCGAGACTCATAATGTCCAAAACAACTTGATATTTCCCCAGCCTTCAACAGATTCTTCTTCCCAGCTTCCTTATTTCTATAAACAACACCAGCATTATTCCAGTCCCCCAGAGACACAATCACAGAGTCACCCTTGTGTTTTTCCTCTTCTTCATCCTCCATAGTCAGTTGTCAGTTTATGTCAATTATTCTTCCACAACATTTCTTTGCATAAATTAGAGATTATCTTGGAAGGGAGGCACCAATGTTAAAGACTTGGAAAGGCTTCTTGTAGATGGTGAGGTTTTAGCTGAGGCTTGAATGAAGCCAGGAAGCAGAGATGAGAAAGGTAGAAGGAACAGTCAATGAAAATGCCCTGAGTCTGGAGATAGTAGTTTTGTTTTGTTTTCTAGTAACGAAGGAAGTCAGTATCAGTAGATCCCAGAGTGCTTCAAGGGAAGGAGAGTGTAAGAAGACTGGAAAGTTATAAAGGGCTTTAACAGCCAAATAAAAGGTTCTCTATTTGATCCTGGAGACAGTAGGGAGTCCCTTGAGTTTATCGAATAAGAAGATGACATGGTCAGATGTGTGCTTTAACAGAGTGATGCTGATTTGGGGAGAGATTACTGGCAGAGAGAACAACCAAAGGCCTATTGAAATGGTCCAATTTTGCGGTGATGTACCAGGGTGTAAACCGTGGTACTGTCAGCGTCAGAAGAGAAGAGGACATGTACAAGAGTATGAGAAATGTTGAGAAGGTAGAATTGATAGGACTTGGCTACAGATAGGATTTGGTGGAGAGAGGGCATGGGGGAGTAGACAGTGAGTAGTGAGGGATGAGACATAAATTGCAAGCCTAGGGAACTAGAACAATAGTCACTGTTGGTGTCCTCAGCAGTAACAGGGAATTTGTGAAGAGAGGAGGGTTTTAGAGTAAAGATAATGACTTCCGTTTTGGATATGATGAATTTAAAATACGTACAGGATTCTCAGTGTGAAGAGTTCAATAAACAGAGATGTGAGTGAAAGTCAGAAGAGAAGTTAGAGTTGAATACATAGATCTGAGAATCATCTGCTTAGAGATGATAAATGAATCCATGGGAGCTAATGAGATCACCATGCAAAATAATATAGTGACAGAATAGAAGAGGACCCAGAGCAGAGCCTTATAGGATACTCATCATTGATGGTCATAGACTGGGTAAAAATTTAGCAAAAGATGCAGAGTAGTAGCTTGATAGGTAGACAGATCACCAAGATAGAGTAATGTCATAGAAATCTAGAGAGAGGAGAACGTGAAGGAGAAAAGGGTGGTTGAGTGTCAAAAGCTACAGAGAGATCCAGAAAGATGAGGACTGAGAAAAGGCTATTAGATTTGGCAATTAAGAGATAATCAGAAATTTTGAAGAGAGAATTTTCAATTTAAGAATGAGGCGTTAACCCAAATTGCAAAGAGATAAGAGAATGAGAGGAAAAGAAGCTGAGACACTGATTGTACGCAGTCTTCTCAAGGAAGTTAGCCAAGAAAGGGAGAAGAAATATGAAGAGATAGCTAGCAGAGATGCATGAATCAAGTACCTTTTTTTTTTTAATTCAGAGGAAACAGGGACATGTTTGTAGATTTCAGGGAAGTAGCCAGTTGACAAAAAGAGATGGAAGATTAAGAAGAGAATAGTAATAATAGAGGGAGGGGGCAAGCACCTATAGAAGATGAAATGAAATAGGATTATTTGTACATGTATAGTGGTTTGCTTTGGTAAGGAGAAAGGGTATTTCTTCATATGGGATGGGGGGGATCTGAATGTATATTGAGGTAGAAGGGATAAGAGAGAGCTCTTCCCAAATGGCCTTATTTTTTTTCAGTGAAACATGAGGCAGAGGTCTCAGCTGAGAGGTTTGGGGTAGAGAGAGTTATGGGAAATTTGAGGAAGAATGAAAAATTTTGGAAAGGCCATTCTGGTGAGTTGGATAGTGAATCAATTAGGATTGTATAAAATGATTGCCTTGCCACAGTGAGGACCCAGTTGAGATTATTTAATATTAATTTGTAGGAGACCTCCATTTACCTTGGGTTTCTGATTTTTTTCCAGATTCATTCATCAGCACATGCATAAAAGCAAAGGCTTTGGGGGTAATCCAATGTTAGGGCTTGACAGGGCAAATTTGATGTTTTAAGCATGGCAACTAATAAATGTTTGTTCAGCAGGCGGAATTGAACCTTAAGTCAAGATACTTGGTTTGGAATTTCACTTCTTACACTTAATATTTATGTGACTATGAATAACTCCTTTAATGTATCGTAGCTTCAATTCCATTTTTTTTCTAAATTGAGGGTAAAGTACATCTGACTGATAGCATAGAAAATAAAATAAAACAAAACAACAACAAAAACAAAACAATGACAACAACAACAAAAAAATCCCTACAGACCCAGGACCCAAAACAAGTCAGATTGAACCTGAAAAAGAATCTAAGGGGCCATGTTTTAATTTAAAATTGGAAGGAGGAAAAAAAAACTACCTCACAGAGCTTTTGTCAGGCTCAAATGATATACTGTTCAGAGAGCACGTAACAACGACAGCAATGATACTAATAATAAGCTGTTATTAATTTTGCTTTTCTTGCTATTAGTCCATTTCTCATTAAAATGAAACTGACAGCTTGGTATCTTCCCAAAAGCACCACAATTAAGCAATGATGATAAGTCATAACCCAGTATGTGTCAAGTACAAAAGGCAACATTGAATAATGGAGAGTGGACCTCGTATTGGCACCAACTTGTGTTCAAGTCAAGCCATTGACATCTACTATCATTGACTAATGGCTGTCATTTAATCTCTGAGTGCTCCAATCAACTCTCAAAGACTATAAGATGCAAAAGAGGTCTAGATTCTCATTGATGGAGCAAGTTTCCACACTGGAAATTGTTTCAGATATGAAGGCAAAAATGAATCTACCCACCATCAATGTGGTTATCATATTCTATTGAAATGACCCTGTATTTCAGAGATCTTTAGTTCTTCTCTAGATAGGATTCCTTTTCTCTCCACCTTCCACCTTGATTCTATCTGGAGATAGATGTGTTGACACACTCTTCCTGCAATTATAGATAAGAGATAGATATAGATAGAAATATATATATATATCCATATATCTATGTTTATTAGTCGTATATATACATTCACATATATATGTACATATACATTCATATATTTCCATACACATCTATATATATATATATGTACACGCACATCTATATTTATATATCTATTACTATCTCTACCTCTAATTATCTACCTATATCTATCTATTTATTCATCTATCTATCTAGTGTGTGTGTTTGTATATGTATGTGTGTGTATGTGCATCCACTCCTGTTCAGGCAGTGAAAATAAAATAAAACACAAATATGAAAATCACATACTTGTTTGTTGCCTTTAGCAAGCCCTTGTGCCCCTCTGGTACATTGTCTATGTCTATTCATTCATTCATTCATTTATTTATTTGTTCATTCATTCATTCATTCATTCATTCATTCATTTATTTATTTATTTTTATTTATTATCTAGGCCTCTTAGACCTTCTTCATGACTTTCTGGGAGTTTTAAAAACCAATTTGAAAAGTAATGGTTTAGGCTGCAAATCCATTTCTGTACCACACAATATCTGTCTACTCACAGAGATGGCTACTGGAAATTTTGGAAACTCGTAACAATTATGAACATAGTTTTGAGCTTATCTGTGAGTTTGATGAGCAAGTCATTTAAAGTCCCAAGCTTATCAGCTTTCTAAGCAATATAGAACATTCAAGTTACCAAATTGTTTCCCTTCCTTGCTTGCTTTGCATTCAAATGGATGTGCTTCCTACTTTAGAATCTTCTCTTTCTGAACTGCCTTCTGATCTTTCATCTATCTGGGAAGGATTTCTTCTAAGAGGCCGATGGCCAGGAGATGGGAGAGCTATGACCCAGTGCTACTCTTACTAGAGATCTAGTGAAGCAACCCTTCTCTACCCACATAAAAGCCTGTTTTCCTGGGTGGGAGATCTTCCAAAGGGCTACTTCATTTTTTGTGCAGTTTGGCAGCAAACTAGAACATGGAAAACTAAGAATCAACATATTTAATAATTCACATAAAATTAATGACATGGTCTGTTTTCTTATTTCATTTTTTTAAATGTTGATGATTCAGTATCTATTAATGAAGCACTTACAGAATTGACATTTGATACTTGACTGGGAGACAAACTAAATTTGGTAATGTAATTAAATCAAAATTAAATAGAGTAAAATGCATAATCACATTCTTATTAATATGTTAACTTTGGAAAGATTATTTGGGTATTGCAGGCATTGAGCAAGATAACTAGGGCAACTTAATTAGATTTCAAGTGAATTGCTAACCATGTTCATTTAGATTTTTATAAGAATAGTAATTACACTCCAAAATGTTATAGCTACAATATAGTATTTTATTATATTACTTACCAACATTTCCTTACAAGTACATTTACAATATCAGCTTTAATGGATTAGTGAAAGTGTAAGAGTCATTTATTGCTAATAAAACCAAGATTAGGAAGTGAAATTTCAGTATTCTAAAAGTCATTCACATCATAATTTTAATGATATGATGCTTACATTTCATTGAGGTTTTTTGCAGTCACTTTGCTCAGCAAATTACTTTTTATATACTGATTTAAATAAATATGTGTTTTATATCCAGTTCTATGATCTTAATTTACTTACAAGAGGAAATAGGATTAACTTGTAGGTTGGCCTTGAATACTAAACATTACCTGGGTGGGAAAAAAAAAAAAAAAGGAGTCATGGTGTTTGTTGGCCATGCCTCTGGGCTGCCGAAGGCTGAAGTGAGAATGTAGGAGGAAATATCCATATCCCCCCTAAGATATAGCACAGGAGATTTAAAAGACACATGGGCTATATAAACTTTCAGTTGATAGGAATGCCAGATTTCTTTAGCCTGGTACTCTTTGGAGAAGCACACCATGCTGTATCCTGCTATGCAGAAGGGCATAGAACTCTGACTTTTGGTTAAGAACTCATGTCAATGACTTGGCACTTGAAACTAGCAGGAAAGAAAGTAAATCATTTGTTACTGAACCCAACTTGGGAAGCGAGGTGGTGTAGACCAGGCCTGGAGTCAGGAAGATGAGTTCACATTCAGTCTCAGACATTTGCTAACTATGTGACCCTGGGCAAGTCACTTAATCCTATTTACCTCAGTTTCCTCATCTGTAAAATGAACTGGAGAAGGAAATGGCAAACCTTTCAAGAAAACCCCAAATGGGATCACACAGAGTCAGATATGACTGAAACCACTAAACAGCAATAAAATAACCCAATTTGGTAGTTGCTGCCATTGACCTGATAATCAATCAGCAACACTTTATTAAATCCCTACAATGTGCTGGACGGGCTACTAAGCATTAGAGATACAAAGACCCAAATGAAATCATCCCTATAATCAATGAACTCATTCTTTTGGAATGATCCTTTGTTTCAAAGGTCTCTAGCCTTTTTTTTCCCCTCACAGCCTTGGCTACAGTGAGGGTAGAGGGGACAAAGTTCATCTCTACCAGTAGGGTTCTCTCTCCGCTTCACTGAGAATCCCATCAAACTCCAGATAAGGGAATTGATCATATAGTATAATCATAGATCTCTTGATGGAGGGTACTATATATGCTTTCAAGTATGAACTAGTTTTATAGCTGAGGAAATTGGGGCATAGATTTCCTATGTGACTCACCTAGGGTCTCATAGGCAATAAATATCACAGGTGGGGTTTGAATTTAGTTGCCCTAACTCCAGAGCCTTTAAAATATATATAATCTATTTATCTATCTATCTATCTATCTATCTATCTATCTATCTATCTATCTCTCATATCCACCTATATCTATTTATCTATCTATATCTATACCTATCTATTTATATCTGTGGCATATATCATAAAAGAAATTGTGTAATCTCATCTAGCTTGATAATATAGTTATAGGGCCCCTTTAATTGGTGAAGGATCTCAGATCTATTATTATTCATGAAGCTTCATTCAATAAAGCTTAGAACTTTTAATGCTTATCTTTTGCTAGTTTACTTTTATCTCACATGCTCTAAACTTACTTTGCCAAACCCTGCTGATTGCAAGCCACATGCCCAAATGGACCCTCTATGTCCCTTTAGGGCTCTGGAGTTAATCTTGAGGACATGAGGGGAAGGAGCCTCTGTAATACTGGAGTTCATGAATTCCTAGTGCTTCCTCTCTGGTTATCAGTTAATATCAATTAATCAGCAAGACTATTAGCTTTAAGTTGTATAGTAAAAACAGTTGATATAAAACATTCTTCCAAAAGTCTATGATTATACTGTTATACTAATACACACAAGGTGAGCCTCCTTACATTAGAAGATTCATCCAGCCCTACAGCCTTCTCACAATAGAACATCCTGTCACCAATTCCAGCTGCCTTTTCCTACTAGTAAGTTTTTCCTAGGGTATTAATTTTGGGGAAGAATCCCAGCTTTTTAACATTTATTGCCTTCCTGGTTTTGTTTTTGAGATCCTACATTTCACCACCATGTCTCATTGGTAGCCTCACTCTGGAACCTCCTTCAGTGCCTGGCTTCTCCCTATCTGCAATAACTCTCCATTTAACTCTGTGGCCTTCTTACAGTGGCATATTTCTTCACTATGTTGGCTCCCTTCTCCCAAGAATGAATTCCTCTCTGGACCAACATTTTGGAGGAGGAAGAGGTCATCTTCATCTGACTCCCTTCTCCCTTTTAACTACCTTTCATGATTTGTCTACCCTCATGAGAATTTAAGTTCCAGGAATGCAGAGGCTATCTTTCTTTTTCTTTGTATTTGTATTACTAATGTGTAGCATAGCATCTGGCGAATAGGAAGCAATTAACTAATCTTGTTGCCTTGCTTACATATGGAGTCCATGAGAAAGTGGGTTAAGTTTAGAAAGCACATGCACCAAAAGCTCCTAATTTCTGGAATTTCTTTTCTCCCCTTTATGGGATATGCATTCCACTTGACTTCCTCTATAAAACCATGAAGCTGTCTCTCCTCGGTGTCTTTCATTTGTCTTTTATTCCTGATATAGGCATTATGTCAAGCTGTTCTGCTGATGCTGCTTAGACTTTGACACCAACGAGAAGTCCAAAATCCCCCAACCCTTTGTAGTTCACAAGGTCTTCCTCTGAACAATGTGAGGGAGGTGGGTGTGGGGAGAAGACAGTAATATGAATCCAAGATCAGGATTGCTCGCCTCTACCCCAAGTGTTTCTTTCTCATTAGCTTGGTTGGGAGATTTCTACCACTTATCTGCCAGATGCTCCAAGGCTTGGATCCTGAATTGGCTTGTGCTTTTATACCAAAATCCATAGGGGGCGACCTACTCACCTCAATCAATGTGAATATACTTCCTATGCACAGTCATTCCAATTTATCTAATGGCTTTTAAAGGACTTGTGAACCGATTGACTGACTTTTCACATTTAATCTAAAGTCATTGATTGATGAATTGATTCAACAGAGATGTTTAGGCCTAGTTATCATCTCTGATTGTTTCAATTGAGTAGTCTGTTCTCTCTGTGGTGATTGTGGAAAACATATTCTTAAAATGATGAAGAAATATGTTATAGCAGATAGAGGATTAGAATTGAAGTCAGAAATATGTGAATTCTGATTTCACCTCTGGTGCATACTAGCTCTGTGACCATAACAAGAGGAGCCTAACTTTTCTGAGACTCAAGTAACTCTCTAATATTATCTACTAAGTTGTAGACAGGTAGGATCTGGGTTGATGGTATTAGTCCCCACAATGATGAAATTGTAATCTATGACATGCATTTATTCATTCATTTAACATGCACTAATTAAGTTCCTGCTGTCTTCCAGGCATTATGTCAGGTTCTAGTTATATAAACACAAAAATGAAACAATATTTGCCTTCAATGAGCTTATATTTCATCAGGAATGGGGACATGTGTACAGATAAGTAAATACAAAAATAGTTTCAAAGTAACAGCAATAATTTTTCATTAGAGAGACACTAACAAAGCTCACAGATGAGGGTTGTTGTCAGGAAAGCTTTCAGAGAGTGGCACAAGCTCTTTTCAAAACACAGTCATTACAATTTCAGGTGATGTTGCATATTTCGATATTTTGGTTGTGACTTTATGTAGAATTGTGTTTTCTCCCTAGTTTGCAGTTAATTGTTGACATTTTGGGTTAATTCAGTGTCACAGCTCCCACCCAATCATGAAACAGATGAGGAAACTGAGACCCAGAGAGCTATACAGTTCTTTCCCTAGGGCGGGTGGGGGATTTATGTCTCTATTAGGGGCTACAGCTCCATGGATCTTTCAAAGCTGGTTAAAGCCTTTCTGCTTTGGAAAGTCCAGTAAAGAAGTCTCTGGGGGCCTATGTGTGAGTGTGTGTGTGTGTGTGTATGTGTGTGTGTGTTTATGTGTGCACGTGCATGTGTGCATGTGTGCCTGAGCAAATGGGAGTAGAGGGTCAGCTACAAAGGATATAAATTAACAGAAGTTGGCAGCTGCCAATATAGTTCTAAAAAGAGAAAAGACTGAAGGTGGCAGCAGCAACTGGGTTGTAAGTGAAGGCTATTTATAAATGGCAGAACTGGAAGGTCCAGGAATAATAACGTTATTGGAAGAAAACTTCTCAAGACCAAAGTCTTAATCAATGTCAATCAATAGCATTTATTAATTGTTTCTTATGTGCCAGGCATCATAATAAATGCTAGGAATATGAAAGAAAGACAGAACACAGTTGTAGCCATAATGGATCTTACAAAAAGTCCAACTCCTGAAGGACTAAAGGATTTAGGGTTCAGGAATCTAGGTAATCCACAAATAACAGGACATTGAGCTAGACAGAGAATTTCGATTGGCTTTGCTCTTCATTCTGCCAATGCAAGCATGTTTTTCATCTCTTTCTTGGGTAGTTGGGCCTGCCCTCCTACTTTTCCTGATCTCCTTAGCACAGCTGCTGTCGGTTTCATTATCTTCCATGGCAACTATGCACTCTTCAAAGATACTGTCATGGCCTTACCATTTTGAAATCACATTCCCTGAAGGGCTTGAGAAAATTTAGCACAACAATTATATTACAGTGACAGGGTCAATTGAAGGGTTTGAGGTCAATGAATTGGAATGGTAATACAGCTTTAGAAACACATTTGATAAAATGCCTGAATCTCAATCCTGGTGAAAGTTAATCAAACTTGAGTATTTCTAAAAATTAATTAGAACTCAGGGATAATGGTTTCACTGACTGAAAAGTAGGAAGGAAATTTTAAAAAAATCTTCCCTATGCAATTTTAGGTGTTTGGTAATTAGGTTGGGGTTGTGAATGATGTCTCATTTTGCCTTTGAAGCTTCAATCAACAAAAAACTGCAGGAGAAAAGACACCCAGCACACTGTTGAATGAGAGTTCTTATCTAATGAAGAAATGTCTCTGGTTGCTGCTGACAATTTAGTACACTGAAGCTCATTACCCATTCTCTATAATGAAGTCATTCATTGAACCTTTTAAATGCCCCTTGGCCAAATACATCCTGAAAACTTAGTATGGAACCAAGAAGGGGGAAAAAAGTTCTTTCATATTAGTAACACTTTCGGAAACCATCTACTGAATGTCTTCAAATGTGTTTAAAATCCCATAATGAATTTTCACAAAGAATTTTATTTTCACTTCCACTTGCTTTTTAGGCTATTTCCAAAGTGGGCCCATTCTTTGCTCTTTCTTGTGGATTGGTGGGTTTCCACAGCCTCATTTAGTATAAGAGCCATGTTTTATGAACAGATTCATCGGAAGAATCTTCAGTTCTCTGAAATGTTTATGTCTGGAATTCTCTCCAGGGCTATATTTCTAATTTTCTTTTGGCCATATTCTCTTGATCTCATTGAATCCCTAGAAATCACTAAGACCTTTCTTTTGATGTGTTAGCTTCTGTCAATAATATTGTCATGGTCAGACTATGTGCTGCATTCTCCACACTCACCTCTTCTCCAATCTGACTCATATAAAATTTGAATACAGTCTATAATCCTGGTATTATACAGCCAGGAATAGTAGTGGTAGGTGCTGTGAGGGAAACAGTAGTTCATTCAGGAAGGAAATCACCCTCAAAGTATTTGTTCTTTGTCCCACTGGTGAAGTTCAACTTACTCAGGAAAGGCTGTATAATTATAGCTTAATGTCATTCAGAAGATAGAGTAGGAATCAGACACGGTAGATTTCACAGGAGAGTTTCCATGCAACTGCACCAAGATTGGATAACCTAGAACACTGATTCTTGTGATGTTGTAACATTTCATCTACATCCAGATACCTTCTGTAGGGTGTGTGTGTGTGTGTGTGTGTGTTTGTGTGTGTGTGTGTGTGTGTGTGTGTGTTGCCCATGTAGGTTATATATATATCCACATGAGTCTATCTAAATGCAGTTCCCAAGAAAGGATAAATAGAAGACATCTCTGGAATCTTCTTCAAGGGAGACTTGGATTCCTACCTGCAGAGGAACAGGAAATTAGAATGATAAGACTGACCAGTTCTGGTCTCTTCAGAGAGAGAACACTGGATAAGAATTATTTCCACACTGGATAAGAATTATGTCTATCTTTCTTTAAACTTTGTTAGTATAGGAGAAATATTTTTTAAGTTCAAGCTGCTTTTTTGATCATTATCTTTTAATGAGAAATACCCAAACCTAAGTTTGAAGAATCATAGAATGTTAGAGTTTGAAGTAACCTTAGAAATATACATATTTGGTGGGAAAGAATACTAGTTCTCTTACTTTTATTGTTTGCTGGGCCTTGGATACCTCTCTTGACTTCTCTGGCCCTCCAAAGGCTTGACTCCCTTCCCACCAAATATTAATTAAACAAATACAATTGCAAATATTAACATTGTGGATATTTGGGTCATTTAAAAGAACGATTAATTCTCCATATGCAACTCAATTCAATCTCCTCCTCAGATTACATGTCATGGATATACACATATACCTGTGTATGGATGTGTGTATCTATTCGTACGTACGTACTAATGGAACAGTGGTCTGGTATTGCATATAGTGAATACTGAATTTAAAGATAGAAAGATGTGGATTGAAATCCTGTCTTCGATACTTAGGAGCTATACAAGCCCAGACAGTCACTTAGGCTCTCTGTGTTTCAGATAAATAACTGGTATTTACTTACCAATTCAAAGATAAGTCAACATTTTGGTTAGTATAGGAAATTTCCCATATTGATGAATCACACGGAATGACAAAGAATAGTATAGTCAGAAGGGCCTCACTGACCATCTAACCCAAACCATATGTGAAAAATTTGTTTCCCATTGCTAATGCTAATCCACCATTGGGATCACTCTGATTGTTAGGAAGGGATTCCCTATGTTATACCTAAGTCCACCTCTTTACAATTTTACCTTATTATTCCTTGTTCTACCTACAACAACCAAATAGAATAAGTCTAATTCTTCTTTCATCTGAAAAGCCTTCAAATTTCATTGTTGTTTAGCCATGTTTCAGTTGTGGTCAATTCTCTGTGACTCCATTTGGAATTTTCTTGCAAATGATACTAGAGTAGTTTGTCATTTCCTTCTTTGGATCATTTTACAATGAGGAAACAGGCAAACAGGGTTAAGTGACTTGCCCAGAGTCACACAGCTAGTAAGTGTCTGAGGCCAGATTTGATCTCAGGAAGATAAGTCTTCCTGACTCCAGCCTGGCACTCTATCCATTGCTCCATCTACCAGAGGTTCCCATACCGCCCTCTAAGAAGTACTGGAATGATGCAGGGGGGTAGTAGTAGCCTCCATTGCAATTGGGGTGATGCATAGAATAAAAATAAGGAGGGTGGTGGAAGCATAAGGAAAGAAGAAAAAAGAACAAAAATTTGAAAAAAAAAATTCCTACATGTTTCATCTGTTGGGTAACAGAGTTAAAGTCATAAAGCAATAAAATAATTACATTATTTTCCAAATAAACACAAAATGCAAGAAAGAAGGGAAGGAAGGAAGGAAGAAATGAAAGAATGAAGGAACAAAGGAAGGAAGGAAGGGAGAAGCTGTGTTGCCCAACTGTCCAGTTGGATCTCCAGTGAGCAGCTCCTACTAGTACTCACAGAAGTTGTTGCTTGTCCTTCATTCTTGAAGAGAACCATGACATCAGGGAGATGATGCCATGACATTCAACTGAATTGGATTTAAGTGAGGGAGGGCTGTACAAAGTCACCAGCCTTACTTTCTCCTCTGGAGCCATCTGAGTCTGGTGGCAAGATATAGATTAGCACTCACTATGTCATACTAAAGACTGAAAGTATACTTTTAAAAAGTGATACTTTTAAGCAATACTTAAAAGGATCAAAGACCATCAATCACACAGAGAAAGCAGGGAAGAAGGACCAGTGAATATTTGAAGAAAAAACAATCTTAACAATATTTTTGAACTGGTACTAGTCTGTATTTTATTTTAAGAGGTAGTCCCTTAAATAGGCATATTTACATCCAAGGAAATTTTCTCTGTCGTCCCTTCTTACTGACAATTTTCATTCTTTTATCTGCTTTTTACTCATTCCCTCTTGTCCTTGTTGTCCCTTTCAATACCTTTACTGGTCTATATCTTTATTATCTTTAGCCCCTTTTAATAATTCCTTAAACATTTTATAACCACACTCAACTTCCTTTCCTTCTCTTACTAAATTCTTACCTATTCAACAATCAGTTTTACTCAGAAGAATGAAGAAAACAGTCAACACAATTAT
>NW_020954577.1:34813618-34839030 GCF_900497805.2 Vombatus ursinus
TTATTATTATTATAAGGGATGACTCTCTGGGAAAGGTTTGGGGGAGGGATACATTGTGCAGCTCAAGGGATATAAAATAAGATTTATGGATAACATTTATTTTTAAAATGGTTTACTTACTTTTTCTTACTTACCTTTCCTTAGCAACTACCATTTATTTCTCCTAGAGTTTTTCTGCCCTTTGGGTCTCTTTCCTCAACTCTTTTCTGCTTTCAGATTGAGTTTATTCCTCCTTTATCTTGTCAGTCTCACCTTTTCTCTAAATTCTTTCAAGTTTTCCCTTCCCAAAGAAAATCTCTGGGCTTTTCCCACAAATTCAAAACTTCTATCTTTCTGTTTTCCTTAACCTTTTTGTTTAACCGAAGTCCTTCTGTCTTTTCCTGCTGCTTTTCTTATAACCTTCTTCCATAGAATCCAAATACTTTAAAATTATGGTTCTCTTTCATATCTGTACACACATTGATGGAATAGCTCAAAGAGCAGCTGTCAACTATGCTGTAATGCACGCCACATACATTTTTCATACATTGTATTTTTTCCATGATTAATAGTTAGCTTGATTATCTATTTAATATTCCTCTCATTAAGAAGCTTTGATAGTATTCCAGAGCTTGGTGTAATTATACTATTACCTGGGAATAACATTATTTGTAAGCAGTCAACATCAATAAGAAAACTTTCTTTTATTTGGGCTTTGTACCACACATTATTCAAGATGAGTACCTTACGTGAGATTTTGTATATGTGTACACACACACGCGCGTGTTTATGTATTTCAACAAACTTATTACTTGGATCATATCTCTCATAGGATCTTGTATAATTTTAAAATCTGTGTTAAAAAAGATTTTGTCTGAGGTGAATTTGTAGGGATGCTTTTTGTTATCTTGAGTCAAATACTTTTTTGAAGTCAACAAACAATAGACACAGGGAGATCTTATATTCTTTTAAATTCTGAGTTACGTGATTATGAAGAAGTAATCTACCTTAAAAACTCATTTGCAGAAGCCTTCCTATTTATGTAACATTCTCTCTCTGTCTCTCTCTCTCTCTCTCTTTCTCTCTCTCTCTCTCTCTCTCTCTCATAGCGTAGGTGTACGTAAAGAGTATAAGAGTATTCTCCTAGATATTTTACAGAGAAGGGAAAGGACACATAGAGCAACAGTTGCCAATGTCTTTCAGGTCACTTTTAAAATTGTGCTTATTTTGGTAAAAGTACTGCCTGTGTTTTTTTTTTCTTTTGTTAGGAATCCTCCTTCTCTTTGAGATATCTTGAAAATCAATCCATAAAAAAGAAAAGAGAAAAAGACAAAACAGGAAAGGAAAAGATGGGAAGGGAAGGGAAGGGGAAAAAACAAGAAGGAAAAGAAGACAACAGAAGAGAAAAGACAATTAAGCATCAATGAAACATTAAACACACACACACACACACACAGAAGGTATAAGAAGGTCAATTCAAAGGGCAGGAGAGACATGTGAGGCATCTGTGGAACTGATATGTCGAGTTCAATATATAGATATGCACATAATTTCCGCAAGATGAGATGAGATGACCAAGTGCCCCTGAAATAATATTTCACTGTCCTTGCAAGCAAGTCCTATCTTGTTTGTTTTTCTTTGTAGCCCCAGTATTTAGACAAAGGTGGAATCTATTCACCAACTGATTCATTTCTTTCAAGGGCAGACTATGAAGCAACTTTCCATTTGTCTACAATTTCTTTGTTGCTTCTGGTTTCATTTATCCTGAAATTTACAAAAAGGACATAATTAAGGCTAACAGATTATCAACTGTTGATTTCTGGATGAAGTTCACATATTAAAATACCTAGAGTTAACTTAATATTTGAAGATAGTGTATAAATTCCATGATTTGTAGAACTCTCAACTTCCTTTTCCATTACTCTGCTAACTACTAAGGACCGAGGAATGTTTTCTATTCTTCACCATGGCCAAAAAAATCATCACCTTATGTTGAACTTTAAGATATTCTTCTCCCTACTTAGATAAGCAAATCGTTGCAGAATTAAGATAATTTTTCACACTATGCGACATTAAGCAAGTCACAACTTCCCTTGGTCTCAGTTTCTTTATCGTTCATATGAGGGGTTCGGCCTGGTAGGCCCCTAAGGTTCCTCCTAGGTCTAGATTGATGATACTATGTTGAAAGCATTTCCAACTTGTTAGAACCAATCATACTTAAACTCAGCTGGCTTATCCTTTGATAACCAAGGCTTACTCTATTTCCATGGTTGGGAAGGAAGAGAGTATTTCCATGTAGTAGCAATGGTGTATCACACCTAACTCCCATGGATTGCCTCCTTTTATGCCAATTATTTGGAAAGGTTAACCAAAAGAAAGGATCTACCATGTCTCAGATCTCTAGATAAATGAAAACTAGTAGATTAGAAAGTCTCTTTCCCTTCCCCAAGGCCAGTATCTGCCTAGATGTGGATCAGGCATGGATATGTCTTTTCTGTATATTTTAAGTACCTATGAAAAATGGGGCATATTCAGAAGCCTACTTGCCTTTTTCTCGATAGTTGTTTCTGCCTAACACGACTTGTAGAAAAGGTATGGAATAAAATCTTTTACTGGCATATTCTAAATTTTAATAGAATGGATCTTCTTGCCACAACATTCCTAAAATATTACCAAAACCAAAAGCAATCTTTGTGTTCACAAATTTTCACAGCAACATTACATATAATTCCAAATATCTAGAACTAAACTAAATGGTTAAATTAATTGAATTTTATCAGTTTAATTTTACTAATTTCTATAGTATGGAAATATAATGACATTAAGTCTCATAAGTGTGAGAAATATCAAGAAAATTGGAAAAAAATTCACAGAAAGTTGATAGGAGTGAACCATATACATGGAGTATACAATAATTATTTTCTATGAAGAAAAGTGGGGGCAGCTAGGTGGTGCAGTGGATAGAGCACCGGCCCTGAAGTCAAGAGGGCCTGAGTTAAAATCCTGCCTCAGATCAAACACTTGACACTTAGTAGCTGTGTGACCTTGCTTGCCTAATTGAAAAAAAAAAGTGAATGAAAATGAATAGACAAACAATATGACTATTGGAGACATAGTGAATGAATAATTGTTACTATAATTTTATATATTGAAGTTAACTGACACTTACTTAGCAAATTTATTTGTCATTATTAATATTTGGTATTATTTTTAATAAGATTAGGAACTTGACCTGTGATTTCATTGGTATTGGGAACTCCCAGGTGAGACAATTAACTACCTCTATTCAGGTCACCAGTTTCTCTACTGCTCATTCTTAGCAACTTCTTAAATTGTAGATTGGGACCCCACGTGGGGTCATGAAAAATTTGGCAATGGTAAAAGGTTCCTGAATGTGCAATGACCAAAAATTAATTAAAAATCAAACATGTAATGAATCTGAGGTGTTTCTGGCAGTGCTTGACCATGTTGCATTGGGCATCTTCACTGTAGCCTTGGTTCTAAATGCAAAGCATTTGTATGTTGCATTGCACATTTTCTTATGCCACACACAACACCCATGAATGCTGCCAAAACACTAAAAGGAGTCATGATAGAAAAGGTTTAAGAAGCCCTAGGCTAGATCACTGAAAAAGTAACTGATTTAGCCTGGGTCACCTAGCCAGTAAGTGTGAAAGGTGCATCTTGAGCCTAGCTTTCCTGGGATTCAAGGTTGACTCCGTACCCACCACACCGTTTTGCATTTTGGTAAAACATTTTAAATATTTTTAAAAGGAAAAAAAACACAGGGTCGTCTTTGTATGTGGCTAAGATATGGCAACAGAACTTCTAAAGAGATACGGGTCTAAAATGCATTCTTTCATGGAGCATCCGACTGCTTCAAATTTGCCCATGAAAAATTACTCTTTTAAGTGGCATTCTACTAAGAATTTTGAGATAGCAGTTTTTCTTCTTTTTTATAGGGAAATACATATTCTATTAGAAAAGAAGAAACCTCTTTGGCATAGCCATTTTCCCTGGAAGTAAACTATTTTTTTGTATAGATGTCAACCATAGAGGAAAGAGAAAGAGGGCCATAAATTTATTTCAGTTAAGAAAGCCTGAAGGCCCAAACATATGTGGATAGAAGAGGATGAAATATTCAGCCTTCACTTCCTGGGTACGGAATGTCAGACAATAAAAACTCTCAGAGGTGGCAATGCTAAATTCCCTTTCACAAAGAAGAGATTGTGAGCATAGAATGTATCAACAAAAAAAGGGGGCCATTTTAGTATAAATGATTTAGGTAATTAAAATTATTGGTACAAAAGGGCTTTGTTATTGAAATTCACAAGTAGGATCAGATTTAAGCAATGGAATGGAGTGCTGTAGATATCCTCAAAATTCTTGGATATTTTCTGAAATTGTAATGTCCTGTAGGGGAAATACCCACATTGAACAATATCTCAAGTAGAAATAAGCTCCCCTCCTCCAACAAAAAATGGTGCAGGGAAGATGTTTTTGGCTATAAACTGATTTCTAATGTAACACACTATTGTTTCCAGTATCTGGTAGATAATTGACCAATCTACTAGTGACATGATAAGAGATGACATTTAAAATTTAGATTGATGAACCTCACAGAATATTTCTGCTCATGTTTGTTCAATGATCCTAGACTGTGTCACCTTATATGGTGAGAAAAGAGGCATTTGAGGGAGTATGATGAATGAAATACATGTGCACCTATTCTATGGAAGCATATAATGTTCTGATGAAAGTATCAAACCATGGTTTGTATTATATTTAAAAAAAAATAAGGAGCCACATCTATGTGTGTGTATACATATGTATGTTGTTCTTTAGTTGTTTTTCACTTGTGACCTACTCATCATGACACTATTTGAGATTTTCTTAGGAAAGATACTATTGTAAGCTGTCCTAAACTAAATCCTAGGTAAAAAAAAAAAAAAAAAAGATTCTCCATCAATGGTGAGTTTTTACATTGTATTGTTTCCTGAAGGCATTGCCATAGTTGTATTGAGCTTGAGGAAGTATAAGATACTTCCTCAGTTACATCCATGGGTACTCAGCAATGACAAAATCTGTCCCTACATCAAAGAGCTTATATTTTACTGAGGAGAAGTAACACGCACACAAGTAAATAAAAACAAAATCTGTTGCTTTGCTCTTACTTGAAAAGGACCAAAGTGACATCACAATGTGAGAGTTAATGTACAGTGTGTCCAATTATGACCGATCAGACCAATATGAGGTCAGAAGGCTCTACCACAAGTCAGGCACAAATAGTCTGTATGAATATTTGAAATGGAAATTTCTCTAAGTTTGTGTATTTCATATTTCTTCTGAACTACTGCAATTCTGCTTTGCTTATAGAGCCCAATAGCCTTTTTGATGTGAGCGTGCTATGCTGGACAGTCCCGTATCTCACAATCAATTCCAAAGTTCTTCAGAGAGACCTTGAGAGTATCCTTATATCACTTCTTCTGACCTCTGTGTGAGCACATTCATTGCATGAGTTTTCTGTAAAATATTCTGTTAGGCAAACATATGTTTGGCATTTGAACAAAACGGCCAGCCCATTGGAGCTGCACTCTCTGCAGTAGAGTTTCAATGTTTGGCGGTTCAGCTTGAGATAGGACCTTGGTGTCTGGTACCTACCTTATCTTGCCAGGTGATCTTCAGAATCTTCCTAAGATAATTCAAATGGAAGCGATTAGTTTTCTGGCGTAGCACTGGTATACTGTCCAGGTTTCACAGGTATACAATAATGAGGTCAGCACAATGACTCTGCAGATCTTCAGTTTGGTAGGTAGTCTAATACCTCTTCTCTCCCACACTTTTTTTGAGAGTCTCCCAAACACTGAGCTAGCTCTGGCAATGTGTGTATCAACCTCATCATCCATGTGTATATCCCTGAAAGTATACTGCCAAGGTAAGTGACCTTATCCACAACATTCAAAATCTCACCATTTGCTGTAACTGATGGTTCCACGTTTGAATAGTGTGGTGCTGGATGGTGAAGTGCCTCTGTTTTGTTGGTATTAATTTCCAGGCCAAAATTAGCATGAGAGACAAAGAAGCAATCCATATTCTTGCATCTCGGCCTCAGAGGCTTGCCATCATGAAACTGTCATACAAAACTGATGAACTTCTCTAGGCCATCAAATTTATCCATGATCTTCCACAAGTCCTCAGAACAGACAGTATCAAAGGCCTTGGTCAAATTTAGAAACATTTTGCACAGCATCCTCTTCTGCTCCTGGCATGTCTCCAGGAGTTGTTGGGCAGCAAACACCGTGTTGATCTTTCCTTAATTCTTTCTGAAGCCACACTCTCAGGTGTGGCTTCTTCCTGATAAAGCATCAGTTGATTAAGGAGGGCTCTGGCAAAAATCTTGCTGGCAATGACTGAGAGAGATGCCCCCTATGTTTGTCACAGGACAACTTATTCCCTTTTCCTTCATGGAAAAGGGAATCTTTGGAGATTTGTGGAGATCTTTGATCTCCTGGGGGATAACCTCTTCTTGCCACGTAACCCAGAAGATTTCAGTCAATGTTTGTATGAACAGTGGACCTCCTCCCTTGAAGATTTCTGTTGGAATGGAATTAGTACCAGACACTTTGCCACACAAGAAGAACCTAATGGCATTCAAAACCTCTTCTTCAATTGAAGGTTCATTTAGAGAAAGATTGACTTCAACCTGAGGTATGTGGTCAATGATTTCAGCATTAATTGATGATGGTTTATTGAGGACACTATGGAAGTGTTCAGTACATCTCTCCAGGATCATGTCTTTATCACAGTCAATGTGACTCCATCATCACTGAGTAGTTGAGATGCACCTTAGGTCTTTGGCCCATAAATAGCCTGCAGTGCATCATAAAAATTCTTTGGATTATTACAATCAACATAAAACTGAGTTTTGGCTGCCTTTTTACTGAGCCAAGAATCTTGCATCTCCCTAAAATTCTCTTGCACTTTACTCTTGATGGAGTTAAATGCACCTTCTTAGAGACAGACAAACTATCCTTCTGGTAAACCCTGTGGAGTTTTCATTTTTTATTTGGTAGCTTCTAAATTTCCCCATCATTTTTATCCAAACCAATTTTGATATCTGTGAGTGTCCTGGCCTAAATGAATAAATGTGATGCTATACACTAAAAACCTCTGAAAGCTTCCCACTCCTTTTCTGCTCCACTGTTTCCAATCATGTGTTGGCTCAGCTTTCCCTCCAAGTTAGCAGCAAAGTGTTCACACGTGGAGAAATACTCTGATTTGCTGACATTAAGTCTTCTGGTAGTCATCTTGTCTTGGGGCCACCACTTTTATTTAATGTGAATGTTTAGCTTGGAGAGGATAAGTCTATGATCAGTCCAGCACTCTGTACCACACATTGTCATTTTCACATCCTTCACTTCTCCTTATAATGACATAGTCTATTAAATATCAATGTTTGCTGCAAGAATGTATCCATAAACTTTTATTGTGTTTAGATAAACAGAAGACAGTGTTGGTGATGAAGTCATGAGCTGCACAAGTCCTAAGTAGTAAGTGATCAGCTATTGCTGTTTCTGATTCCATTCCTCCCAAGGACGTCCTGCCATATCTCATACTCTATGCTTACTCTGGCATTTAAGTTACTCATAATTACAAGTTTATCCTCTTCTAGTACATTGATACTGAAGGTCTCTAGGTCTTCATAAACTTTTTCTTTGACATCATCAGGGTTTTTCATGGTGGGAGCATATGCATTGATGATGGTGGCATGGCACTTCCCTGCAAGTGGCATTTGTATGGTCATAAGCCTGTTGTTCACTCTTTTTGGTAGGCATACAAGTTTGCTGTCTAGATTAGTTTTGATTGCAAAACCTACGTCAACTTCACGGCACTTCTCATCATAACAAATTCTCCAGAAAAAAATACATTTATCTAGTTCCCACTTCAGTAAACTGCCCTTCATTTATCAGACTTGTTTCACTCAGGGATGCTACTTGGATGCAATACCTGCTGAGTTCTCTCACAACAACAGGAATTGTTTGTCTTTCAGTTGTCCTGGAATTCATGTTGGCCATAAGTGTGCATATATTCCAAGTACCTATGGTGAGTAGAATCATCTTCACAAAAATTTTTGCACACTTTTTTGGGGCGTATTTCAATTGTAGAGTGTGATCCCCACCTGCTATGGTAAGCAGGACAAGGTTTGGTGAAGGAGACATTTATTTATTTATTTTTAGTTTGCAACATTCACTTTTATAAGATTTTGAGCTCTAAATTTTTCCACCTCCCTCCCCTACCCCTTTCCCAAGATGATATGCAATCTGATATAGGCTATACATGTGCAATCATATTAAATGTATTTCCACATTAGTCATGTTGTGAAAGAAGAATCAGAATCAAAGGGAAAAAAACACAAGAAAGAAAGAAAAAAACAAAAAAGAGAGAGAAAATAGTATTCTTTGATCTGCATTCAGACTCCATAGTCCTTTATCTGGATGTGAATAGCATTTTCCATTATGAGTCTGTTGGAATTGTCTTAGATTATTACATTGCTGAGAAGAGCTAAGTCTTTCATAATTAATTATCACATAATGTTGCTGTTACTGTGTACAAACTTATCCTGATTCTGCTCACTTTACTCAGCATCAGTTCATGTAAGTCTTTCCAGGTTTTTCTGAAGTCTGCCAAGGAGACAATTTTTAGGACCAATTTTTTAGCTCCTTTGCCACCCCAGGAGGTGAGCAATATGATCCTTAAAAAAGGTTGCTCAAACACCCAGGGGACTGCTAAATCCCACTTCTGCTTCAGTCAAGTGAGAAAGTACCCTGTGTGTAGGGTTGTGGCTACAACTCCCAGTGTACCCATGTCCACTGCTTTATTAGCCCATTGACACGGGATTTTGAGGTAGGTAAAATAGTAAAATAACTGAATAGTAAAATCATCCAATAGTAAAATAGCTGAGTAACAAAATAATGAAATAATAAAATTGTTGAAGAGTAAAATATTAAAATGCTGTGATTGATGTCTTTTGACCCACACATAAACAGAGTTGCATGAAGTCATCAGCCTCATTATCTCTTCCAGAGTCATCA
Organism: Vombatus ursinus; assembly: GCF_900497805.2. Classification (NCBI taxonomy): domain Eukaryota; kingdom Metazoa; phylum Chordata; class Mammalia; order Diprotodontia; family Vombatidae; genus Vombatus; species Vombatus ursinus. The sequence goes on from NW_020954577.1 coordinate 34,822,690, forward strand.
GGGTTTAATCTCAAGATAAAAGTCAAGAGGATTGGCAATGCCTCAGGATTCAGTAGATGACTTTGGTGTCTTTGCTGACTAACAAAGCTTTAAGTGCTCCATAGTGCTTGCTTTGGCTGCTTTTATTGCCAATTGGAACAAATTGTTCAAATCACCTATTCTTTCAAGGAAGTCTTCACATGCATGGGATAGCCACCAACCTAACCCACCGAAGGGTTTGAGGCCTATTGGTTACCCTCAACCTAGTTTAGCCCACCTGTCAAAATGGTTTACTAGGGTGTAGCCACTGAGCATTCTACAGCTTCATGGAGCCAAGGTGAGAGTTGGGTGGCAGGTGGACACCAAGGGTGAAAAGGAACCCTGAGGAGCGTTCAGCAGTCCTCTCATCAGAGGTATGGTTCTTTGAACATCCGCACATCCCACAAGTCTGATTAAACACACAATTAAGGACAAATTGTAAGACTTAATTGCAAAACTCATGCATCAAATATCTTTCCAAGCAGTTTCTTTTCCTTGTTTGGACTTGTGAGTTTATTAGTGTAGAGAAGAACTTTTTCCAACAAAGCCAATCAGTAAATCACCATCTGTAGCTTATACAGAGTAGCCTTGCTTCCCTAACATGACTTTGATCATTGAGCTAATACGTTAGACATAGAACTTAAAACCAGGTTCTTCTGTCAAAACAGTTGGTCCTTCATCCATTGCACTAAACATTTTTTTCATCAACCTATCACTAATCAATTTTTTCATTACTTTGTTGAGAAAGATTTTGCACATCTGCAAGGTGATTAGAAATTCTCTCATCAGGCTTTTTGTACTGAATATGAAATTTAAATCTGAACCATAACTGATGGTTTTGGTGGCAGGTTTGTTTTCAATGATTCCATGAATTCATCCAATATCTTAGTCTTAAGTTAAATACAGGCAGTGATAGACTTTATGTGGTATGTGTTTGGGATCCAGACTCAGTCTCACAGTTCTCTTGTGATCAGAGCCTTTTATCTTTGTTTCAGAATAGTGGAGTCTCTTCATGTAAAATCCCAGGACTTTGACTTCACACCAAACTCCCCAAATATTTTCAAATGCACCCAAAGGATGAGTAAGATTTCAACATAATTAAATGTTACTGCTATGAAAATAACCATGGCCATCATTTGCTGTCTCAATTTTGGAAACTCTCACTTTTTCTGTGGATTCGTAATTACACCAATATGGATACTCCCCACTGCCATATGCAACAGATTATGTGTTTTTATTGTATGTGATTCATGTCTATGTTTTTGTGCAAAGCATGCACAGGAAATTTGCCCAAAGGGTTGAAGATGTTGTTCCCTTGGCTGCTTTAATATATCAATGTAAACAGTATAACATCCATGCACCAGTCAAGCTCTCAACCTTCACTCTTGCCAAATGACTGGCCAACCTCATTCTCTGTTCAAATAGATCACTGATGATCTCTTTAAACCACTTCTCCAATTCAAATCATCAATGACATCTGAGTTGAGAAGAGGCATGACACAGTGGCTAATGTATTGAATTTAAAGGCAGAAAAATATACATTCAGATTACTCTGAGGTGCTTCTTTAACTTTGTTATTCTGGGCTAGTCATTTGACTCCTTCAAGTATCAGTTTCCTTATTTGTAAGATGGATATCTAACTTTGGAACAAAAAGATATCACTTGGTCCAATTTAAGGAATGGGGACAATTTACTACTCATAGTTGTTTGTAATACCTATATTATGTTGGCAAGGTTTGTTGTGAGGATCAAAGGAGATGATGCATCTAATGTACTCTGCAAAGTTTCAAGTACCAAGATGAGCTATCATCACATTTTTTCATTCACAGTGTTATAGCATGCTTACATCTACAATCTTTCTTTCTATTGTCCTTTTTGTCCACAGCAATTATGATTTTTTCTAAGATAATGACATGCCTTGATTCACAATTAGACAGAATCACTAGAAGAATATAGTTGTTGAGAAGATGAGATTTTGACCCAAGGAGCAGTATGGAATTATTATTATTATTATAATTATTTTATTATTTATATTAGGTCTCCCCATCTCACTCATGATGAAAATTCAGGTACTACTCACGGGCCTGATCCATTTGCTAATTGTCATGGAAGTTTTGATCAGCTCCATTTTTGAATTGGGCTAGCCTCCCCACCACTACCTTATGGCCTGAAGAATCCCTGAAAATTAGGGTTCACCATATTGGTGCCAGAATTAGTACAGACACCTGCTTGACTTTAGCCCTCCTGCCTATACTCAAATGATCTACCAGTCTCAGTCATCTCAGCAGCAGAGATTCTAGGCTTGTACTACCACACTTGGCTACAAGTTGTATTACTGAAAATACCTTAGTTTCCGCACAGCAATACCAACTGATTTCTTCCTATTCAATTCTGGACACAAATGATTGTCTATGTGTAGTGTTTGTTCAAGACATATAAAATATGCTGCCAACATAGATCCACTGAAGAGAGGAAGAGTGGTATTGAGTGTTGAACCTGGAGTCACAGGATGAAAGTTCAAATCGCAAATTTGCCACTTACAGTGATCTTGGACAACTTTCTGTCATTGGGCCTCAGGTTGGTTGAACTCAATGACCTCTCAGGTCCCTACCAACTTCAAATCTTTGAAACCCACCAATTTTATATGTATATATTCATAGATGCTTGCAAGAATTCAAAAGGTATAAGAAACTCAAAGAACTAGAAAGGAATAACATCACTTTGTTTTAACACAGTGCTCCTTAATCAGAATGTGAAACATCTACTTGGAGACTTACTGGGGGCATTTTGTATTTGATCCAATGTTTCTAATTCACTCTTGGTTTTTTTGGGGGGGTAGGCAATGGGGTTAAGTGACTTGCCCAGGGTCACACAGCTAGTAAGTGTTGTGTGTCTGAGACTGGGTTTGAACTCAGGTCCTCCTGACTTCAGGGTCGGTGCTCTATCCACTGCACCACCTAGCTGACTCTCATTCACTCTTTAACATTGCCACAAACATTTATTTTGTAAGTTTCTATCTAGTGCTTAACCTGCATATTATAAAGAACCATCAAGTGGAAATTCTCCCTTTTCCTTACAGTTTATACCAGGAAAAAGATGTATCTTTAGTACGATTAGGTTGAGGGTTTTTCTGCACCTGCATTAGATGGTTACTTACACAAGTTAATATATTTAGCTAATTGTTATTGAAGTGGTTAGAATCATCCATCAGCTGCCACTCAGCTCAGATATCTAGTGGAAAAGGACCATGATGAAAAGGGAAGAGAGAAACATGGGCCCAGAATATGCTGAATTTATGAAAGCAGACAGAAGTTCAAATAGATGTATATGTATATATACCCACACACCCACCCACACACACATGCACATGCACACATATACACACTGTCCCAAAAATGTTAGTGTACTTATAAGCTTTGACACATATATAAACATTTATAATGTTATCTATGTACATATAAAATCTATACAATATAGAAACATACATATGTATAGATAATATGTGTATATATATATATGTATAGGTTATTGATGAGAGTTATATATACATAACATGTGTCTACTATATATTTTTATTTCTCTATCTCTATATATCTGCCTGTCTGTCTGTCTATCAATTTCTTTAGCCCAAGCTGAACAAAGCCAGATCGATCACATTATCCTGGCTTCTAGGTACCTCTTACTTCCCACCTTTTTTGCCTTTATAAAATCTCATGTTTATAGTATAGCACTTTTTTTTAATACTCAAGAGGAATAACTTGAAAATGTGTTGCTATAGGCAACTTAAAAAAAATAGAGGCAGAAAGTAAAAGTTACACTCCTGAAGATGCAGCCATAGGAAGGAACCCCAATGCCTCTGACATAGCAATCGTAGATCAAAGGTTTTAGAGCTAGAAGAGACATTTGATAGCAACTAGTTTTATTGTCTTATTTTATTGCTGAAGGTACTGAGAACTGCAGAGGGGAAATGACTTTGCTGAGTTCATACCAATGGAAACTTCATGACTCCAAATGTTGAATTCTTCCTGCTGCATCATTGTACCTGTCATAACTCATCACCAACAGGAATCAAGCTAGTGAAATGAAGAGTCACCTGTCAAGGTATTTCCATTCCATTCCACAGCTGAATTACTGAAGGGGCACTATGTTATCTCGCCCATTTTACCTATGATGTTACTGGAGCTCAGGGAGAATAACTGATCTGCCCAAGCTTACATAGTGAATTGCAGAGTTCTATTCAAACCCGAGTCTCCTTATCTCATATCTCTACACATACCTGTATGCATAGGAGTAGGCAGGTACTTCTATCTTAGAATTTAAAGAGGCAGTCATTCTGGAGGTCTAGAGGGAGGAGGTCCAGGTCTGGTGCTGAGGGTGTTGTCTCAGACAGATGGCAAGATGGCTCTGGGAGAAGCCTGGCTGACTATTTATGGAAGGCAAGGCAAACTTGGTTTGGTTTCTGGAGTCACTAAGTTGATATACTGGGTCAATTGGGCCAGTTTGCTCTCACTCAGTTGCCAGTCAACTAGGCTGTGCTCTCTTTTGAAGTCTAAACACTCCTGGAAAATGCCTAAGTCATTATAAAACCAACAAATACAGCCAGGAAGACATGGGCTCAAATTCTGTGTCCCACATAGGCTTAAGATTCTTGGAAATTCACTTGTTGCTTGGTCGTGTAGAGAACAGAGAACTGGACTTGGAGTCAAGATGACCCAAGCATTTATTAAGTGCCTACTATATTCCAGACACTATGCTAATTGCTTTACAACTACGATCTATTTGATTCTCACCTAGAGAACATCTTCGAACCCTGGGATCAAACAATAATAGTCCTTGAAAAACCCTTAGCACAATGTCTGGCAAATAGTAGATGCTATAAAGATGCACTTTCCATTCTTCTTATTCTCTTCCCCCACATGGGAAGTAGATACTATTATTATCCCCACTTACAGTTGAGGAAACTAGATGGAAGTTAAGTGACTTATTTAAAGCCACACAGCTAGTAAGTGTTTGAGGCTGGATTTGAACTCAGGTCTTCCTAACTCCAGGCCCAATGTTCTATCCAATGTGCTACATAGCGGCCTCCAATGACACTCATCATTGCATAGCCTGGAAACAGGGACAATTCCCCAAGCATTTTGACAGAGTTTCTGCAGATACATGTTATTGTGGGAAGATGGCGAGCATGATAGGACTTAGAAAAGCCAACATCCCTTACTAACGTCCTAGGAAAGCACCAGAAATGCCCCAGCACAGACATGGATAAAGAAACCAAAGAGAATAAGCAATAAACGCCATCATCCACTTCAGAACTTCACAAAAAGGCTGTCAGAATCCTGATGCTCTGCAGAGGGAGGACGTGCTGTGATAGATGGAATGCAAAGTTAAGAAACCTCATCTCGTGGCAGGAGAGAAAACCAGAACAGCAAACAAAACAAACAACACAGATGTCCTATCCCCACCCAAGGCAGGAGGCAGGTCCAGGGCCCAGAACAGGGTTATCCCAGGGCTCAGGCAACAGGAAGAAAAATGCCAGATCTATGTCTGAGAAGCCTGTGACTAACTGAGAATCCAGGAAGCTCAGGCTCAACCCATCATCCCAGCGGTCTGGGCCCAACCACAGTAAAAGGCAAGGCCAGACAAATTCTGATAAAGGCAAAGCCTAGCCTTCACCAGTGAACTCAGGGTCAACCAAGAGCCATCCATGCTATCCAAAAGTATGAAAGTCAAGTTGGACACAAAGTCAAACCCTAAATACACATGCTAAGGCTGGAGATATGACCAAACAGAAAAGAAAACAAACAAAACCATACTATAAAATGGAATAGCTAGTGGGAAAAATTGTTTCAGAGAAACCTGGAAAAAATTCAATTGCAAGAACTGATTCATTTGTATGCATTGTTTCAGAATGAAGGGCATGGAACTAGGAGAATAATTTATACAATTTCAAGAACATTGTGAAGGCAAACGATTTTGAAAGATTTAATAATCCTGTTCAATGTGATGACCACCCACAATTCCAGGGAATCAATGATGATGCATGTTCTTCAACAACTGACAGAGAGGTGAGCGACTCAAATTGAAGAATGAGACACAATTTTTGGACATAGCCAATGTGGGGGGAATACACAATTAGAGGTAGAAAGTTGAGGAGTGTTTGGACTTTCAAAAATTTATTCAAAGTTTTTTTTTTTGCTTCCATTATCTGGACAATAGCAAACGTCTCTAGTGCTTAGCAGAATGTCTGACACATAGTAGGAACTTAATGAATGTTTATTTACTGATTGGCTAGCATCAGATTTCCAGTTCATCTTATATTTATGGACATTACCTAATAGTAAGTGAAATTCAAGATTCTTACAAAGAGACAATGTGACAGAGGGGAAAGGGTGCTTGAGGAGAAACAGCTGGTGCAGAAGATAGAATGAGGGACCAAGAATAAGGAAGATTTGGATTCAAATTTCAGCTCTGAAACTCTGTGTGATGTTGGAAAAGGCATTTCACCTTTTCTGGACTCTGTTTCCTCACTAAAATGGGAGAGGCTAGACAAGAAAACTCTAAAATCCTTTAGAGTTCTAAAGCTATGATCCTATGGTTTAAATCTTATAATAGAAGTCAGAAGAGCTGGATTCTCCACCATTGACTTGGTTGGAGACTTTATGGGATAATGATGATATTTATTTAGAAAGATCTATGATTTCAGAGATGGGTATCCCCCTCACTAGTACAAATGACAACCCTTATCTATGAACTCCCATATATCCGACATAGAGGATGCATGTTCCTCTAGGTTTTTTACCTTGTCATGGATATTGGGGCAGACAGTTCCTACATGGTAGAACAAGTGTTATTACCAATATTTTTGGCTAAGGAAATAGCCTTAAAGAGTTTAAATATTTTCCCTTAAGTTCATGGTTACTAAATGAGGGACTCAGTACTTGAACTAACGTCTCCTGGGACCAAATCCCAAGATCTTTTGACTATACTGTGTGGATCCCCACTTATAAATACAGTGTTAGTCTTTGTTTTGCCTCTACATACTCTAATGTAGTATGCTATGTGCAATATAAAGTATTTATAGTATCTATAATGTATTTAGAACATAATTACCATATCTCTGTGTTCATTGGATTCTGAGCCATTCAAGTCATTTAATTTCTCTGTTTCAGTTCACTCATGTGGGGAATGAGAATTGAAAAGAAAGGACAAATATTTTCATAGCATCACACATCTTCAGTACCTCTAACATCCTGAGATACTCAGGTCTGTCCTATATTTCAATGCTTCACAGATCTGTGATTTTTTTTCAGCATGTGTACCATGTTGCAGTTTGCAACTCCTCTGTAAATGACTTCAGGAGTCTTTGTAGAAAAATGCACCTCTCACCCCTCTTTTACCAGACTGATGATACAGTCTCTGAAATAAGTAAGGCTGGTGCTTACATAATAGTTACCCGTTCTGAATATTCTGACTTTGTATGACCTGCCTGAATCGGTTTTCCATTTATATCACCTTTCTAGAACCCAATGTAACTTTCATATTATCATAAATAATTGGCATAAGATATCTCTCTTCTCCTAAAAAATGAACAAACCAACCAAATATTCCATTGCTTATTTTTTTTTACTTATCTATTGACTTACTATATCACCACAGTAAAATGTAAGCTCCTTGAGGGCCAGGATAGTCTCATTTTTATATTTGTTTTCCTAGTGCCTGACACACACAGTAGGTATTTTAAAAATATATATATTTGTTGATGATTGATTAATTACAGTCTCAACTCTCTCTTCTTTCATTGCCAAACCTCTCAAAACTGCATTTGCTTTTTCCATTTCTTCCACACTCCCTCCCTCTTCAATCTGGCTTTTAGTTCTATAACTCAACTGAAAGCAATTGTTGATAAGATCACTAATGATCTCCTAATCGCCAAATCAATTTTTATAAACTTCTCTCTCTTATCCTCATAACTCTCGCTGGACAATTTGACAGTGCTTGGGGTCACTGAGAAGTGACTTGCTCTAATTCACACAGAGAGTGTCAAAGGTGGGACTTAATTCAGATCTTCTTGACCTGAAGCCAGCTCACCATCTACTTGAACACATCACCTCTCTACTTCATATATTCCAACCAAATGGACATATTCTTCATCTTCCATTCTTCTTCTCCTCTCTCCCATCTCCTTGTCTTTGCTAATGTCATCTTTCCTCATTCATTGGAATCTTTTCCTTCCTTCAGGATCAACTCTAATACTCCTTCTGAAATGAAGCCTTCCATAATCCCCTGTCCCCAATTCTCTAGCTTAACAGAATTCTCTCCTTTATTGGATTTCCCACAACACTTTGCCTGGACCACTCTTAAACACTTATCTCATACCCCTTTTATTTTATTTTTTTGTTCATTGTTCTTTCTCTCCATTAGATTAGAAGTTCCTTAAGAATAAGGTATGTGTTCTATTTATTTTTATATACCTGGTGATTACCACGGAGCCTTAATATGTTTTTTAATAAACTTAAACATTTGTTGAATTAAATATATTCAAGAGTATGCTGAAAAGTATGAGTCCTAAATAAATATAACAATGTACAATAATTTTGTATAACTGCTTTATATAAATATATTATATAGGTGCATATATATGTTGTCTTTTAGTGGCCTTGTCACCAGATTTATAATATTAAAAAAAATAAGCCCACACTGTCTTTTAGTCAAGAAACATTCTCCTTATCATTTTTCAATCTAATGCCTCTGCCTTTATAAATCATAGATAAAGTTGATAAAGGGAAAGAACACAGCCCCAGGAACATTCAACAGGTTGACAGTTATTTATAATTTGTTAATTTATGAGAATCAGATGTCTCTGTTACATAAATAATGATCACCTTGTATTTCATTTGCTGACATGCCGTTATTTCTCCGAGTTTGGCACAGAAGAAATCAGGAGCCATTTTTCCTTCCAGTGGACAAAATTGGTGCCAATGAACTCTGTTGATTTCTTATCTGTTGTGTTCCATGAATATTGTTCTTTTAAATAACACATATAAACATTCATGTACATATACACACATATTTGTGTATTATTACACAATATACATATATGTGTATGTGTAATACATGCATATATATTCTTTGCAATGATTTTTTGTGTATTTCAAGATTATTTTCCTTGGACTACTTTCGGATATCTATCTCTATATCACATATACATAGAGACATATATACACACACACATATATATATATATATATGCACATGTATATTTGAAAGTATCCCAAGTATGTCTGAAATATGTTTATATATAGATATTCCTGTCAGAGATATCTATATCATATACATGTATAATCTGAAAGTATCCCAAGTATATATAAAAGTACATGTATATATGTGCACACTTTCAAATATGTACACAATGTATGTATAGATGTACATATATGTACACAGACTTTCAGATATACATATATGTATATGATAAATATATCTCTAAAATATACATATCTATATAAGTATATAGAAATATATACTATTAATATATTTGATTGCTTGTATATTACTAATATATATCAGGTATCATATTTTCATGTATATATGAATTATATAGTAATAGCGATAGATAGATAGATAGATAGATAAATAGACAGATAGATAGATAGTATCTGAAAGTATCCCAAGGAAGATGATCTGGGGATACACGAAGGCTCTATGATGCATTTCTCTTTGTGCTTTTCTTGTGTGCCAAAACTCTCATTAACATGGCTTGTTTCAAGTCCTTAAATCTCTCATTAGAGATGAGAACAATTGTTAACTATTGTTTGGTCCTTTGTTCCTCTAATACTTTTTCTTTTTCAAAGTTAACTATTCAATGAGGTAAGTAGAATAATAATTGTTTGCACAGGGAAACCACAAGAAAGAAGGCTGGGAAGGAGACAGCACAGTATAATGGAAAGAGTCCTGGCTTTGGAGTCTTGAAATCTTTGCTGATGCTTATCACCTGTTTGACCAGTTGGTCAAAGTCAATTGACTTTTTGGGTCCTCGGTTTCCTTATCTGCGAAATTGCTAAATGGCCCTGTTCAAGGCAATTGTGTGACTTTGTCATCTCTGTTAACCTCTGTGGGGTTCAATTTCATCACTCTTCAAAATGAAGGGGGGTGCACTAAATGTCTTCCAAACTTCCCCCCTCCCCTGCCAGTTCTAAATCAATGATCTTTCTCATATCCAGTTTTATCTGTAGTGAAATAAAAAATAACAATAAGCATATGTACAAAATGCTTCAGATAGAAAGCACATTACCTGGTAGCTAATCAGTCCACAAGCATTTAATCACCATTTGCTAAATGCTAAGCATAATACTTGGAGTCAGAGAGACCTAGGTGTGAATCCTATTCTAGGCACATTGATTGGTTGTGTATAATATGTGTATAATATGACAAATCATTTAACTTCTCTAAGCCTCAGTTTTCTCAGTTGTATAATGAAGGACAGGATCATCTCACAGAACTGTTGTGAGATTAAATACTTGATACTTTAATATTTCTATTTCATGCAAAACACTTTGGAAACTTTAAAACATCCTATAAATACCAACTATTATTGTTATCAACATCATCATCAATTACTGCACATTTTTCATTTGAGCTGTAAAATGTTAGATTTGGAATAGATAACCTCTAAAGTTTCCTATGACTCTAAATCCATTGAGTCAAAAAGTATTTATTTTCTTTACCCCTTACAGGATCCCTTTTTAAAAATTATTTTAAAATCCCTAACTTCTTTCTTTTAAGATATATTTTATTCTACCCCTTACTATATGTTGAAACATCCCTAACTTCTTAATGAATTATCTTCAGCACTAACCCGTATGTTTCCTATGTTTTGGAAAATCTCTTGCCAAAGGCTCTCTCCTTCCCTCTCCTCTTCCCTTCCCTGCCTCTCCAAGCAGTGAGTCAAATGGGACATGGAAACTACTGTAAGCCCAGCTTCATACAAGATATAAGGTTTCCTTTTAAGGATCAGCCCTCTTTCTACAACCTTATTACATGCAGAGTTGCAAACCAGACCTCATGTACCTACAGAGCACATAAATATTTAAGACAGTGTTTTATAAACTGTAAACTTTATTATAGCCTTTGGTTCCAGAGCAGGTGAAGTCCATATATCACAGGGCCCCAGCCTCTGTGGTTATTGTTATACTTGCACACTGCTTCACATGTGACATGTGAAAGCCCCTGGCCAATAGATTGGATTAACAGCCCCCTCGGGCCCTTTCTACCCTGCAGGAGAAATGCTGATTGAACAAGAAGCACATTCCACAGATTCTCACTCATGCATGAAAGGAAACCCCAGCATTTGCCCAGAGCCCAATAAGCCACCAGGAATTGGCTGACCCTTCTAGGTGAAATCCTAAGAAAGTTTCTCATCTGCTCAAGCCCTGGAAACCAGCATATAGGAAGCAAGTCTTCAACAACTACAACAGGCATCTTTATACTTTTGGAGGCTCAGCAGAAGAATATCAACAATTTAAGGCAAATTAGAGAACTAACTGGCATTCTGGAATTCTGGGAGTAGTTTCTCAAAATCTGAAGTCAAGCCAAACCCTGACAAATCAACTGAATTTACATAGTATTCTATGGGTGTTAGTGGGTGTTTTGTTAAATATGGAAACAGAGTAAAGACTGATTTCAGTTGAGCTACTATAAGCAAAATAACTGAGACTGAGGGAGGGAGTCATGTTGGCACCCAGGAATTTCGGTAGTTGTGGCTGAGCAACTGAATCATAGAATCCCCATTTAAAGCAAGCTAGGAACAGCCCAGTACCATTAGGCTTGGAGACAGAAATGTCAGGTTCTGGTTCAACCTCTGTGATGAGTGACATTGAGTGTGGCATTTAAAAGGAAGCAGTGATTTTCAGTGGAAAGAACACTGGTTTAGGTATCACAGAATCTGGGTTTGAATCCTTATTCTGCCACTAATTATTTGTGTGACCTTAGACAACTCATACAGTCTCTCTGGGTCTCAGTTTTCTCATTTGTAAATTCTCATTTCTAATTTGTAAAAATGAGTTGACTTCTAAGCTCCCTTTCATAGTTAGATATTATGATCCTACTGTAATCAATTAAGTGTCAATCATTTAGTAAACACACACTATGAGCTTGGCACTGTGCTAGGTACAAAAGTCCCCACCCTCAAAAAATTTACATTCTAATGATGGGTAAAAAACAAACAAACAAACAAACAAATAACAAAACCAAATAAAACATGCATCCATATAGGCACATACAAACACATGAAAAACAAACACAAAGCAATTTTGGAAAGGGAAGAATGAGAACTGACTAACAACTCCAGGGAACAAGGAAAGACCTCGTGATGAAACTAGACTTGAGTTAAATCCTGAAGGAAAACAGGGATTCCACGAGACAATGAAGTTTCTTGAATCTGCAAAATAGGGACAATGAAACCTCTTGTACTTTAACGATTATTTTTAAAATTAAAGCTATGTGAGTTAATGATGTGCAAACACTTGAATTCTTTGGAAGTTGACACAGATCTTGCATTAAATCAAAAGATGAGGGTTGCTCTGCTGCATGCAAGGTAGTTCTGGCTATAGCTCTTAAGTCACTCTGTCTCTTCACTTCTGTCTTCACTGAACTGCCAAAGACACAGTTCAAGGCTTACCTTCTTAGGTGGCCTTGCTTGGTCCCTGCAGCTGGTAGTGTTTTCCTTCCAGAGGTTTACTTTCCACCTATTCTATACATAATTTATAAACACACACACACACACACATAATATACACACACACACACATACATATACATACATATACATATGCACACACTATATGTGTGTATATGTATATGTACATGTACATGTATATGTTGTTTGCCCCAAACAGGGGACGGTTGCTCTTCTGGACAAAAGAGGATTTTCTTCTCCTAGGCCTCTAGGTATATTGGATAGACAGCTGGGTCTGGAGTCAGAAAGACCTGAATTTGAATCTAGCCTCAGGCATTTACTAGATTGTGGCCCTGGGCAAATTACTTAACCTCTGTTTTCCTCAATCATAAAATGTGGATAATAATAGCAATACATATACACACACAGTTTAGTGGCCTGGGGACTCTTTATTTAAATGCTAGATCTAGAAAAATAGACTGTTTGCAGCTAGGTGGCACAGTAGATAGAGCATTGCTCTTGGAATCAGGAAGACCCATCTCCCTGAGTTCAAATCCAGACTCAAAAGCTTACTAACTGTGTGACCCTGTGCAAGTCACTTCACCCTGTTTGTCTCAGTTCCTCATCTGTAAAATGAGCTAGAGAAGGAAATGGCAAACCACTGCAGTATCTTTGCCAAGAAAACCCTAAAATGGGCTCACGAAGAGTCAGATATGACTAAAACTAAACAAATAAACAATGAACCTGCTTAAAATACAATGTGATAAGTGAAATAATTTATGTCAAAATCTTGTGAAATTGATATCCATCATGTAAAAAAAGTGATTGCAGCAAAAGGTGGGCCTACTGCAGATTAAAAGATTTCAAAAGATATAAAACATTTAAAGATTTATTGTATATCAATAAATTCCATTATTTAACTTCTGTCTCAAGTAATCTATGTATCCCTATCCAATGACAGCTCCTGGGAGTGGTGCATTAGCTAGCATAAGTCTGTAATCCACATAGAAACACACTGAAAAGAGTAATGATAAAGCAAAGAGGGGAACAAAAACTACCCTATCACGTTGAGAATTTCATCAGCCAGCAAAGCCATCTTTGACATTGCAACAGGACCTGTGATGATTGATCAATATCCTGGCCATCACACAAAAGGTGATTCTATGAGACAAGAAGGGACCTGTGCCTCATTTGTCATTTGCTATCAGTTTCAGGTTCCAAAGGTTTTTTGCTTCACTAATGACAAATTTGTAGAGCAGAGTCAGCTATTTTGACTTAGTTTATAATAAAAATGACATTAGAAGATGAAGGTGGGTGCAATAGCCAAAAAGAAAAGAAAAAGAAATGACAAGGGATGTAAGATTGCAAAGGAATGAATTCTTAATTCCTTCTATTTCAAGATTGCTCCAACTCTTCTTATTTCCTTATCTGATAGCATGGTTTAGTGATAAAAGAGTCTGCCTCAGAGGACAGGGCTCCTACCTACCTCTGACATATCCTGGATGTGGGATGAGTAACAACCTCTCAGTGCTCTGGGAAACTCTCTAAGATGATCTGTTACAGAGAGGGTGCCCACTTTCATTAGTAGAAGGGAGTTTCCTGTATAAATGAAATGCCAGGGATAAAGGTTCTTCTTCCCTTTGCAGAAAAGGAAACAGAGTCACATGGAGGTGAGAGCTGAGACTTAAACTTAGGTCTTCTAGTTTCAAATATGGTGCTTTCCAATTTTCATTGCTGGGAGGAAAGGGAGGAAGGTGTTTTTTCTGAAGAGAGTCTTATTTTAGAAAGTCACATGATGTAGTGGATAGAGTGCTGGACCGGGAGTGAATAAGATTGGAGTTCAGATCTAACTTTAGATGCTTACCAAGTCTGTGACCCTGGGGAAGTAAAGTACTTCTCTCTGCCTCAATCAATAAATGAACATTTATTAAGTACCTACTGTGTGCCAGGCACTGGGCTAAGTCTTGGAGATACAAAAAAGGCAAAAATAAATTAAACAGTCCTTGCTCCCAAGGACTTTAAAACTGAATGAGGGAAGCAATAAGCAAATGAATATATACAGAGCAAACTATATGCAGGATAAAAAGAAATAATTAACAGAGGGAATGTACTGGTGTTAAGAGGGATTCCAGAAGGCTTCCTGTTGGATGTGGGATTTTAGTTGGGACTTAAAGGAAGCCGAGGAGGTCAGTAGTCAGGTGGAGGAGGGAGAACATTCCATGAATAGGGAACAGCCAGATAGAATGCCTTGTGCTAACAGATGGAATGTCTTGTTCATGGAACATTCAGGAAACCAATATCACTGGATTGAAGAATACATGTTGGGGAAGAAGGTATAAGAAGACTGGAAAGATAGGAAGGGTCTAGCTTGTGAAGGCCTTTGAATTCCAAACAAAGCATTTTGTATTTGTTCCTGGAGGTAATAGGAAGTTAAGGAACTTTGCTGAGTGAGGAGTCAAACTTGTGTTTTAAGAAAATCAGTTTAGTGGCTGAATGGAGAATGGATTTCAGTGGGGAGATATTTGAGACAGGCAGACCCACCAGCAGATATTGCAATAGTCCAGGTGTGAGGTGATAAGGGTCTTCAGTAGAGTGGGAGCAGTGTCACAGGGGAAAAGGAAGGATATTTAAGAGATGTTGCAAAGGTGAAATCTAGAGGACATTGCAACAGCTTGGATGTGAGGAGTGGAAGTGAGGAATCCAAGATGACTCCTAGGTTGCAAGCCTGGGGAACTGGAAGGATGGTTTTCCCCTCTATAGTAATAGGCAAAGTAGGAGTGGGGGAGGGTTCAGGGAGAGAGATAATAAGTTCTCTTTTAGATATATTGAGTTTAAGATGTCTACTGGGCATCCAGTTCAAGGTGTCTTAAAGGCATTTGGAGATATGAGATTGGAGGTCAGTGGAGAGAGTGGGGCAGGAAAGGTAAATTTGAGTATCTTAGCATAGAGATGGTTATTAAATGCATGGGAGCTGATGAGATCAACAAGTGAAGTAGTATAGAAAGAGAAGAGAAGAGGGCATAGCACAGAGTCCTGAGGAATATGTATGGTTCGTGGTCGTAATCTGGAGGAAGATCCATTCAAAGGGACAGAGAAAGAGCAAACAGGTAGGGAAAAATGGGAGAGAGAAGTGTCCCCCAAACCTAAGAGAGCAGAGAATATTAAGAAAGAAAGAGTGATTGACAAGTCAAAGGCCACAGAGAGTCAAGAAGACTGAATTGAGAATAGGCCATTGGAATTTGCAACCAAGATATTATTAGTGACTTTGGAGAAAGTAGTTTTGTCAGGATGATAATGTTGGAAGCCAGATTGTAAAATGGGGATCTGGAAAATGGTGATAATAATAGCACCTACCTTCCAGGATTGATGTGAGGACCACATAAGAATATGTGTAAAGCATGTGGCAAACATTACAAAGCTATAGAAATGCTAGCTATTCTCCATTTTTAATAATACTTTAGTGGGAAAAAATCATTTTAAAATATTCTGCTAGGGGGATATTTGAATAGCCATATTCATTCTGTAACTTTCCTAGAAGTACTTAAAGAATTAGGTTTCTCAGCTTTCTTGGAAGGGATTACATAAGTCTGTGGAGTAAAGCCTTGGTGTGTGTGTGTGTGTGTGTGTGTGTGTGTGTGTGTGTGTGTGTGTGT
>NW_020954577.1:34839040-34877551 GCF_900497805.2 Vombatus ursinus
TGTGTGTGTGTGTGTGTGTGTGTGTGTGTGTGTGTGTGTGTGTGTGTAGGAGAGACAGAAACAGAGAGAAAGAGAGAGACAGACAGACAGAGAGAGAGAGACAGACAGACAGACAGACAGACAGACAGACAGACAGACAGAGAGTCCTTATACTCTGGGAAAGGATAGCGTTGTTCCAATACATAAAACTGCAGGAATGGTGGGGAAATGGGCTTGGCAGACTTGGACTTTGTGTGGTGATCAAGTAGCTTAGCATCACTCCAGTTTTGCTAAAGATACCCTCAACCCTCTTCTCTTCTTTTCAGGTCAGGCCTCCCTCACCCCCAGACACTGATGTTTTGTCCCTTCTATGAGATCTGAATGCAAAGGTGAGAGCTACACCTCTCTAATAATGTTTCTGTTTTAACAGATCAGAAAGCTCAAGACCCACAAAAATCAGTCTTGAAGTTCAATATCATAGGCATTGAGACAGGTTGTGTAGGCCATGTTTTGGGCAGGTCTGTCTTCATGAGAATATTTTCAATCATAGCCCAAGGGAAACCATTTTTCCTTGGATACTATCCAGGTTGGCCCTGGGGTCCTCACATACCTCTGGATCAGGATGAGGGCAATCAGTCCTGGAGTTGCAGCCCTTCTGTTTCCTCTTAGATGATCATGCACATGAAAGCCAGTAATAATAGCTAACATTTATACAACACTTGTGAGATGTCAGATACTTGCTAAGTGCTTTAAAATGATTATCTCATCTGATCTGTACAATGGTAGGAGGTAAATATTATTATTATTATTATTATTATTATTATTATTATCCCCATTTTACAGATAAGGAAACTGAGACAAACAGAGGTTGAGTGACTTGTCCATGCTCACACAGTTAGTCAGTATCTGAGGCATTGTATCTGTCTATTCCCATCCATCCTCCATTGAGCTGCCTAAGCAATTTTCCTAAGGTACAAGTTTAACCTCATGTTTTTACATACTTACATATGTACCCTTTAGGCAAGTAGGTATCTCTTAGGACTGTCTCACTTTTCTCTTTGTATTTGCAATGCCTAGAGCAGTGCCTGGCACATTGTAGGTGCTTACTAAATGTGCCACTGATGTTATGCCAACTCATCTTAGGGCATCCTGCTATGGATGAAAACAGGTCTCAGCAATTAGGTTTGAAAAAAATATAATGAGATGTTCAGTATAATAAAGAAAAAATGTCCATCTAGAGAGACAGTTCTGGAATATCAGTAATTAGCATGTATATAGTTCCTTAACGTTTAGTTTAAGCTAAGCCTAATAATATTTAGGGAAACCTAAAGCCTAAATTTAGGTAATTCTAAAAGCTTTTCTTATAAAAACTTTGTGAGTTAGGTACACACATATTTTATCCTCATTTTACAGATAGATAAAGAAACTCTAAAAGGGACTTGCCCACAGTTGTTATGTATCTGAAACTGGATATGTGTGTGTGTGTATATATAAGACTTGATTCAAAGTCCAACTTTCCCTATTATACAATGTTATCTCTCAGAACAAGAAAAAGGAAATTGGACCAGAACTTGGGGTTCTAGTCTAGGCTTTTCAGTAGTTAGTTCAGTAATCTTGAATAAGCTATCTTCTTTGTCTGAACCTCAGTTTCTTCATCTGTAAAATGAAGTAGTTGAGACTGTTTAACCTCTAAAGTTCCCTCAAGCTGTAATGTTCTGTGACTCTATACTTGGAGCTCTTGCTTTCTTATTCTGCCATTCAAGGCTCTATAAAGTCTTACACCATCCCACTTACTTTTTCAGCCTTATAACAATAAAAGCTAATATTTATGTGGGGCAGCTGGGTGGCTCAGTGGATAGAGTACTAGGCTGGGACTTAGGAAGACTCATCTTCCTGAGTTCAAATCTGGCCTCAGACACTTACTAGCTGTGTGATTCTGGACAAGTTGCTTGACCTTGTTTGCCTTAGTTTCCTCATCTGTAAAATGAGCTGGAGAAGGAAATGGCAAACCGTTTCAGTATCTTTGTCAAGACCATCCCCAATGAGGTCATGAAGAGTCAGACTCAACCAAAATAAGTGAACAGCAACAACATTTATATAGTGCTTATTATGCGTAAGTATGTGTCTGTTCCGCTTGAGGGCAGGGAATATTTTAATTTTGGCATTGTATCCCTAATACAGTGCTCATAACATGACAAGAGCTTAATAAATATCTGCTGATTTAATTGATCGGAGTGGTATCTTTTCCCTCTTATTAGATTTTAAGCTTAGCAAATACAAGAACTGTGCTATGGTGAATTGTGATAGGATCCCCTTAGACAAGCTTTGCAGGAAATACCCTTTAGGCATATAAGGAAGCATCATTGGAAGTGTATGAAACAAATGAATAAACAAGGAAACAACCAAAAACAGGACAATCTTGTTCAAAGTAATCAGAAATGGAGCAATGGTGTGTATGTATATGTGTGTGTGTGTATTTCTCAGCACTTCGGAGAATCACAGAACCTTACAGTTGGAAGTGTTCTGAGAGGCCACCTAATCTAATTCAGATCTAAACGGGGATCTCTTCTTCAACATTGTTGGGCCAGCCTTTATTCAGCCTTTGCTTGAAGGTTCCTTGTGAAGGGGAACCCACATCCTCCTAAGGCAGGATATCCTACTTTTTCAGTCTAACTGTTGAGAAGTTTTTGCTTATGTTGGAAGGTCGGTGGTTTGGTTACTAAGCACAAAAGCTATCAGATTTTTCATCTTCATGCATCCTTTTTTTCAGTTATTTCCCTCCACACTTGAGTTAAATGGTAAATCATGAGAGCTAAAGGGACTATTTCACTCTAGTTCACCTGGTTTCTTTTAAGTTTTTCCAAATGGAGTCCCTTGCGGATGACCTAGGCTAAAAGCACAGGAGTATGATAAGATTTTAAAGAAATTTTAAGTCATGTATCAGATAGAGTTTTGACTGAGCATCATCAGGGTCAAAAAAAAAAAGTTCAAAAGACTTTTAGATGAGTGAAAGCTTTTGAAGTCAATTGAATGGGTGCATTGGTAGAAATCAAATCATAATGAACCAATAAGGAACTTGAATTCCAGATGAGGAACAGAAATGGAGGCCAAGAACAGCAACTCCACAGCAAAACCCAACAGATGGCAGTAGAAAACAATAATAACAATAATCCAATAGATTTGCCCAAGGGAAAGCAGATATTCTGGCTAGAGAACAACAAAGGAAATTCAGTGAAAATAGCCTCACTGATGGTTAGCAGTGAGAAGATGCTCCCAAGAAGTGAGTAGCAAGATGAGATCATCAGAGGCCATTTCTTATAAGCATAACGTGATATTTACAAAAATACTCTCCATTCATATATGTTTTCCATGTATGTGTCCTCTTCATGTATGACCCTTGTGTCCTTGATGTTTTGGTCATCAGTAGGAAAGTGTATCCATAGGTCTATGGGGGATTTTTCTTGTCTCTTATTTTGTTATGGTAACTGATCAAATGTCTTTGGTTTTGAACTAATGTGTCAGTTGATCTAGTAGTTAAAAGTAAATATATCAATGGGGACTCATGAGTTGTGATTTTTAAGTAGATGCTGATTAATAAGGTCCATTAAACTTGGAGTAGTTTTATGGGAGCCAGGTGAAAAGGGCATTGGATACAATAATTATACAGAGCAGAAACCTGCCTCTCTGAATTTTTTGCCTATTTTTTCTTTGCTCTACCCTTTAGGACCAAATAGAACAAATTTAATCATTCATCTGTGTCACAATCCTTCAAATGATGGAAGATAGATTTTGAGTCTTTTCAGTCTTTTGTACTGAGTAAGCATCCCCAGGACCATTAGTATATGTTAATTGAATTCAATTACTACTAATCCGTGTTAACTAATTAGCATAAGTAGCAAACCTGTATTTATGTAAGCTAGTCATTGGTGACATGAGAAGATATGACTTAATTCCTTGAAAAGCCATTATATCTGTGCTCATGAGTGCTCACATACTCACACGCTCTACATATACAGAGGATATGCATTCAAGGAATCAATCATTTCACCAGGTACTCACTCTCTCCAATCACAATGTATGTACACCTCATCCTGTGAGTTTCTTTACCATGTTTTTTCTATAAATCTTCCATAAAATGTCCATGTAGCAAATCAAATACTGAATCCATCTGATTCTATTGTTTCCTAAGGCATATCTCTTAATTTTCTATACAATAATTATTTGCAATATTTGATCAAAATTTTGTTAAAATCTCAGGAAACTATATCCACAGTATTTCCCTCATCTAACAGTTTAATAAAAATAAAAAATGAAATGAAATTAGTGTGTCATGACCCATTCTTAATCAGATAAGGGAATTCCAGGCTTCATGAACATGGAAGTGGTGCATTTGTGGGTAATGGGAAGAACAAGGGTATGATCATTTTTGTGTGGCTGAGGTGGAATAGGTCATGACAATGAGTAAGTTGAAGAACTTGAAAGTTAGGTTATTTGATGTTATACCAAAATATAAGTTGAAATCCCTTAGTATGAGAACAGTATTTAGGGAGGAGAGGAAGATTGTGCACCAGGCACTGTAGTCATTGAAGAAAGAAGAGGATTATTCTGGAGGTTAGTAGACATCTACTACCAGAATTTTGATTGGGTGTTAGATTAAGTTAAACCTAAAGGAAGAGACATCATTGAGTGATTCTGCCAGAGGGTGAGTTTGTAAGTGGTAATAGAGAGCAAAGAGCATTCTAGCTTTCCTACCTTGAGAAAGTACAGCTAGGGCTGGAAAGGGAGGCCAGTAAGGCTTTCATCAGGAGGAAGTTAGATCTCAGTAAGAATCAGAAGAGGAAAGGAGAGGGAAAGGAAAACAATTTAACATGAAAGCAAGTTTGTTACCAATGGATCAAGAATTCCAGAAAGTGGAAAGAGTAGCAGTGTGGGACAATGGGAAGTTGGGTTGAGAGATATGGGAATTGGACAGTGAGGGACAGAGAATTGGCTTTGAACAATGAATAATGACAGCCAAGGATTCAGAATCAGTGGAATGGGGTAGATATGACTGGATGGGGTTTGTTAATCATTGAGAAATGGGTTTAGGTAGGTTGTTAACATCCCTAGGTTCTTGGGCTCAGGGTGAGTTTTGGCAGTCCAAGTGACGGAACCACTGAAGGGAACTGATGCAATAGCATTTTTTTTTTCTGTTTCCAGAAGGCAGGACATGCCAGGAGAGGGGTGGTGTGAACTGGATGGAATGGATTCTTTCCATCCCCCCGTGATCAGGAATAAGCCAATCTAGGATGGGATTTAAAAAAAAAAAAAGCATATTCATTCATCCATTTATATTCAGTAAGTATTTATTAAGTGGTTAGTATGTGCCCGGAATTGTTCTGGGTTTTGAAGATACAGAGCTAAAATGAAACAGTTGCCGCCCTCTAGGATCTTACATTCTAATGGGAAGGGGAGAGATAACATGTAGGGAGATCAATCATATCAAGCAGACAAAGTAAATACACATGAATGGTAGGATCATAGATGCAGAGCTGGAACAGATTTCATTTCACAGATGAAGAAACAGGTACAAATAGCTTTAAGGACTGACCCAGGTCAATCACACCACTGGTAAGTGTTATAGGCCAGATTTGAGCTCAGGTCTTTGTTATTTCCCATCCAGCGCTCTATTCTTTATACAATGTTTCCTCCAAAAAAGCAATATGATTCTATCTCTCTGATTAAACTCTAGTCTCTTGAAGACATGGACTTAGCTTTCTACCTCAGGGAGTGTGGTTCAGTGCTAAGCACATGGCCTTTACAAATGCTTATAGAACAAATGAATGAATAAAAGGCAGTGAATGGATGTGGGAGAGGAAAATTGTGCAAAGTCAAGGCAAGTTCTTTTGGTTTTCCTGTTATATACACATCCCATTTCAGAGTGTTAGCTTGCATCTGATTTGCTTCAGGCCAATGAACTCCTTGGTGGAACCAAAATGAATTACCGTAGTGTTATCTGAAGAGATACATGTTTCCAGAGGGTGGATTTTGTTTCAGTCAGGTTTAAATTAGATTCATGCTCTTCTCAAAGGGCAATTTTAAGTCACAGACCAGGTCTCTCAGACAGATATTGGGGTGGGAAAAGAGGCTGTATTTTAGCTGATTTCAGTTATTCCCTCACAATGTGTTACAACTTTTTCCACTGTTGCTGTCTGATGTACTCAGGTGTGACTTTCTAGGCTGTGTGACCATAGGTATGTTAATATTAATAATAAGCTAGCATATAGCACTTTAGATACAGTATCTCATTTGTTCTTTATAATCCTCTGAGTTATATATGCTATTATTATCTTTTATAGTTGCAGTATGATGGACAAAGAATTTAAGTCCCTTGTTTAGGGTCACAGAGCTAATAAGTATCAGGCTAGATTTGAAATCACTATTTACTATGTCACCTAGCTACTCCTAATGTGATTGAAGAGACAAATTTGTGAGTAAATATGTATTTGACTTAGGAATGGCCCCAGGGGGTTGGAGCCAAGATGGTGGAGAGAAGCCAGTTGCCTGAGCTCTCCCCAGTTTCCCATGGAAATATTAAATCAAGCCCCTAAATGAATTCTAGAGCAACTGAACCCACAAAAAGATGGAGTGAAACAATTTTTCCAGCCCAGGATAACTTAGAAGGACTTCAGGAAAGGTCTGTCTCACTTGGGTAAAAGGGTAGCCCATCCTAGCACAGAAGGTGTCCAGGCAAGACAGCAGGAGGCTCTTAGCCACAACACAGAAGGCAAATTACAAGCCTCAGAACCCTGGCACAATAGGTACGACTAGGCCAGGCCACCCCCAGTACAGTGGGCAAATCTCAAACATCTGAGGTCCCGACATGGAAAACTAGTGACCAGGCCCTTGACCCCCAGAATAAGAAGCTCAGGATAGTTCTCCCTGTGCCCCAGGAGCAGAGCTCAACTTTACAAGTCACAAAATAGGCTGAAAATGAGGAAGAAACAGAAGAGAGCCCTGACCCTAGAAAACTGCTATGGAGATGGGGAAGATCAAAACACAAACTCAGAAGAGGACAACATCAAACTGCCTACATGTGAAACCTCAAAGGGCAATATGAATTGATCTGAAGCCCAAAAAGGTCTCTTGAAAGAGCTCAAAAAAGATCTTAAAAATCAAGTAAGAGAGGTAAAAGAAAATTTGGGAAAGAAGTGAGAGTTATGAAAAATGATGAGAAAAGAGTCAACAGCTTGGAAGAGGATGCACAAAAATTGACTGAAGAAAACAACTCCTTTAAAAGTAGAATTGACCAAATTGAAAAGGAGGTTCAAAAACTAATGAAAAAAAAGAATTCTTTAAAAATTAGAATTTGGCAAGTGGAAATTAATGACTCTATGAGACATCACCAATCAAACAAAATCAAAAGAATGAAAAAATAGAAGAAAAGGAATGGCCCCACACCCCCTCCCTCCTAATCTGTAGTTTGCGACTGCAGCTGCTATTTGCCCTGTCTACTATTGTGTCTTTCTTTGTCTCCAGACTTTATAGACAGTCTCGTGACTCAGCTCTGAAAGAATGGTTTCATTTTCACCAGCTAGGAAGCAGGCTACTTTGTCTGTCACTGCTATTTTTCAGCCATGTCATTTGTCATTGTGTTTCCATGTCTCCTTCAAATGTTTCTTCTACCTATTCTGTCTGTGGTGACCCCATTTCAGCTCACCACAGAGCAATTTTTCAGACATGTTGCTCTCATCCATCCTTCATACACCTAGACTCAGGAGAATTGTCGGGATGTTACTTTGCAGTTGTAACCTAGAGGCTAGCACCACAAAAGGACGGCAGAGGAGGAGAGACAAAGCCACAGAATCATTGAATCTCAGTCAGAAGAAACCTTAGAGATCATATCTACATTTCAGTCTAACTGGCCTTCTAGCTGTTACATACAAATGACATTCCATCTACCATGCCCATTCATTTGTACAAGCTGTCCTCAGGTTCTACAATGTACTCCCTGCTCACCTCTATCTATGCCTTAATACCACTCCTTAATTTCTAAGCAGACTCAACTCCAATATAAAGCCTTTCCAAATTTCCACAATTACTAGTGTGTGTGTGTGTGTGTGTGTGTGTGTGTGTGTGTGTGTGTGTGTATGGGTGGGTGGGGAAATGTTTAACCATCGGCTCTCCAAAAACACAAATTGCGGGTGACAAATTTTAAAGTTTAATATGAATTATTAATGTTTTCTCTATCTTTCTGTTAAACCTAGATGATCATAAGAATAACAAATCAAACCCTGATTTGTAGCATTTACAGATTTTACCCTGAAAATTCAACACTCAGCTTGGGAACAGGGAAGAGCCACCTCTAGCTCATCACTCATTTTTCCTGTTTTGATCCTTTCTGTATTCTTCCAGCAGAATATAACTTAGAAGGGCTATTTCATTTTTCTCTTGGTATTCCTAGCACCAAGCAAAGTGCCTTGAATGGAGGTGATGCATAATAATTGTTTGTTGAATTAAATTCTGAAGTGGTTTCTAACTCTAAATCTATGACCACATGAATTGGTCTAACACAGACCTATAGAAGAATCGTCTCCACCAAATTCTCAACGTATGATTATCCAGCCTTCATTTGAACATATCTATTAATGGGAAATTAACTACATCTAGAGGGAAGCCTATTTTATTTTCAGTGAGCACTAATCATTATGGAAGTTTTTCTTACATCAATCTGATCTCTGTCTTTTTATATTTTGTAGCCATTCTTTTCAGGTTTTACCTTCAGGGCCAAGCAGGAGACTAATCCTAATTCTGTAAGACAGGCCTTCAAATACTGCCAGCTTTCTTCTCTCCCTTCACCCCATTTTTTTTCTCTTCTGGCTAAACATTTCTATCTTCTATATCAGTAGGGAATTAACCAAAAGCCTTGTATTGAAAACTCAGGGGTCTCTCCTTTGGCCTCTGATCAAGGAAAAGTCAATCTAAACCTTTCTGAAGATTGAAGAAATGCATAGCTTGGAAGGCTAGTTTGACTCATTGCTCCAAGGGGGTGTAACACAATTATGAGGGGATAACTGAGAAAGATCAGGAAGAGGACTGGTTCCCTGCCCTCTTTCCCTCTCTTAAGGCTAGAGGCAGAGCTTTAGCTAGCTATGCAAATTGTGAGCCTTCTCTGTGAGTCATATAAAAGAGAGAAACTGGCAGTGTGTTATTTTTGGCAAGGACTCTGGTACTTTCTTTGAGTGATCCCAAGGGTGAGGAAGAATCCTCTAAGAAACTAACAATAATCCAATTTATACTGACTTAAGAGAAAAAGAAGAAATTCCACAAGCACCACCATCACCTCTATTTGTCCAAAGTTTAGTCATTAAAAAGCATTACATTAGTTTATTGTAAGCCATTTATATAGATTGACGTCAACTCAAACTATCTTCATCCCATAGTGCCCACTTTGATGGCGCTGTAATTCCAATGCTCAGTGAGGGCTTGCTTGTGACGATGGAGATGGCTGCTCTCGAGGGCTCTTTTAAACTCCCAAATGCCATAGTAAAGAAATGTTCCTGCCTCAATATCTGGCTGATAAAAATTCTACCATGAAATAAGAAAAATAGCATACAATATTATTTTACAGGCCAGTAGACTGTGTGTGTGTGGGGGGGCATTGAATACACCTAGTTGGAAATAAATTGGGTTGGGAGAAAGAGGAAAAGGAGAAAATACCTACATGTATTTATAATGCATATATTTGTATGTATAGGCTAGGTTTTGAGAAAAGATTTTTCATCCATTTTGAGTTCCATGGTTTCAGTGATGTTTCATTGCAGCCAAACCATGTGTTAAAGTGGTGGTGGGGGGAGAGGATGAGGATTTCCATGGGGGAAGAAAAATTTTCAAACCATTGGTTGGGAATCACTCTAATGGAGGGCAGCAAGTTTCCCACAGCTCCCTTCAGTAATGGATCATGAAGGTGATTTCAAAGAGAAGCACTGTGCTATTTGAGTGCACCACTCAAAATGTATCTCTCCAAGGAGTTCCCATGAGGTCCCCTTTAGCCAAGTGCTTCCCAGAGTGAGGATGAATGGATTCCACTAATGTCATTTCTGTTGTCCCACAAAGTAAATCTTCAAGGAGTGGGGGATCATTTATCCCTCAGAATCTAGTAGATGGCTCTACTTTTTACCTGGCATTATAGAACAACTAACATTTATATAGTGCTTTGTGATTTGCAAAGTGCTTTTCATACATTATCTCATTCTCCTTTTGAAAGTGTGGCAAAAAAAAAAAAACAAACATCTTTAGGAGAATAAAGAGAAAAGTGAAAAAAATTCAAGGCTTTATTTGATTTTGTTTTCACTCCTTTGCTGTGTTCTTCCCCACTCCCTGCACACGTTGTCTGTTATCTCAGATTCGTCCATATTGAGTTCTGCAGTTCCAAGAGAGTGAGGACCTTCATTCTCCCTTAGTGAAGGTGAGATATATCATGTGGCTTTAGCATACATGTTGTTTCATGTTTGTCTTTGTACTAGAAGCACTCAGCATAACACCTGGAACATAGAAGAATGTAAGTTTTTGAAGGGCAAGGCCTGTCTTGTTTTTGTATTTGTATCTCCAGAACATAACACTGTAACTGGTGCCATGTTTTAGTTTCACAACCCATCTAGACATCTACCTTGGCCATCTTATTATTTCACTGCTGCCCCTGACCTGCTCCTCCCCACCTGAACCAGTGCCCTCCTGAGATCTGAACTTCCACACTACTGTCTTCCAGAATCCAGGCCCCCGGCCTTGGGGAAGTTATTTCATTCAGATTTACAGCTTCCACCCAAGGGCCCAATCCAGTACATTGCTGACTGACTGTGTGCAGACTAGCCCACTCCAACCAATCTACATGTTAGCTGGTTCTAGAAACCAGTTCATACTACATCCCATCCAGACATCTAACTAGCCGTATCACCAAATGCCTGTCCTAGGACCCTCAATTCACTGTCCTTTTCCCCAGAACAAAAGAGCCTTATGTGGTTATCACTCACCTATTAAGAGTTCCTCTACTAAAATATAATCACCGGGAGTGCAAAGAGATTGTTTTATGTACAGAAGTGCATGTATGCACATATATGTGTACATACATATATACATATTGTTCAGTCATTTCAGTTATGTTTGACTCTTCATAACTCCATTTGGAGTTTTCTTGGCAAAGATACTAGAGTGGTTTGCCATTTCCTTCTCTAGCTCATTTTACAGATGAGGAAACTGAGGCAAATGAGGTTAAGTGACTTGTCCAGGGCTACAAAGCTAGAAAGTGTCTGAGGCTGGATTTGAATTCAGGAAGATGAATCTTCCTGACTCCAGGCTAGGTGCTCTAACCATTGCACAAGCTAGTTAGTCTACCTCAGAATATGAACATTGAACCATAGAATACTCTAGCTAGACTGAATGAAAGAATGAAACAGTTATTAAATACTTCCTACATGCAAACTGCTGGAGATACAAATAGAAAAGTAAGACCTTCCGTGCCCTCAGGGAGCTCACCTTCTAATGGGAAGGTGAATATGGAAAGTTTCAGCTGCAAGTCAGATGGAAAAGTCTGATTGTCCTTAGGGAGATGCAGCAAAGGTGATGGTAATGACTCTTCTTTAATGCCATTTCCACCGATATAATCCTATCAGTTTCTGATATTGAATCATTTGACAGAGCCAAGGACTTTGCTGACAGGAAAGCCCCTTTCTGAGTCTTCAGAAGCAGTGACTGCAGCACCCACAGGAGCCTTTGTCAGGCTGTGTTTCCACAGTGATAACTTCCTAGGATGATAGCTGAGGACAATGGACTAAAACATTTCCATTTTCAAGGCTCTTGGGTTGAAGGTCCTGAGTTACCTCTTTTCAGGTTCAAGGGGAGATAATAGTTAAGATAATGGTGTTGGTTCAACTTGTTTCCCATCTCCCCCTCCAGGTACCCTATTGCTTCAGCTAAGTTGGCTTGACTGCCCTCTGAATTAGCAGTTGGTTGGAATTTGCCTCCTTTGATGATGATTGTGAGGTCTGGGACAGGAGCAGAACCTGCAGGTTTTTTGGGGGCTACTTCCATGGCCAGGGTTCCTTCCCATTGGTGGCATTGGGCAAGCAGCTGATGCTGCTGATGGTGAGGAAAGTGGGTCCCTTCTCAGCAATGATTTTGCCCTCTGTGATGGCAGAGATGGGTGTGCCAGAAGTAGGTCCAGTGACCTGGAGGACAATGCTATTTCCAAGGCTTTTCGTGGTTGTATACTTGGTATATCCATCAGAATTTGAGAGGAGATGACTGTCAAGGTGGTTGCAGTAATTTAGCTCACCTGGTCCATATTGCCTCCTTTTTTCGCCAGGTCACGCTGTTGTAAGGCTCATCTATACCAAATTTATTTTACAGATGAGAAACTGAGGCTCCAAGAAAGGGAGTGACTTACTAAGGTCATGCTATTTACTAATAAATGGTGGAACTGGGATTTGACCCCACATCTCTAGAATATTAGTTCAGTGTTTTGTTTTTGTTTTGTTTTTCTCAATATATAACATCATCAAGAATACCGCACTTTAAATGAAAGGCACCAACATTTAAATTTCACATCTGAGAGTACTAATTAAATGATTCTAAGTAGTTAAATTTTCTGAGCCTCAGTTTCCTTCCCTTTAAAAGAGGTAAAATGATATTTATAGTACCTACCATACTTTGTTCTTACGAAGACCAAATGGGATACTGTATGTGATGTACCTTGGCTACTTTAAAGTGTCATATAAATATTGCTTATCATCATCATCATCATCATCATCATTTGTTGCATTTGGCCTTGATTCTCAGAAAGGACCATGACATTAGGAAGATGATGACATGACTTTCAATTGATTTTGTTTTGAATGAGGGAGGGCTGTGCAAGGTCACCAGCCTCACTTTATCCTCAAGATCAATCTGGGTTCAGTGGCCAGATATTCATCAATTGATTGGAGATAGCTCAGGATGCAATGGGAGACACTGGTCCTTTTAACATAAGGTCTTTTCAAGTTCTCACTTTGAGCAAGGCAATGACCATTGAATGAAGAGGCCTCTTTAAGAAATGAGTCAAGGCATGGCCCCTTCAATAAAAAAAAAATCAAACTGGGAAGGGAAGACCCTTAGGGTTGCTGGCCAAAAGAGAAGAAGTTATTATTTATATTCACTATGAGTCAGGAGGACCCCAAAGATAACTATTAAGAGTTACTTGGGCATGGACCTATTGTTGTCCAATCTATGAGCTCCAGAGTGAATTGAGTTTAAGGTTTGGTCTTTGAGAGGGAAATCTAGCCAGTAAACCCCAAGTTAAGTAGGCAGCTTTTGGTCATCAAAATTTGCTTTCCTTTGGGCAGAACACCCTCAGGTAAGGGGAGAGGAGAGAAGAGGAGAAGAGAAGTAGCTTAAGAGAGTTACTTATTCTTGGATATGGAGGGGTAGTCCTAAGAGAGTAGTGGTATTTGCTCTAGTCTGGTTATTTTATTATTTCTGGGAAATCCTGGTGTGGCAACACTGGCCAGTGATGAATATGGGTAACTTTTCTGTAATTGAGTTTCCTTTGACAATTAAAAGTTAAGTGACTTGCCCAGAGTCACTCAGCCAAGACTTGAACATAAGCCTTCTGGTCCCCAAGACCAGCCTTCTAACCACGTCACACTGCCTGTTGTTGTTGTCAATATAATATTTGGAAATCCTCTGCCCTCATTCTGTATGAATGAAGAAATCCCCGGAGTCCAGTCCTGATGTGTGTGTTTGAAGTTCTTTACACTAATAGTGTATTTGAAAAACTCCAAAATGCCAACAAGCCAGGGATCAGGCCAATGCAATATGACTATTTTGTTCAGACCTTCTTTTAAATGCCAGTCATGTTCACTCATTACCGCAAGTTGGAAAATCACATGTCATAGCATATGCCTCCATTCAATCCCAGATCTGATACTGATGCTTTGAAGTAAAATAATTTTAATCCTTATTGCTTATCAAGAATTAATGAAAACAACTGTGTGTACTTACACTTCTAAAATTTTATAAACAGATCAGCAGGGTTAATTGTGAAAACTGTTTGCCTTTGAAAAACATTCAAGTGTTGCTTTTTCAAGCTGTGAAATTTTCTGTCTCCCATACATATGGCTTTCCAGATTCTACAAACACACACACACACACATACACACACACACACAGAGTAACACATATACTATATTTAGGAAAAAAAATACAACTATTGAAATGCCCATTAATAGATGTTCACAGTGAAGCATTGCTTTCTACTCAATGTAAGAGTTTACTCATCAAATTTTTACTTCTAGGAATATCTGTATTCAAATATTTTATACAAAATAAGGAACAAATGAATTTAGGTATGTTAGGCCAAAACTAGCATTACTAATGAGATAGATCATTTTGCCAAAAAAAAATTAAACCTGGCAATTTCACATTACCCAGTTTCAAGTGTCTCTCTGAAATCATGATTAGGGAAAAGATGTCAAAGGGCCAAGCTGACATAAGGTAGTAGTCAGAGCCCTGGCCTTGTATTCAGAAAGACCTGGGTTTTGATCTTGTCTTAGATACTTAATAGCAGTGTGATGCTGAGCAAGTCACTTCATCTCTCTGTGCCCCAGGTTCCTCATCAGCTGTCAGAGTTGTTCTTGATGTTTCCTAACATCTCTCCCAGTTCTGAATCTATGATCTTATGTTGCCGTGTTGAGTTAATAAACATAAACACACAGACCATTTCACTTTCATTTGCCTTCTAGTTTCCAACCCCATCATTGCACTGAAGTTGCTTTCTCCGAAGTTAGTGATGATTTCTTAGTTACCACATCCAGTGGCCTTTTCTCAATCCTCATTCTCCTTGACCTCTCTGCAGCCTTGGACACTGTTCTCAGTCTCTCCTTGATATTCTCTTCTCTCTAGGTTTTTAGGACACCATTTTCTCTTGGTTTTCCTCCTGCCTATCTGACCAATCTTTCTCTGTCTCCTTTACTGGAACCTCTGCCAGATCATTCCCACTAGCCCTAGATGTCCCTCAGGGTCCTGCCCTGGACCCTCTTCTCTTGTCCTTCTATACTACGTCACTTGGTAATCTCTTCAGCTCCCATGGACTTAATCATGATCTCTGTGCTGATGATTGTCAAATCTACCTATTCCTCTCTGCCAAAGTGACTTTCAGAATCTTGAACCAATTGTCCAGTCAGAACTCATTATTTTTCCCCCTAAACCCTCCCCACCTCCTACTTTCCCTATTATAGTAGATGGACACTCCATTCTCCCAGTCCTTCAGGCTTACAACTTAGGAGTCATCTCGGATGCTTCACTATCTCTCACCACCTCCACCCCTCCACCTATATCCAAGCTCTTGCCAAGGCCTATAAATATCACCTCTGTAATATCTCTTGTTTCTATGCTTGCTTCTCTGACACTGCCAACACTCCGGTGCAGGCCCTCATCACCTCATATCTGTACTGTTGTAATGGCCTGCTGGTGGATCTGTCTGCTTCAAATCTCTCCCCATTTCAATCCATCCTCCATTCAGCCACCAAAGTGGTTTTTTCTAAAGCACATATCCTACCATGTTATTCCACTACTCAATAAATTCCAGTGACTCCCTATTGACTCAAGTATCAAAACCAAAATGCTCCATTTGGCATTCAAAGCCTTTCATATCCTAGCTCCTTCCTACCTTTTCAGTCTTCTTATACCTTATTTCCCAACATGTACTCTTCAATCCAGTGACATTGACCTCCTGGGTGTTCCATTGACAAGACACTCTATCCCTTGGCTCTGAGCATTTTTTCTGTCTATCCTCTATGCCTAGAAATCTCTCCCTTTTCCACTCCACCTCCTGACCTCTGACAACTCTTACATTTCACTTGCTGTCCCTTCAAGTGGCAGATATCATTCAAAATGGAAATAGTCAATGGTAGTTAACTACTATTTATGCAGTATATAGCTGCTTTGTATATTGTCTTCTCCATTATACTGTAAGCTTCTTGAGGGCAGGGACTATCTTTTGACTCTTTTTTTCCCATCCTCTGTGTTTAGTACAATGCCTAGCAAATAGTAGGTGCTTAATAAATATTAATTGATTAATTGATTATTTGATAGAAGGGCTATGGGAAGACAGGCACACTATATGCTCTTGAAAGAGTTGAAAATTGGTTCCACCATTCCAGAAAGCAATTTGGAACTAGCTAAGAAAATCAGAATTACATTTAACTGCCAATATACTCTTCACAAAAAAAAAGTCTTAAATAACTGGCAAGAGATCTAATGTTCATAATTACGACATACCAATTTAATGAAAATTATTTTGTTTTCTAAATAAAGGTAGAGTTTTAATGCTATACCAAACTATCAAGAGATTATTTTATAGAATTAGATAAAATAATTAAAAATAGAAAATTCTGGAGAAATGAAAGGTCAAAAGTCTTAAAGGAAATAATGAATCAGAGCAGAACTGAAAGGTAGCATCAGCCTGTCTTACATTGTTATATAAAGTAGTAATCACCAAAATCATTTGATGAAGGTTAAAAATAGAAAAGTAGAGTATTAAAACAATATATGAGTGATACCCTGGAATAATTGGGTACAATAGTTCAATTTTCACTAAAATTAACCACTCAAAGTTCTAAGGAAAGGACTCTTGATTTGACAAAAACTGATAGGAAAACTTACAATAAGATGATTTTTTTTTGTAGGACGCCAATTATATTACAATTATATTACTGGTACACAGTAAACTCCAAATGCATTTTCAATATAATTGGAAACACCATTTTTAAAAAATGGAGTATATTTGACAGAAGTACCTTTATAGCTAAATTAAGAGGAAAAGCCATAACCAAATATGGAAGATGATTATTTAGAAAGTAGTAGCAGTAGTAGTAGTAGTAGGAGGAGGAGGAGGAGGAGGAGGAGGAAGAGGAAGAAGAGTTGTTGTTGTTGTTGTTGCTTGGTGGTTTCAGTTGTGTTTGACTCTTTGTGACCCCATATGGGGTTTTCTTGGCAAAGATACTGGAGTGGATTGCCATTTCCTTCTCCAGTTCATTTTACAGATGAGGACACTGAGACAAGCAAGGTTAAATCATTTGCCCAGGGTCACATAGCTAGTAAGTGTCTAAGGTCAGATTGAACTCACAAAGATGAGTTGTCCTGACTACAGAACCAGGAAACTGTCCACTGTGCCAACCAGCTTCCCACTATAAAAATTAACAAATTAATTGTTTTAGTTAGAAAAAAGTAAAGAGTCTGTTACCCAAATGAATATTGTTGATAAAACTAATATTAAAAATATGGAAAATTGACACAAATTGGTAAGCTGAAGAGCCATTCTCCAATAAATGTGAAGTGAAAGGATATAAGCAAATACTTTTCAAAAAATAATTGGAAATGATCAAAAACCAACTAGAAAACTGAGGTAAACCACTGATATGAAAAAGGGAAATTAAAATAACTCTGGCATTTTATTTCATCCACTTCAAAGTGGGTATAGTAATTTAAAAAAAATACAATAAATGGAGTGATCATGGGAAGACAGACACTCATATACTATTGATAAGTTGTCTAGCTATTATGGAAACATGCTTTGGAATTATGCAAAAGTCACCAAACTGTTTTTTACTAGTTTTTACTAACCTAGTGTTCTAGGTTAGCTAACTAGCTAACTAACTAACTATTGCACAAATATATCCATATGTCTGTCTGTCTATATCTCCATCTATCTATCTATATTTCATAGTGATTCTTTAGTGACAGCAAAAAATCTTGAAAACAAAGCAGATTACCATCAATTAGGAAATAACAGAATAAATTATGACATATGAATACTATTTAATGAGGAATGGCATGATATTGTGGATAAATGACTGGTTCCATGTTAGAATTTCTCCACATTGGTAAAATATGAAACCTGAACCAGAACCATAAAAATAACAATAATGGTGCTCAACAACCTGACAAAGATGATAGAGATAAGGATAGTCAATGCTGGAGGATTGGTAAAAAGATAGGCATTGTAAAGAACTGTTGATGGAGCTGTTAATTGTTCTAAACATTTTGGAAAGCAAATAGGAATTATGCTAAGAAGAGAACTCAAATATCATTTCAATCCAGAGGCATGTGCCTAAAAGAAGTCAATGATTGAAAATAAAAGTCCCATTTACATTAAAATATTAACAAAAGCATTTCTTGTAGTAGCAAAGACTTTGAAACAAAGGAGACACCCACTGGTTGGAGAACGAATAAATAGGTCAAGGTACATGCATAATGGGATATTTATTGTTCTCTAAGAGATAATGGAGCATGAGAAGCCTTGTACGAACAGAAATAGAAATACTACATAGTGAAGTAAGCAGAAGTGACAATAATAATGCAATAGAAAGAACAATAACAAAACATTTGAAACTGAAATTGGAAAATGTAGAGTGATGCAATAAACAGAAATCAAAAAATGATTTTGAACTGAGCTTAATGGAATACTATTGTGTCATGAGGAATAATATATCTGAAGAATTTGGAGAAACATGGCAAGACTTATTTGAAATTATGGAGAGTAAAGAGGACCAAAGAGGCAATGCATGTATGTGTGTCTATTTATAAATGTATGTAACAAATATACAAACCACCAAATGAAAGCTATATCAAAGCTTAGATTAATTATAATCTATCCCTCCTTCCCTTCCCTTCCCTTCCCTTCCCTTCCCTTCCCTTCCCTTCCCTTCCCTTCTCTTCTCTTCTCCTCTCTCTCTCTCTCTCTCTCTCTCTCCTCTCTTCTTCTCTTCTTTCCCTCTGTTTCTGTCTTCTGAAGAATTGATAATGGAATATACCTCTTTCATCTCAAGAAACTATGTCTCTAAATTACCCATAGCTATAGAGAGACTTAGGCAAATGCTTTGCTGAAAGCTAAGTACATCAGATCTGTAACATTTCACTGATCTACCAGTCACATTGCCCTGCCCCCATTCCCAAAATAAGTTGGTTTGGCTTGATTTGTTTTGTTTTTAAGTTCTACAATTATATTTTTGATTTGCGATCCTAGTACTTTCCCCTTAGCCCTTCCTCTCACAAGTGCTCCAGAAGTAGATAATTGTTCCACTATTCTCTGTGCTGTTCCCTGGTATGATTACTTCTGGAGTATGACATTTAGTTATAGACACCACATTTCAAAGGTCAAGCCAAGTTAACAAGCATTGATTAAGTGCTTAATCTAAGCCAGGAACTGTGCTAAATTCTGAGAATTCAAATGCCAACAGAGAGAAAGGCAGCCCTTGCCCTCAAGAAGGTAACATTCCAAAGGGGAAAGGTAATACATAAAAGGGAGCAGAATAGTTGGGAGGGTATTGAGAGAATCTGAGCTGTGGCAGTGTAGAGAGTCAAGAGTGGAGCCTGGAGAGGAAAGGAAACATTGCTGGCCTGGATCTTTTCCTTAAAATGGAGATCCTAGTAAGAACTAGCCAATAAGAGGAAGGGGCTCACATGGTAGACAGTACTTTCCAATAAGAGAGCTTTAGGGGGGGAGTGAATATCATTATCAGGAGGCTTTTGTGACATGGAAGAAAAAGTCTACATAGTCAGGAGTGGAGCCTGGAGGAGAACGGAGAGACAAAGGCCAATGTAGAAGCAGGCAACCTGTATGGGGAAAGAGGAAAGGAAAGAAATGCTATTGAGGCATGACACATGGATTTTAGCCTGAAGAAGGGCAGGGATGAGGTGGGGATGATTAGTTATCTCTAAGTGTTGGAAGTGTTGTATTTTGAGAGAGGCATTCAATTTGTTATTTTTCTGCTTACTTCCAAAATGTATAGATGGGAACAATGAGGAGAAGCTACAGAGGCAGATTTAGGTTTTATCATGGGAAAACAGAAAAAAAAATTTAAATTCCTTACAGCCAGGACTTTCCAAAAACAAAATGGACCACTGTGTGATGGACTGGTTTCCCTTTCATTGAAAGTCCTCAAGCATGGACTGGTTGATTATTTAATGGGCATAGTATAGATGGGCTTGGTTGTTAGATATGGATGGGTTGGACTAATTTGCTTCTGAGGTCACCTTCTAACTCCATTTCAGATTTTGTCATTCTTTGAATCAGCTCACCATAGAGAATCATGTAATTTTTAAGAATTTTAGCTCCTGATTGTAATGCACATCAGTGGTAGTGTGGCCTCTCGTTTCTGCAGAATTAGAATGTTACCTTCCTTTTTTTTTTTTTGGTGAGGCAATTGGGGTTAAATGACTTGCCTAGGGTTGCACAGCTAGTAAGTGTCAAGTGTCTGAGGTCACATTTGAACTCAGGACTTACTGACTGTAAGGCAGGAGTTCTATCCACTGCACACCCAGCTGCCCTGAGACTGTTAACTTACTGAGGGCAGGGGCTGCCTTTCTTCTGCTGGCATTTGGATTCTCAGAGCTTAGCACCATGCCTGGCACAGATTAAGTACTTAATCAAGGCTTGTTAACTTGTCCTGATTGTGTTCCAGAAGTGGGCCTTCCAGGAAACAGCAAAGAATGGTGAAATCATTATCTTCCTTTTTCTCTTAATGCAAATAGAGTATCATTTTTATTAGTCTTCCAAGGCTCAGTGTTGAAATTTATTGACCTTGTACTCCTGCTTCGCTGATGTTTCTGTGAAAGATTTATGGGAGATCATGGATCATAAAACAAACAAAAACCATAGCAATAGCTATACATTCATTGTAATAT
This sequence comes from Vombatus ursinus, assembly GCF_900497805.2. Classification (NCBI taxonomy): domain Eukaryota; kingdom Metazoa; phylum Chordata; class Mammalia; order Diprotodontia; family Vombatidae; genus Vombatus; species Vombatus ursinus. Next base: position 34,859,717 of record NW_020954577.1, read on the forward strand.
CTAAGTTAGAAGGAGGTATCAACAATCATGGAAAGAATCCTCTTTGGTCTTTTCTCTGGGTTAGTTTTATTATTTCTTATCATTAATATATAACAATTAATTATCAATTTTAAAATTATTTTTCTTCATAATTTTAAAAGGTTAGTGTGGAAGAATGTATTTTCTTTTCTTTTCTTTTTAAAATATGCAATGCTTCATCAATTTGCATGTAATCCTCAAACACTCTATGAATCCTCTCTCCATCATTCTATTTTTTCAAAATATGTTTTACCTAAATGAGCATCTGTGTATGACTTTTAAATTCCTTCACAACCTGATTCCTTTCTACCTTTCCAGTCTGTTTTACATTTTACTCCCCACCACATAATTTATGAACCAGCAGTACTGATCTTTTTGCTGTCCCTCACACATTATAATCAATCTCCTAATTCCAAGTCTTTTTAATGGTTGTGCCCATGCCTAGAATGCATGCCTTCCTGGCTTTCTTGCTTCTTTCCAGACTAAAAAAAAAATCCTACCTTCTATAGGAACTTCTATTTCATTCCCACTGTTGGTATCTACCCTCTGGAATTGCCTTTCATTTACATTGTGTGTATGTGTGTGTGTGTGTGTGTGTGTGTGTGTGTAGACAACATCTCTGAGAAGTCAAATTGTATATAAGCTCATAGTAAATCCCAGAAGTTGATTTCAAATACAGAAGATTGAAAACAGCAAAAGTGGAGTTAAAGGACCTGAATCAGCCACTTGCTAGTTGCAAGACTTTGAACAAGTTATTTTATGTTTCAGACCATTAAGATTAGAATGATACGTTGCCTGTGAAACTTGTGTAATCTGTAAAGTGCTAAACAAAAAGCACAAATAGGATAGAAGCTATCTTTCTATCATAAAATAATATATACAATATATAAACTATACACACACACACACACACACACACACACACACACATAATGAAAAGAAAGGCAAAATCATAGTTCCAGTACTTAAGAAGCTCACATTCAAATGGGAGAGGAAACATGTAAAATAGTTCAATTTTGCATTTTGTCTCTCCAATTTCAATGTGAGTTCCTAGAAGACAGGGATTATGATCTTTCCTTTATTTTTATTCCTTATCCACTTATCAGTAGGTCTGACATAAATAAGTTATAAACAAAAGTTTATTGACTGATGACTACATTGAAATATTATTATTCGATTTTTTCCATTTTTTTTTTGGTTGAGAGAAAGCAATTGCAAAAAGGAGTGTGAAAACAAAGAAAGAGAAAGAGACACAAAGAGACAGAGATAGACAGGGAGAGAGGGAGAGAGGGGAGAGAGAGGAGAGAGAGAAAGAGAGAGAGAGAGCAAGAGAGAGAGAGAGAGAGAGAGAGAGAGAGAGAGAAAGGTTATGCTGTCTATGTTCACATCAGTAGAGCATTTGAAAAAGAAAAGGGGATGATGAAGTAATTGGTCAGAAACTCGTCTATATTGAGTCAACTGTAGATCTTTGGGATATCTGGGTGATTGAGTTAGTTATTTGACATATGATCATTTTAATTTGAGTAGACAAGGATACTGGTTACTTTGCAGTTGGTTATAAAATTTTAATACTTGTAGTTTTAATTGACATACATTTAATAATGTAATTAACCCATAGGACACTATTTAAAAAAACAGACAGATGATAGATAGATAGATAGATAGATAGATAGATAGATAGATAGATAGATTGATAAAATAATGATAAGTTCTGACTATTAAGAAGTCAAAAAAGGTACAATCTATATATGATCTTTGGATTTTTCCTCCAACACATATTGACATGAGAAATTTTTTTTTCTTAAAAAAATCATTTCTGATAAGCCACCCAGGTCTATTACCACCTTGACCAAGATCTCCTGCAAACAACCAGACCTGCTTTCTGTTCAAACCCCACAACAATCCTTAAGGGGAAAATTCATTGCGGAGAAAAGACCCACCTAAGTCATGACCACCAGTTGTAACTGCTGACCAACTATCACCTAACAGAAAGATATGCCCAGGAGCCCTCAAAGTGACACTCCCTCATATGCTGGCAAAGTCATTTTTTTCAGACCATATTTCACAGCTATCATCCAAGGAATCAAGTTCTGTGGAGGACAGGCCAGCCATCCTCATCAATCGCTATCTAACTACCACATTGAAGGTAAGGAAGCCAGGTTTGCTGAACCAGAAAGGCATCCTGAAAGAGAGAGAAATGGTAGGCAGTGTGTGCTTTTCAAACCAGATCATTGTAACCATCATTTCCCTTCAGACCTTAATGGAGATATCTTAGGAACCTGAACCCAAAGGCCTTTAGAATAGCAATGCTATGCCAAGTGCCCACAGAAGCTTAAATTACTGGAGGCGCAGAAGGAAAAAATGGTTTTTTGCCACCTGAATCTTTGGCATTGTTAAATTGTTGAACATTAAAAACAATTAATGATTTTATCAGCAGAAAAGTCATTAAAAAAAGGGATGGGCAACTAGGTGGAATAGTAGATAGAGTGCCAGGCCTAGAGTCAGGGAGTATCATCTTCCTGATTTCAAATCTGGCCTCAGGCACTTACTGTGTGACCCTGGGCAAGTCACTTAACCCTGTTTGCCTCAGTTTACTCACCTATAAAGTGATCTGGAGAAGGAAACGGCAAAATATTCCAGTATCTTTGCCAAGAAAACCCCAAATGAGGTCAGGAAGAGTTGAATACAACTCAAAAAGCCTGAACAACAACAACAATTACCATCTGCTTTGTCACTACCCCCTGATGACCATTAGACCTTTCCAATCTGACTTGCTGCCAAAAGCTTTCATATGTACAGTCTCCCTCGTTAGAATGTAAGCTCCTTGAGAACAAGGATTGTCTTATTATTCTATTTGTATCTTCAGCTTAGTACATAGGAAGGAATTAATTAATCCTTCCTTCCTTCCTTCCCTCCTTCCTTCCTTCCTTCCTTCATTCCTTCCTTCCTTCTTTCCTTATTCCCTCTCTCTCTTTCCTCCTCTTCCCTCTCTTCCCTCCCTCCATCTTCTATTGCTATCCATACCACAAATGATTGACAAAAACTTCAAACAAAAAATCTGAAGTGTTTCAAACTGATAGGCAGTTTATAACCCAAGGGATGCCATGTAAAACATTTAAATTGGCACTTAATAGGAGATTGAGGCAGAGTTACACAAAATGGAATAGAAATGAAAGTGAGCATATGGAATATGACATTCACACAAAACATCTGCAGCCGGTCTGCAAAGGCTGGGATTTGCACCTGGCATGAGCCAGAGATAATTAATAACGATAATAGAAAAAGCTAGAACATAAAATTAAGATTTAAAAAAATTGACAGACTAAGTTGAGTGAAACTTTTATTTTGATTAAAAAAAATCGAGAAGAGTATGAGTTTGGGTTCAGAAGCAGAAAAGGGCAGTCAGCACATCATAGCTTCGAAAAGCACTTACTGTAGGCTGGGCAAAGGGCATTAAGACCAGAGCTGTAGCTAGAAAGTAATGACCCTGGTTTCACTGGGCCCATTGTTCTCATTACTCTATAGCCACACCTATTACATTGGGGTCATGGTGGGGGAGATCATGTTATGGTAAATACTCATCATATTATTACACCTATGTCATTCTTTGGAATCTGTCTGTCTGTCACCACGCAAGTTTGGGTCTTCATTATTTCTTGCCCAGACTATTATAACAACAGCCTACTACTCACTCTTTCCACTCCCGTCTGTCTTTATGGTGCACATAAATACTCATGACATTCCACTACTCAAAAAAACTTCAGTGGCTCGCAGCCTCTACTGAATAAAGCCCAAACTCCTTAGCCCAGTGTTCACAGGACCATAGATTTAAGAGTTCAAAACAGTGAACTTGGAGAACAAGAGAGGTACTGGATGAGAAGGCATAGAAGAGCTGCAGTCTGCCTCATTGAAGGATAAGACATTGATAAGAACACAAATCAATGCACTAACACTTATTACATTCCCACTATGTAGCAGTCACTAAAGGCAGAAATATAAAGAATGAAACAATTCCTACTAGCAAAGAGTTTACGTTCTAATGGAGGAAGATAACAGATACACATGCAGAGTATTCCCAAAGTCTTAGGACAGTTTTAAGCATTAATCATTAAGCTTTAAAGTACCGTGACATGTTTGGAATCCCCTATATAAATATACACAGAATCAATATAAAGCCAATATGTGAAATGGGGTCTGGAGTCACTCTCCCATCATTCACTTATCCTGGCAGTTGAGTCCCCAGACCAAGAGGTTTACTAGATCTCTCAGCATCTAGGGATAATCCTGAGGGGTTGGGGGTGGTTTCTGTTTACTTTGCTAGTGTTATAGCTGGACAACTAGGTAGTGCAGTAGGCAGAGTACCAGGCCTGAAGTCAAGAAGACTCATCTTCCTGAGTTCAAATATGGCCTCAGACACTTACTAGCCATGTGAACCTGGGCAAGTCACTTAATCCTGTTTGCCACAGTTTCATCATCTGTAAAATTAGCTGAAGGAAATGGCAAACCACTCCAGCATCTTTGCCAAGAAAACCCCAGATAGGGTGGCAAAGAGTTGAACATGCCCGAAAAAATGATCCAGCAATAACAACTACTTAGTTCACAAGCTCACATCAATGTGCTTTCCTACTGTGATGCACAGGAACAATCTCTCTACCATGCATTAACTTTTAAAAAGAGATATTTACCAAGGCATTATCATTGGTACGCAGTGTGACACACTTTTCAAGACGTACATATAGAGGCCAGATAAAAGTCAACTGAAGCTCGGCTAGCATGTGTACGAAAGAAGTAACAAACTCCTGATAGTCCTTTTCACTTTAGTCCCCAAGAAATTCACTCTGGGTTTGATGTATGTTTTTGATTATTCTTTCTCTACTATGCTTTCTTTAGAGGCTTGAATTTGTGTCCATTCTGTCCTTAGATACTGATAGAAACTGTGCTGCCAGCCAATACAGTCTCAGGGACCTGGCTAGGACATCAGTAAGAAGTCTAAATTATCCGACCTTCTGAATTTCTCCAAGTCCTTCTCCAACCTTGATGGTGGGAGGGGGTAAGGCAGAGGATCTCTTTTCCCCTGCCTTGCCCAAGCAATCCATCTCCTCAGTTATGTTCTTTGCTGCCAGGAGCTCAAATCTCTGATTCCAACCTACTCCCTATTTTGATATATGTCCCAGAGGGTGTGACTAAGTCTCATAGTCCATCTGAGCAGATTTCCTATCATACTTAGGGAGGTGAAGAGGCATTGTTCACTTCTAGTAAGCAAATTACCACATTTGTCATGGATCAAGGCTAAGGAGAGGTGGGATTGAGGTGGGGTGATTTCAAACACAAATAAATATAAATACAGACAACATGTTTTGGGAAATTTGAATAGTCTATAATTATATTTATCTCCATCTTCTCTACTTGATCGTAAGCTCCTTGAAGGCAAGGACAATGTCTTATTAAATTCTATATCTCTGCTACTTAGTATAGTACCTTGCAATAGGCACTTCATAAATGTTTGTTTCTGTTGCTTTGGGCAAAGGAAGCACAAAGACATACTCCTTTCCATACAGGAGTTGATAACCTCATATATTCTCCCACAGTTCAACTCTCTATATAGGGCTGCAAGTGGATCATTTTCTTCCTACTGGTTGACTCCTTGGACAGCTACACATATAACTGTATAATTGTGAATTCAGCTCCAGCGAGATGATGCACACTACTGTATTCACCAACTGAGAAGCATGTGAGACAGAAGGTCAATCAAGGCATGCTCACATCTGACTTTAAACTAACAGAATCACTGTCCACAGACATTAACTCTCTTTCTCAACTCACTCTACTCCTGTCCCTGTACAAGTGGTTTCCAACTACTAGAAATGAAATGAAAGATGTTGTACATGTGACTTCGTTTTGACTTTGTTTTTCCTCATTTCCACTGTTAATCTCTAGGTTCCTCAATGGTCTTTATTCTTGAGAGCAAGCATCATGTTTTCTTTTCTTTTCTTTTTTTCTGGCATAGAATCTCAGGCCTGGAAAGAGCTCAATGATCATTTATCCAAGAAATGAACAAGTACATCCTTTTAAGTTGTAATCCCCATCAGAGCAATACTCCTTTGTGTTTGTGTATGACAGTTCTGTAATTTCTTCAAAGATGATGGACCAATATCTCCTTAAGGAATTATCATTGGTTTGAGGAAGAACAGAGCTATAATTATACATGGGGCCTGTTCACCTGAAAGGAAAGGGAAGAAACTGGAGTATACTCCCACCATGGGCACACTTGCACTAGGAGAGGGTGATTTATTCCTCCACATATACTGCCTAAGGAGCCATCTCCAGTTGTCCTGATCTATTTCTTGCCCCTGGCCCCAGATGGCTCTGGAGGAGAAAATGAGTCTGGTGACATTGCACAGCCCTCTCTCACTTAAATCCTATTCACTTTGAATTCATGCCGTCACCTCTCTGATGTCACAGTCCTCTTCAAGAATGAAGGACAAACAATAACAAAGGACTTTGAGGTAAGTCAGGGAGACAGCAATCAGTGAGAGTGGTTCCCCACAGATGTTTGTGCCCTGGCTCAAATCCCTATGCTAGTTATGGATCTTGGAAAAATCACATGATTTAGAGTTGGTGAACTGGATTCAAATCCTGGCTTTTTTCGATCATAGACTTGCAACCTCAAGAAAGCCACTTCTCTTTTGGGAGTCTCAATTTTCCCATTTGAAAAAATGGTAGTGGAGGTTGAATCAGCTAATTTTGAAGTTCCCTTCTGGGTCTAAATACCATGATCCCATACACCAAAGGTGTAACTACTTCACCGAAATCATGAGAAAGCCTGACTTTGTGTAATTGTGCTGAAAAGTCCATGATCGTTTTCTGAAATATTGAGAAACTATATCCTAGTTTGTACCAACAAGAAAAATATGGCAGAGGCAGTAAAAGCAGTGGAGATAACTCCATAGACACCAAATCTCATTGGACCAGGAACATTCCGTTAGCTAAGCCTTGAACTATGTATGGGTGATAATAGTCTTTCCTATAGATTTGTCAGTTTTCTACTGACTTGTTCCAGAAGGTTCAATCCTATGCCTTTCTCTATCAATTTGTTACTAGGGTACTGACTCCACTTCATATCTCAAAAAACACGACTTCTGTTAAACATTGTATCACTTTTGTCATCCCTTTCAAGAAAATCCTTAGACCTTCTAAGAAAAATGCATTTATCAAAATCCTACTAAGTCCAGTGCAGCTTGTCAAATGAAATCCATTTCAATCTTAACTTCAGTGAAGGGATGCCCTCTGAAATTCCATCATAAAAAACATTGTGCACAGTTTGTCTCTTCATCACTTGAGAATCCCAAATTGAAGTGGCACAGATGCCCTATAATTATGTTTACTTTTTAATACCCCCAATTGCCAGGATCATAGCATTTAAAGCTGGAATTGACCTAAGCAATCATGTAGTCGAACCTCATGTTTTACAGATGGGGAAATTGAGGCCAAGAAATTAAGTGGACTGCCCAAGATCATATTTTAAAATTATCATGTTGCTTTTCCAGTGGCTTAGGAATTAAACAATCAGATGGAAAAATTAGTCTTTCAATTTGCTAATCAGTGTATTTGTTTTTTTTGGGGGGGTGTTTAAGGGGCAATGGAAGTGACCCAAAGAAATGGAAAATTACATGAGATCTGAGGTAGCCGGGGCAGGGATAGTCTGCAAATGGATGTACCCAGAAATAGTTAGGTTAAGAAATAGTTAAGTTAACCATCCCCAAACCTCAGGCTGAATGACTTCTCAGGGTCTATTGGTAAACCTCAGGGCATTTTTTGACAGATGCTAGTATTCCCAAGCAGGCAGATAGAGAGCTGCAGTACTATTGTGAAGAAATGTGTCTACTGAAACCTCAGTCATCCTGCATCTGGCATCATCATATAAAAATATCCTCATGACTCCTTGCTATCTCTTCTTATCTGTACTACAACAAGCTGGCAAAGACACTTGGCCTCCCTTCCCCATGAAAGCCCAGGTCAGAGACCCCCTACTTTGACAGGGGGCTCTGATGTTTGAATTCTGGGAAAAGTGTTTAGTTGTGGGCATGGCACCTCAGTGTGGAGGAAGAGGTTAAATGGCACTCTGCACCCAGCAGCTCTTTTTCCACAGGGGCAGAGATCATAAGAAGGTAAGCACATCTCGAATGAAGTGTATTTGATGGCGCTAATGCAGTGGGACACTGGTGACCGACAACTTCTCAGCCTGAAGTCACATTGGGATCAAATTTAGCACAGGCTGGACATTTTCACTTCACCTGCTATAATGATGATGGATGGACAGAACGAGGCCAAGCACTCTCCTCATCCCTGGAAAGGCTTGGAGTCCACCCAAGGGAAGAAAGCAGAGAAAGAACATAGGATTGCATTAAGGACAATTAGAGGATCTGACATTTGGCTGGAGAATCTCCCAGATTAGGCAAATCACTGTAATAAAACTACCAGCACTTAGGTCAAAATTGCGTATGCTGGAAGTTCCCCAAAAGAGTTAGATTAAAAAGGGTCTCCAGTAAGACTTAATCACCAAACAAAGTATTTGACCCCGAGGAGTAAATAAATAAGCCTATTGGAAAGACATAAATTAACCAGAAAACAATATGAAGAGTATATGATAGAGGCAGTATGTTTTAGAAAGAATGGGGATGTGGAATTGTAAGACCTTGGTCCAGATCCTGACTCTTCTACTTATCCTGACACTTTGCCCTTGGTTAAATCATTGCACATCTCTGGGCCTCAGTTTCATCATCTGCAAAATGAGACAGGTGGTCAAAATGACCTTTAAAGGAGAAGTATTTTAAACCTATCTCATACTAGGGAATTGTTAAATTTTCAGAGTGAGTATTTACAACCCCCAAACCAGCAAAGGCTGATTAATTAATCAGGACTGGATTTGTTATTTTGCTGATTATTAATAAAGTGATGAAGAAAATGTTAATAATGTGGATTAAATTTAAAGGTATGTCTTTTTTTTCAGGAGCCTTTGTTAAACATTTCCCAGGATTCTTCTGTTCTAAGGCCTCTTCCACCCCTAAAGCTTCGATCCTAAATGAAATATTCCATGTTTTTGTATTTGCATCTCTAGCTAGCACCTAGTGCTAACTTGGATGTAGTAGATGTTTAATAAAGTCTGTTAATGAATTTATTAATAGATGAATTAATGCAACTATCAATTGTTAATGGATAGATGGCTGGGTTGATTAATCGATCCTAAAATCCTACAGTTAGATCATCCCCTTCTTGTATTCAGGGAGATGGATACAGATAGACTGAGTGTTGAATATCAGTAAATGTAGGCCCTGACTCCAAAGAAATTCTAAGAACTTCTGTTTTCAATTGACAGGCTTGTGAGAAGCTCCAGATATTTTTGTCATCTCCCAGAATCTATTGGTCACTCAAGTGTGGCTATTGTTGTGGCCATCTTCTTAGAGAAAATATAGGTACTCTTTCATTTCTTAACATATGACAAAGTTGGGGGATACCATGGACAGCAGCAAGCTGAGCCACAGGTGTGCAAATGGCATCTTGTACCTTGTTATGTGAATGAGTATTCAAAAGAATTTACTTTTCTTTTGGTGGGGGAGGGTAGATGTAGAAACTAGATCTATGCTTTTGTTTCTAGTCAACAGAATCCATCCATGAGAGCAAGATGATCCCCCAAGACATGCTCATCAGTTCTAAACTCACCTCCATGTCACTAACTCAACCCTTGATAGACACCCCCTCCCTCAGGCTCCTCTTCTCTGGAGGGCTGGAGGGCACTGTACCACACTCCTCACAATGCCTTCCTTTATAGAGGTCAGAAACTCGAATCAACTCATTCTACTTTTCATCTGCTGTCCTTATGGTTTCAAATCCATGAAACAGAATGCCCCTCTTAGGACAAGCTCATCACTTCTGTTACTGAGCCAGGTATCCTCTGATATCCCATACCCCCTTTCCTGCCTCCTTTGGTATATTTTCTCCCTCTTTAGATTGTAAATTCCTTGGGGGCAGAGGCTATATTTCTTTGGATTAATTGTATTTCTAGCAATTTAGCACAGTACCTGACAAAGAGTAGGTGATTACTAAATGTTGATTGTATTGGATTGAATTAGTCAGTGAGTCAGCAAGCATTTATTAAGTTCTTACTATGTGCCAGGCATTGTGCTAAGTGCTGAGCATAAAAGTACAAACAGAAAGAAAAGTAGCTTGTGCTGTTGAAAAGCTTACATTCTGAAGGAGGAAGTCAACACATAAAAGGAAGCTGAAAAGGGAGAGGGGAAAAGGTATCTTGCTTTTGGACATGATGGAGAAGTCCAGATCTGGTATTAGGGACTTCTTATAAGAAAACTACTTCAACCAATGCAAATCTATACTTGTGAAAATTGTCAAATGTGTTCCCTGGAGCACAGCAAAGTTCAGTGACTTTTCTAGAATCACTTAGTATTTGCTAAAGGACGTTCTTGAAACCAGTTATTCCTGACACTGACTCCAAGCCTCTTTCCACTACCCCAATGCTGCTTCTCTGTGGTTTGCATATCATTCAATAAACCACAGACTGCATGAGAAGCTTCACCCAGATCTTGGAGGGCTTCATCTTCAAGGATGAGAAGCTTGATCTTGGGTCTACTAAGCAAGGGATAGCTATTGGTGGTGCTTGAACTTGGGGCCTATGTGATAAAGGTTGTATTCATATAATAGAACTAAAATACATTCACATTTGTGTAAGGTGATAAATATATGCAGGTAACATATTAATTCACATATACTGGGTGCCATATTACTTTTTAAGACCTCTTCAGATTCCTTTTCTTCTCTTTGTGCTTGCAACACCTCTGTAAAGTACAGGAACAGAGTATCCTTGTACCTTTCAGATGTATGAAACAACTGAAGAGAGGCTAAGGACTTAGTGATGTCCCAAGGTCACATATTTGGTGCTAGAATTTAAGTCCTCCAGGTCCTTATCTGAAGTCCTTTTTTATTCAATCTGAATATGCCTCTTTCTGGACTCCATTCTACTTCCTTACTAGTGTTTCCTCCCTTTCAGAGCTAGACTTCTTGATAAATCTCTCTGCAATAGGTACCTCCACTTCCTCTCCTCTCACTTTCTTCTAAACCCTTTGCATGACCTCATCATTCAACCAAAAATGCTTTCTCCAAAGCCACCACTGATCTCATAATTGCTGAATTGAATGGCCTTTTCTCAATCCTCATCCTCTGCAGGACCTCCCATTCTTAATCACTTTCCTCCTACTTACTCTCTCCTCTATAAGTTTTGGTGACACTAGACCATCGCAATAGCTTTCTAATTGCTCTAACCATCTCCAGTATCTTTACATTCTTGCCAACCCTCCCCTCACCTGCCAAAGCAATTTCCTGAATTCCTACCATGTCTCACCCCTGGCCTCTACTTAGTGTCAGTGGCTCCTTATTACCTCTAGGATCAAATATAAAATCCTTTGTCTGATCCTTTATTACCTTTCTAATCTTCTTCTACTTCTCTCCTCTCCTTATACTATAACATTCAGCAATGTCTGCCTTCTTGCTGCTCATCTAGACAGTCCATCTCCTGTCTCCACACCTGGAGTCCATGGGGAACTAGATGTCTTGCATTCCTGGAATCCAAACCCTCCTGACTTCCTGCAAGTTTCAGCTCCAATTCTACCTTCTTCAAGAAGCCTTTTCTGGTCTCCTTCCCCCTCCCCCATGTTGAGTGCTTTCCCTCTGAGATTACCTTCCATCCACTCTATATCCTGCCTGAACATTTTCTTCCTGTTGTCTCCCCTATTAGAATGTGAGTTTCTTGGAAGCAGACACTGAGCTAGTGTCTTTCTTTGTTTCCTCAGCACTTAGCACATTAGCTGGCAAATAGTAAGTAATAAATGTTCATTGGCTATCTAATTATGGTGCCTGTAATTCTGAGCCTTTGGATCATTCTAGAAGAGTTCATTGTCAAAATGCAAATATGCGACTCAGAAGAATGAGGAAAGTGTGAGTTTTGAAATGAAGAGACCAATTCTGCCACAAAAATTTTATGGAAGCTTAGAAAAATTGCTTCTCATGTCTGGCCCTTATTTTCTTTGTCTGCAAAATGAGAAGTTGGATTCGATGACCTTTAAAGTCTCTCCCTCTAACTCTAATAGTTGGTTATTCTCTTCAGAGCGACTACATTCTCACTGGTATCACTATCTCTAAGCAGGAGAGGTCAGTGGTTGGATGGGGGTGGGAATCATAGAACACATCATCCCAGAATCCTTTGAAGGCTACTTGGCTGTCTGGCCTCATATGAAATGATGCCTGTGAATGTTTTTTTTTTTTTTATTTTTAAATGAGTAAGCTGAGGGGATTTGCAGCTGCTTGTTGCCTGGGGAAGGAAATAATAATGGAAACATAACTTTTGTGGGTGGTCAGTCCATTCTCCCGTTTAATAGGGATGATGCCTTGGAAACCATGGAGAATGTAGTGGGTGTCTAGTGAGAATGGGGGAAGTCCTTTCCTCTGGGTATTTCTTTGCCAATAAAGGAGAATCAAAATCAGCAAGGTTGATTAATAAATGCCCAAAACCCCCAGGCAGGAAGCCGCATGGATCAGAGAATTGAGATTTGAATTTATAGCTTCCTGACATTTTTTTCCTTTGTCCTGATTTTCTACATGAAAATACCAATGTTTTGCTTTTACACTGGATTACAAAATATGAGTATGAAACCTTTTATATTCAACCACATGGTTGTAAGACATATGAAATGGAGGCATTACTGAGGGCCCTAGTCAGTGCAAATCTTAAGTATAGATTTCTGAGCAAGTTTCAGATCCTCAGATCCCTTTCTAGTTAGTCTAGTCAACAGGTCAATTTTGTTCAAAATTTGGTTGCAATGACTAAAGATGAAGTGGCAAAGGGGAGAGAATATTCAACTTTGATTTAGGAGACCTGGGTTTGAAGGCTGGTGCAAACACTTGCATATTGGTAGCATATTTACATTTTAACAATGAACTCCTCTAGAATGACCCAAAGGCTAGGAAGTACACATCATAATTAGACAGTCAATGAACTTTCATTACTTACTATTTGCCAGATACTGTGCTAAGTGCTGAGGAAACAAAGAAAGTCCCTAGTTCGGTGTCTGTTTCCAAGAAACTCACATTCTAATGGGAAAGAAAGTATGCAGAAAATTTCAAATCACATAAAATCTCAGCCTCATACTCCTTATTTCTTTTTTTTGGTAAATAAATTTATTTATGTTTAGTTTTCAACACTCAGTTCCATAAGATTTTGAGTTCCAAATTTTCTCTCCATCTCTTCCCTCCTCCCACCCCGAGGTGGGAGTCTATAAATTGATATAGACTCAACATATACATTCATATTAAAACTATTTTCATATTAGTCATGTTGTAAAGAAGAATTAGAACCAATGGGAGAAACCACAAAAAAGAAAAGAGAGAGAGAGAGAGAGAGAGAGAGAGAGAGAGAGAATAATATGCTTTGATCTGCATCCAGACTCCATAGTTCTTTTTCTGGATGTGGACATCATTTTCCATCACGAGTTTTTTGGGAGGTGTCTTAGATCCTTGCATTGCTAAGAAAAGATAAGTCTATCAAAGTTAGTCATCTCATAATGTGGCTCTTACTTGTGTATAATGTTCTCCTGGTTCTGCTCACTTCACTCAGCATCAGTTCACCTAAGTCTTTCCAGGTTTTTCTGAAGTCTGCCTGCTCATCATTTCTTATAGCACAATAGTATTCCATTACATTCACATACCACAACTTGTTCAGTCATTCCCCAACTGATGGGCATCCCCTCAATTTCCAATTCTTTGCCACCACAAAAAAGTTGCCATAAATATTTTTGTACATGTGGATCCTTTCCCCATTTTTATGATCTCTTTGGAATACAGCCCTAGAAGTGGTATTGCAAGGTCAAAGGGTATGCACAAATTTATAGCGTTTTGGGCATAGTTCCAAATTGTTCTCCAGAATGGTTGGATCAGTTCACAACTCCATCAACAATGCATTAATGTTCCAATTTCCCACATCTTCTCCAACGTTTAACATTTTCCTGTTTTGTCATGTTAGCCAATCTTATAGGGGTGATGTGGTACCTCAGAGTTGTTTTGATTTGCATTCTCTAACCACTTTAGAGCATTTTTTTCACGTGACTATAGATAGCTTTAATTTCTTCATCAGAAAACTTCCTGTTCATATTCATTGACCATTTATTAATTGGGAAATGACTTGTATTCTTGTAAATTTGACTCAGTTTTCTATATATTTTAGAAATGAGGCCTTTTTCAGAGGCATTGGTTGGGAAAAATCTTTCCCAGTCCTGCTTCCCTCCTAATTTTGGTTGCATTGGCTTTGTTTGTGTAAAAACTTTTCAATTTAATGTAATCAAAATTATCCATTTTGCATTTCATAATGTTCTCTTTCTATTGTTTGATCATAAATTCTTCCATTCTCCATAAATCTGACAGGTAAACTATTTTTCACACTTTGCTTGTAGTATCAGCCTTTATGTACACATTGTGTTCCCATTTTGAGTTTATTTGGTATACTGTGTAAGATGTCGGTCTATGCCTAGTTTCTGCCATACTATTTTCCAATTTTCCCAGCAGTTTTTGTCAAACAGTGAGTTCTTATCCCAGAAGCTGGAATCTTTGGGATCATAAAAGAGTAGATTACTATAGTCATTGACTACTGTGTCTTGTGTACTTAATCTATTCCACTCATCTACCACTCTATTTCTTAGCCATTATCAAGTAGTCATACTCCTTATTTCTAACCCGGGTATAATAGTACCCATGTTATTTTATCTTCTGGAAGGGGGTAGTTATAAGGCAAGTGCTCTGTAAGGTGTACAAGGCTAAATAAATGTGAGCTGTTGTTATTTTTATTATTAAGTCAACTTGGCATAATATGTACAGAGACAGTTTCACATTCAGAAAGACCTGAATTCAAATACCAAAACCCATACTTACTGCCTATGAGACCCAGGGGAAATTATTTGACATTTTAATGCCCCAAACAAGCCTCTAAAACTATAAAATGAAAAGTGGGTACTATTGTAATCTGGAAAAGTGTGGTAGCTCCCCAGGAGGTCTAGTCCAAGAGAAGGAAAGAGAGAGAGAGAGAGAGAGAGAGAGAGAGAGAGAGAGAGAAAATAAGAACTCTATCACCATCAACAACCACCACTACCACCACAAGAAAACAGAAACAAAGGGAAATATTTAAATATAAAAAAAACTCTGTACTGTGGTAGAAATTAAAATCCCTCTATGACTCGATAGATGGCCTTTCAGCATTGATGTGGTCCATCTCCAAGTGATCCAGCTGGTGGTGAGTGGTTCTGCATATGAGTAAGCTCAATGTCAGAGAAAATACTTTTCTCTCACTAACCCCATACTGTGCCTTAAAGAAATCATACCTCAAATCCATTTTATTTCATTTTTTTGCTTCTTGTGCATTCTATAAGATGGTAACACTCTTTCTGGGACAACACATATATGAGGCTTTTGATACTTTCAATGCCAACTGTACCAATGTAAATGAATGTGTTAAGGCCACCTTTAATGACATAGATATCCTGGCAGAAGTCAAGGCCAAGCCAGGAGTCCTATCCTTCCTAAAGCATCCTCAGAATA
The DNA here is from genome assembly GCF_900497805.2 of Vombatus ursinus. Classification (NCBI taxonomy): domain Eukaryota; kingdom Metazoa; phylum Chordata; class Mammalia; order Diprotodontia; family Vombatidae; genus Vombatus; species Vombatus ursinus. Next base: position 34,875,386 of record NW_020954577.1, read on the forward strand.
TCACTCCACTCCCCACACCAAGGTCCACGTAAGGCCAATCTAAGGAATCTTTGAGCCACTGCTCATATGAAACATCCCCTCCTCAAAACTACTAAGCATCTAAAATACTCCTCTGCCTTCTGCAACAATTCCTACCATCAGGAAATAACTCCAGCATGGAACAGAAAACCATCCTAAACATGGAACATGGAAAGTCAATGGGATAGTTTTTGCACTGTGTCTTCTTAGAAACTTTAAGTTATTAATGACAGCAGTCCATGGGAAGCTCTGGAGCACACACTTGCAAAGAAAAGGCCTGGAGTGCAGCTCATGCTACCAAGGCAAAGCCTCGGACCAGCTGCTCCTTGTGCTATTCATGGTCTCAGGGACACTAGGGATCAGAACCTAGGGCTCTGCATGAACAGATACAGCATTACCTCAAGGTGATTCTCTAGGCTCTGTGCTGGAGGGAAAAAAGGAAGCCACGCATAAAAGTGACATTTCCATGACCTATGCTAACCCTGCCAATCAGAGCCATGATGCTTTACATGATTGTGGCACATCTCTTTAGGTAGGCATTGCTTCTGATTTTGTTTTGTCATCTTTCTAGTTTTTAGACTCTCTATTATAAAATCACATTAGGTAATATATTAGAATGACAATTCAGTGCCTCAAAGGATCTGGGATTTCACCCACATGGTTTTACCCCTCCCTGTCATAAATTACATTTGCTAGCCTTGTAGATGCAGTTTGGTTATTTGGTGTTTGAATACTGGGTCTGTCTCGTACTTCAGTAAGTGACAGAGGGTAGTTCAGCGGCACTAATATTCACTCTGGTCTACAGTGATAATGCTATTTATTAGTGAACTGTTTACCTTATTACTAGTAGTCTAACTTCCCTATTTCTGCCCCAAGCTACACCTTTCTCCTAATCGCATAGCCCAGAAATTTCAATGTCATCTTTGACTAGGACTCCTTCACCTCTTCTCTCCTTGCCCCCAATATCTAAGTAGTCACCAGGACTTACTAATTCATCTTTTGCAATGACCCTCACATCCATACCTTTCTTTGACCTCACAAGGACACCTCTCAAGGTCAGAACCTAACTACGCTTGCAGAAGGATGACTTTACATACCTTCCTAATTTGTCCCCTGCCCCTGTTCCTGCCTCTACTCCTTCCTGCCTGCATGTTGATGCTGTAAGATCAATCTTCTTAAAACATAATTTTCACCCCATTCCTCTAACCGAATCAACACTCTTCAATAACACACCTTTGTGTAGCATGTTATGTCCTACTTGGTGGCCAAGCATGGAAACCAAAGCTAGTCATAAACTAGACTTAACCTACATTTCTATCCTGCTCTCCCTCTCACTGCAGGTCTATTTGTTGGACTCACTTTGCTCAGTCTTATCTGAGAGGCGATGAGGTAAAGAAGAGGGAGCACTGGCTTCAGAGCTAACAAAAAGCAGGAGTGACAGAAGAAACTCTAATTCCAGGGATTGTTTCCATGTGGGGGATGAGAGAAATGATTTTGAAATTATGGGGTTTATTAACCACAAAGTTTTCTATTCCTCTAGTTGGTCAACATCCTGTATAATCAGAAATTACAGGTTTTATCAGAGATCCTACTCATTCTTTACTGCCTCATCTAAGATCTACCTTCCTCATCAAGCCTTCACCTTCCTATCTATCTCACTGGAATCTGGCCCACTCCTTAACCTGATCCAACAACGTACACAACTGATTTGGCACTAACCTCACTCTGTGTTGTTTCATTATTTGTGGTCCACATATGTCTGCCTTGTCTCTCCAGAGAGACTGTGAGCTCCTTGATGGCAAAAGCCTTACTTTATGTTTTATTCCCTGCAGCATATAGCATAGAACTATGGACATAGTAAGTCCCAGAGTCCCATAATTCTGGAGTTGAAAGGGATTTCAGAGTCCATCTAGTACAACTTAGATCTGAAAAAAAATCTCTCTTCCTTCCTTCCTTCATTCCTACCTTTCTTTCTTCTTCCCTCTCTCCCTCTCTCCCTCCTTTCTACCTTCCTTCCTTCCTTCTTTCCTTTCTTCCTTCCTTCCATCCTTCCTTCCTTCCTTCCTTTCTCTGTTCCTTCTTTCCTTCCTTCTTTCCTTCCTTTCTCTCTTTTCTTCCCTCCCTTTTTCCTACCTTCTTTTCTTCTTT